>NW_023998415.1:41444651-41503350 GCF_014805625.2 Glossina fuscipes | reverse complement strand
TACATCTTTTATCTCTTTTTATTTTACAGATACGGTAACATTATATCAGCCAAAGCTATATTTGATAAAACCACAAAAAAATGTAAAGGTACGTAAATGAATTAAGGGAATATTATGAGAGATATTCGCCTGCTTAGTTCTCCTTCCAATCTATCTTGTTCCGATTTATTGGTCTTTAACATAATTATCATCAACAATCCCTCCCATCAATTAAAGAGAAATTATAACTTTTTTTTCAGTTAACAATTTATTTTTCATTTGAATTTTTACATTCTCAAAATTTTCATATATATTTGTGCGACAAACAGATTTTCTATTTTACTTCATATATTGTCTCTTTCTCTTTTATTTTTTTTTTTCTTCTTCTCGTTTTGTTTGTTGTTCATCTTGTGCTTTTCCATAATTACACATGTTCGTTACAGGTTATGGTTTCGTAGATTTTGAGACACCAGCATATGCTGACAATGCTGTTAAAGCCTTGCAGGCTAAAGGCATTAAAGCACAAATGGCAAAAGTGGGTGTTTGGGTGCTACTTAGGCCGGCCATTGTACGTTTTGAGTTTTTGAGTTTGCATGCAAGTATATAATTATATATACGTATATATACACACACTTACACAAAGGACATATAAATATATACTATATATTTATATATATATATATATATATATGTATGTACATATAGTTACATCTTGAAATTGGTAGAAAAAGTAAAATGAAAAACAAAAATTTAAAAAAAAAGGGAGAAAAAGGAGAAGAGAAACAAATTTAAAACAACAAAAAATCATTAAATCCTTTGATAAATATATTTGAGCCCAGAAGACCGATTGCGAAACTGGACAGGAATACAGATTCTAATGTTAAAAATTATTTTGTTTAAGAAAGATTTGATCAGGTATTCTTTAATATTCAACTTTATGTAGATCTGTGAACACCACTTTCGTAGAATCCATATTATATCCACCACTAAGGACGGACATATACTAATTGTATAATTATTATTATTATTATTATTATTTTATTTTTTATATATCATATTCAATAATTCAGCAGCAGAATCAAAATATGAAGCATTCTGAGTTAATTTCGCGATGTCCGCTTGTCCGTTACTTCATTGACATTTATAACATTTTACGAATAGAGACAATTATTCGACCCGTGTGTTTTCTACATTTTATTTAGCTCGAAAAAAAATGTAAAAGTTTACAAACGGATAGAATTCGTACATACACACACACACGCACACACCCACACACACACATATAAACACGTATTATGATTGAAGACTTGAAAGAAAATCGACAGCCGCAATGTTTTTTTTTTTGGCCAAACTGTAGACGCTAAGGCATCTAAACGAAAACATATACCTTAGGTGGTGGCTATCGAAGATTCGTCACAAGGTGAATAATATACAAGTTTATTTATTTCCTATTCTAGGTTTCTTATTAATTTTTTTTTTTTTTTTTTTTTTTTTTTTGTTTATTGTGGAAACTTTTCTAATGTAGTAGATATTACTTAGAATTTCTTATTTCTATAGCTATTTATATGTATATATATGTGTAAGCATTTAAAGTAATTCTCTTTTCATTATGCGTTGAACGACGACAATACATATGTACATTTATATATAAAGTTTTATATCTAGTTATGTATACGCATATATACACATGTCTGCGTCATAGTTAGAAATAATATTTGAAAATTAATTTGTCAATAACAAATAGATTGCAAGAAGATTGAATTACCTTGGCTGCGGTATTACGTTCAATGCCATGATAAATTTGCTTGCAAAACTGCCCACCCACTATAGGCCCTAATACAACATCGAGCATATGATGCAATGGTCGACGCCGACGATTAGATCCAATTGCCGTCAAAACTTAAAAACATAATCAAGCAAACAAAGGGAATGAAACTGCAAACTGCAAGCCAATTGGGTACTTACATGTCGTCCGTAATTCTTATACGGACGCGACGTGCAGAAATACAATATTATTTTGGGGGGAAATCGTATACATAACTAATATACTAAAGATCGAACTTGTCCCGGATCAGATTTGACTTAAGAGTATAAATACGTTGTGTACGTTGGACACTTTCTTAATAAATATATATAAACGTTAGCATTTTCTGACAATCGACTGTTACTGCATTTTTTGAGAGCAGTATATTCTGTTCGTTTATTGATCTATCCCTCAAGGTCGCGTTTGTAGTTAGAACTCTGAAAGAAGCCCAAAAAGTCAAAGTATAATAGTAATAATAATAATAATAAAAATAATAAAAATAATAATTATAATATAAATGAAATACATATAATATAATCAAAAAAAAAAAAAAAAAAATTTATATAGAAAATTTAGTTGTTCTTTTTATTAAGAAATATTAGATAGAATTTCCTTTCAATATATAACATTATAATATAATATTATAGTTAATAAATAATAATTAACTTATTTTCAATTTTATTTTCCATAATTAGCTTATCTTAATATAGTAGAGTATTGTTTAGTTATGTTATTAACATTTTTGTTGACTTTTTTTTAAAATAGGTAGCGTTTCAAAATACATAGAATAGACATGGACCGGCCTTTAGAAATAAAATAAAAAACTTTGTAAAAGCCATTAAAAACAATGTAAAAGTAGTGAAGATATATATTACGCTAAACCTTAATACGATCCAAAAAAAGTTTATTAATATTTTCCAACATATTTTCTGCACATATGCTCTCATACACATTCACGCGGCAACATATAAATCTCTACTCACACATGCGCACATACACATACATATACGTACACGCACGTACACGTATATATATATATATATATATATATATATACATATATACATATATATATATATATATACATATATACATATATAAATACGTACACATCCGGTTACAACTGTGCTTTCACGTCAATTGGATGAATTGGACAGCAACAAGAACAGGATCCAACCAATTTGTATATTACAAATTTGCCGCCATACTTTAAAGAGACTGATTTAGAGAAAATGTTATCAAAATATGGACATGTGGTGTCTACAAAAATATTATTTGATGCTCAAATGAATTCAAGAGGTACGTAATATGCAGAAAGAAGTCATATACGGATATGGATATTACGTACGATTGGAATTTAACATAATTGAGCTTAATTTAATTTAGGAGTGGGTTTTGCGCGTATGGAAAGCCGCGAGAAATGTGAACAGATTATACAGATTTTACATGGTACTACAATACCGGGAGCGAATGAACCGCTGGCGGTGAAATTTGCCGATAGCTGTTCGTCAGCAAAAAAGAATTTACTGAAATCACGTGATCCGAATGCTCGGTCCCGTTTGGATATCTCGACGGCTACAGGTATGGAAAGTATAGCGGTTACCCCTGATCCAGGGTCACAACAAAATGGTACAACAACTACTACAGCATATACACGATTTGGTACACCCCAAATAGGTAGCTATCCACTGGCCAGTTCACCTTGGATACCCGGCTATATGATGACAACCACTCAACCGACTACTACGGGCTTTGAAAATCAGGTTTGTTATCGGCTGCTATAGGAAACTACAATATGGATATTTTGTGGGGCAGTGTGATGTTGTTGTTCTTTTCTTTCTTTATTTCTTTCTTTCTTATCCCCTATCTTTTCAAGTATTTACAATTGGCATCGTCGCCTCAACATTTGAGTATGTCACCATATAAGCCAGCTGATATGGTTAATCCATTGCAGGCACAAAATTTTTATTTAAATGGCTCGGAACCGGTTATGCCATATGGTGCCATGTTTCCGCCAATGGGTCCTTTACAGGTAGTTCAATTAAAAATTGTCTTATAAATTGGAATGAATAACAATTTTTTATGATCTTTTTTACTTATTTCGTTTTTCTTTCTAGTATATAAGTCCCACATATCCTTATTACGCTCCAGCTCCACCTATTATACCCACTATACCTTTAACAGATTCTACAGATCAAAGTTTAAGCACTGCAGCCTCACCCAACGGCAACGCCTATACGCAGTTCTTGCATCCTTTGGCTCCTAAGTAAAACAGTTTCTAGAATAAGGTGAATATTGTAAAGATTAATTTTCCGTCGAAGCTTTGATTCGCGTTTCAAGCATAACTATACTGCTCTTCTTGAGCGTTCTTAGATCGGTCAACTATCAACTGGCTTCGGTACTTTACATTTTGTACCGTTACGAAGCTTGTAGGTTTGGCTTAAAGAGAGAGAGAGAGAGAGAGTGGCGGAGTTTCCGAATAACGCTGAACAGAATTGAATTACACTCGTTTTGAATAATTTTTTCTTTCTTTTTTTTCTACTTTCAATTTCTTAGTATGCAACCCTTCTCTCTCAAAAGCTTAAAAAATGAATTTCGGTTTCTTCAATTATTGCTTAATTGCGAAACAAGAAAGAAGAATAATGAGAAGCTGAGAACTGAAGAGAAGAGAAATCTTTGCGCTTTTGAAGAGCCAACCAACGATGTCTATGTAACATCCGTGCAATAGAAACGTTGGAATGGAAGACTTTGATTGTTTTTGGCTTTTTTTTTAAAAAAATTTTTTTTTTTAACAAAAAAAAAAAAAAAAAAAAAAAAAAAAAAAACAGAATAATTTTTTTGGTTTTTTTTTTTCCACTGCAAGCCAAATAATCTATGGCAACGCTTTTAAATTGTCAGTGTATATGTGTGTGTGTGTAGCTTGATGATAATAGCATGATAACCCAACCAACATTTTCGATACGATTGAGATCACAGACTATCTCAAGATTAATAAATGGAAACCACAACAAAAATAACAACAACAGAAACAAAAAGGCTAAGTAACAGAAACCTCTTTGTATTTGCTGATCGTTTAAGTGATGGCATCGTAGTTTAAAGACAAAGAAAGTGTTTTTTATAAAATTTTAAGCTACACTTAAGATTTAAGAAATTTGAAAAACAAAAAAGAAAAATTTAAGAAAACATGTGCTTTCTTTAAGAAGCCAACATTTTTTTTTTTTTATTTAATTATTATTATTATTAAATGTAGTTGGGATTCCAAATGTAGATTGTTTATTATATATACATACTTATATACATAAAGATTTTTTTCTTTTTTTCTATAAACTCTATTAAAACTATTTTTGTAAAATTTTCCATAAACAAAGCAAAAAAAAAAAAAAAATCAAAAAAAAGAAAATAACCAGTAGTTCTTCAAGTAATTGAAACGAAAAAAAAAAAAAAAAAAAAAAAAAAAATAAAACAAATGGAAAACCGCATTAGTAGTAGTAATGAAAAGAAATTAGTATAAGAAGTAGGCGAAGAAACTGGCGGGAAAAGGAAAGGAAAATATTTGTGTGCGAAGAATGTGTTATTTTGAATAGAAGTTGAAAATGAAGAAAAAAAAAACAAAAAAAAAAACAAAAAACAAAAACATGAGAAAATAAAGCAAATAAAAGCACGGAGAAATTTGAAATATTTTTAAAGTACTGAAGGGAAACGAAGAAAAACAAATTTGAAAGAGTTTTCATTTTTGGATAACGTTCAGAACAATCGTAAAAAGGTAAGCAAACAAATCAAAAGTGCTTCTCATAATTTGGTAAAAGTTAAAGCAATGGTACAATTTTCAATCGTTTTTTTAATGTGGTCGTCTGGATTATCTTCGTTAAGCCTTTCACAAAAATTAAAATAAATCTTGTGTGTTATTCGAAATTCTCGAAACGAGAACACTTACTAAATTTGATTTAATTAGTAATTTCCTTTCCTATTATCAATCATAGACTTGATTACGGAGTCTCCTAATACGATGCTCAATTTTGACTGTCGCTTGCATATTAAATTAAATGAAACTAAAACGCATGTTCAGAAGAATAGAAACACTGTTTGTAAAGTAGAGGAGTAGAGAATGTTTGATCTATGACATAAAGTATAAATGTAATGTGAACTTTGCTTACCAACGATAATGCTCTATCTAACATGTTTGCTGTAAGTGATCTTCAAACTACTATTCATTTTAATCAACTAATCTAGCGCGGACGTTGCTCGACTCCATTCAATTCTTAATGATTTCAAAAATGAAAGCAATTTTGCCTTGACTTGAAATAAAATTGGTCATGTTGTTCTACAATTCCATGTTTCAGGAGGTACATTCTTCTCAAGACGATTTTCACCATTTGCCTTTGAGATGCGTAAAAACACATTAAAATGGAGTACAGGTAACAAAAACAGGTGTGGGCCACAAGAAAAAAAAAAAAAAGAAAAAAAATGTTTGGTTATCTTCTAAAATTGGCGAGTGTTTGCGTCGGGTTCTAATCACCTGACCAAGGGCTCTACTTTCAGGAAAATTGCATTTTTTTCTTCGAAATCACGCCTTCCTTTGTTATGTTATGTACGCAAGAAGGGAAATGCGTAAATAAATACTACAAGAGGTATTCAAAATCGATACAAGTAAATAAATAAATGCACATATCTCATGGAAATCTCTTTTTGTCAAAAAAATATTGAGCCCTATAATTGGCAAAACGGTTGTGAAAATTTTATGTAACGACCAAATATTATAAAAAGACAGGTGCAAACATGTCAGCAAGTTATTTATGCAAGTGTTCGCTTGCTGGTAGAACGCTTTAGTGGACTTGATCTGCATCCGATGCTTTTTGAAAATTAAATATTATAATTATTGTTCTACGTCTACTTCAAATAAAGAAAAGAAAAAAAACCTGGTATGTCAATGTAAATCACCAGCAAAATCGATTCATTGAATTATTAACCCCCTGATATTGAAAGATTTTCTCTTTATATTATTTTTAGACACATAGTGCAAGTTAATTTAACATAAGCGCAAACATATTTAACCGAATCTGTAAACTCGTCTTTAAAAGAGAACATCAGCTATTATGTTTTAACAGAAGATATTAAGCATACAAAAACATTTCAAGGCAATCTTAAGCGTAGTTATAAGTATGTGCATCAACTAAATGTATGTGCAGCTATATGAGACATATAACATAATGTATTGTTTAATTTGAGGAAAGTTCTTTATTCTAACGCTACGGTATGAATAGTTGAGTACACGTTACCCTGCTGCAATAGTCGACGTATGTTATGCGAAAAACAAAACAAAAAAAACAAAAGCAAAAGTGAGAGAAACATGTGTACTATTATTTCCTGTACTGCTTCGCGACGGCTCTCTCTTTAATTTTCAATCTCGTAACATGCATAAACAAGTAATATAAAAAACAAAACCCACATAATTCAAATAAAGAGCGCATGTGTTCTATATTGCTACCGTAACCGTATAAGTGTTTTGTTTTTATTTCTTTCTGTTATGTTACCTAAATGTGCGAACAAACACATTCTCTTACTCTTTACAGTAATTATTACATAGCGTTGCGATTGCTTTTTCCTGCAAAAAAAAAAAAACACGAGATCTTTACCATTGGATGATGAGTTTTCGTCTTTTCTGTTGCGCCACTATCATCGTTTCTTGTCGTGTTCGTGATTTTTGCCAAAGTTTTTTCTGGCAATTAATAATAATAATAATAATAATAATAAGAATACTACAACATTAAATATATATTTTTGCTAAATTGTTAAAAAAGAAATTAAAAGTTTTTTTTTATGAGAAACACTCGTTTCACAAATTTATTAGAAATGTAAGACTTAATAAGACTTTAATATAGCGTGTCGTGGAAAATCTAAAATAAGAAAAAGCGACAATAAAAAAGCAATATAGGGAGAAAAGCAGAAAACGTATATACGCCTTTGCATATATATATATTTATACATATATATATATATATATATATATATATATATATATATATACATATGTTTATATATATTTGTGTATTTGTAGCAAAAACAAAACTGAAGCACACAAGCGTCAGGTGTAGACCGTACAGAAACAAATACTGTCAAGTGTTTTGTATGTGTGTGGTTTTTTTTTTTTTTTTTTTTTTTTTGTATATACATATTGTTCGCGGACGGCGAGACATCCGACAAGGAGAAAAATAAACACATGGGATGCGCAAATTGTAATTATGCAAGTGTGGAAATCAATTATTGCTTTGTGTGAAAGAAATAATTAATAATAAAAGCTTCTTTAAGCGGACATTTTAAGTTAAAATATTTTGCGGAAGAAAAACTTGTGTTATTTAAATGCAAATACAAATTAATGGACATATTTCATAAAATCTTTAATAGATTATTTAAAGAAAATTCAAACATCTTTTGAGATTTTACGCCTATTTAGAGGCCTGCTGACAAATCGTTATGCCGCTGTTCACACCTTCGTGATATAATTTCTTTTTTTTGTTATTTTCTCAGTGTTTGTTTATATGAATTTGTTGATGCGGCTGTGTTACTGCTATTGTCCTCAGCTGTGCGTGCTGACATATCAACCAAGCCAAAGTTGCCAGATTTTTACACTTAGTCAAAATCAATAAAAGAACAGTAAATATAAATAAATAAAAAACAAAAAAAAGTATTAACAAAATAAATTAAAAAAGAAAATTATGCTCAAAATTAACGAAAATCGTGTTAAAATTATCACAATCATTATCAAACACTAATACCAATTCTTAATAGACTGTCTAGAGTGCCTTTTTTCTGTTGCTTAGAGAAGAAACAAAAAAAGGAAAGTCGAAAAAAGTGAAAGTTTTTCGCATCTATATGAATGTAAATCAAAAAACAAAAAAAAAAAAAAAACAAAACGAAATAAAAGCTTCCCCGATAGTGCAGAAACTACACGAATGTTTATTTTTTACATATGTACATATGGCCTAACTTATTATCATCATATCCATATAAAGCAAAACGAAAAATAAATGAATTTCTAATAACTCGAATACCAAAACAAAATCACCTGCATTAGAAACATAAAAAAAAAAAGCAAACAAATTGTTAATCAAAAACAAAAAAAAAAAAAAAAAGCAACGCCCGTAGTAATTTCTCTCTCATCATTTGTCGAGAGTGCTTTTTACATTAACATTTGCTCATCGTTTCATATGCGAATTCTCTCCTTCTTATAAATGCAGTTGTCGCCGGTTTATTTTTACGTTTGACATTTTCTTGCCCAATACCTAAGATTGCGGTATGTAAACAAACAAAAAGCTAAGTATAAAATCAAATCGAAAATCGTAAAGTAGGAATAGGTGAACGTGCATGTGTGTGCCTGTGTGTTTATATGTATGAAACGTATTGAAGCCTTATACGGTCTAGAAGAGTTAATTATTATTTAAAGTCATAAAGGCTTACGTACGATATTCGAAGTTGCAGTTTGCTAAGGTAAGTATTATGTATGGAGGCCGTCACTTTGCTTTACCAGCAAAGGCAGTAAAGTAAGACTACTGCATAGTCTATATAGTTAGAATATCTAACATTTAACCGAAAGATTGAGTGCATCGATTCCGGGTGCAGTGCTTCGACTCTTCCAAATTATAACCACAACTTCAAACATCTAGAAAGGCCTTAATTGTATTCGTCCTACTATATCGACTGTGACCATTTTCGATCGACGAATATTTGGAGCGATAAGTCTTTTTCTTTTCCGTTATAGAATCACAAAAAAAAAATATAATAAAAATAAATAAAATGCGATTTATTTTAAATGCTCCTTCAATTTCAACTTAGCTCTGCCTATTTGATCGATTAAGCGGCAAATGCATTAAATATCAACTCTCTACATTAATTTTGGGGAATGTAGTAGTTTTAAACATTTTTAAAAAGTGTTCGTATATTTATTAAAAATGTGAAAACCAATAAGTCACACGTAGTATAGAACATATCAATCAAACATTTGGACGACAACTTTTGTTCATTCAATCGAAAAATAGTGGGTAGTAACCAATTAATACAAAACACAAAGCTGGTACTGGGTAGTTAAAACTCCACAGGCACAAACATGGGGCCACATGCCCCGTAGACCTACCCATAAAGTGCTATATTAGCACTTAACTCCTCATTTAAGCTTTATGCAGTAACGAAACTTTTCCCGTTAAAATATGTACATTTTGGTATATAGTTTTTGGGGGAGCTGTGAATAAATCGAGTTGTATGGCAAAAAAATGACTAACACGCAAAGAGTTGCAGAATCTTGACGGGTGAATCTTGGATGATGAGAAATGTAGGTGATACAATATCGGACGCGCAAAAAAAACCGCGCTATTGTCCTCTTAAACTCGACAGTAAACGCTTAATATCTTTTAAGAAATGAAATGTGATATGATCGGCTCCAATATATGAAATTTGTTGCCCAACGAACCACTGAAACAACAACTGACGCAATTGCACCTTTAATATGCGAAAAGACATCTTAGGTTGTCTTTTCAGTATGGCGATCGTTGATTTCATATTGAATAACTCCGCCAGAGAACTTTAAAATCGTTAAACCAGATGGACGACGTTCGCCAGAACTAATAGCTTTTGATTGGCGCTAATAAGGCTTCCATTTTTATGACAACACTCAAAAACAAATTGAGCACTTTTCTGGACACCCTTAAAACATCAGGTCCTCTTTCAGCAATACCATATGCTGAGAGAAATTGATTGCAGCCGCGCTTTGGGAATCGCTTCTAGCAATTTGGATAATTACTGACTATAGAAATTAGTATCAATCGTTTGACCCGACTTTCGACCGTTCAGTCCCATCATGCATATAGCATAACCTTATCTTAGCTTAATCAAGATCGATTTGGAGCAGCATTTTCGGCTTTTACCTTCTTTTAATCGCCAGTTACAATTCGTTTTAGAAACGTACCGATTTTCTAGTGTGAGAATTTTCATTGGCAACTTTTATGGTATCTAGACATGGTCTTTCTTCGCGACCTTTATTTGATTCTATACCAAGTTCATAGGCGTTCATAGTCGTGCCGACTTTTCTAGCTTTTTTCAATTTTTTTTTATAAAATTTTAATCATTTTTCTAATGGTCAGTCAGTCGAAATTTCTAGAAGCGAATCAAGTGAATCAAGCGAACCATCAACAATCTGTTGCATTCGATAAAGAATCTTGACTGTATATTGCACGAAACACAGACGCACATCTGGTCGAAATAGAATGTGGTTCTACGGTGCATAGTGACACATAAGATCACTTGATAAACCACATACATCTAATGTATCTTCGTCACTCTGACGGGCCCTTTAGCATTCTCTAAGAGTAAATACATGCTCTACACTTGATGATTGGTTTGAACCTCTGAATTTACCTAAAGATAATCCCGCTGTAAGAGTCTAAGCAAAAAAGTTTTCCGGCCAATTTTTCTTTGGATGGCAGGAGAGGTAATTGAGTAATATTCGAAAGCTTTAGCCATTAAAAAGCAGAATTATTTTTGGAAAATATTAGAAATTTGTAAAAATGGGGTCAATCTCTATTGGCGGGAGCTCTGCGGCAAGGAGTGGCACTGTTGCAATTTTGAATTAAAAGAACTGAATTTAATCGGTTTGCCTATGGACAGAGAGTTCTGTTTTTGACCAAAAAGTATAATTTTTTGTTAACAACTAATGCTTACATTAACTTATCGAAAATAACCTGCAACTTCAATTAGAGAATGTTATTTTGCTTACTATGTAAAAAATTCGATCGAAAAGATCAAAATTGTTGTAGTTATGCTGTGTGACGTTTTAAATAAAATAATCGTGTTTCGAGAAAACGGGAAAAAATTTTTCGAACTTTGTTATAGGCATATTTTTTCATAAAGCTACAATCCTCCCAGCGCCCTTTCATGTCCAAATATTCTTTCTCATTGTCCTCCTTTGGCGCTTTTTCGGTGCCCTTCGAAGAAAATATCGTCGCTTTAAATGTTGTGAAATGGCAGACAGAGCGGCAAGAAAATTTATATTTCTATAGTTGAATTCATAAACAAACACGAAGAACTGCCCTCCTCGCAAAAGGTTCGAAAACTTTTGAATTGTTCTCTGTCTCGTATCTGCTCGTCATTATCGTTTTGATGGAGCTACAATAACGTACCTCTGTTTCGAACTGTTTTCAAATTAACACTGTGTGAATAGTGTTCAATGATATTTGCTAGTGTGTTAGTAAAGTTGGAAGGCGATAGTTAAAACACTAGGCTCTAACGTCAGGCCAAGCGTGAAAGTCATTTCGCGACGCTTTGAAAAGAGACCGAAATTTCATTCGGAAAATGATTTTTTTTGCACATTCTGTAGAAGATTCAAAGCATCGATTAAGGCAATAAAACAAATATTTTTATGGAAAATTTATAGTGACGCTATTCCTTACTACTAATAACATGTCAACTTTCCACTCTCTACGGAATTGTACTTACAAGCTTTGAATTGAATGCATTCTCCTTGTACTAAAGTTTCGTAAGTTCGAACATGAAAATCATTTTTAATTGATTCAAGGAAGTATTAGAATGTATGTCGAATGCAGACTTTTGGAAATGTAATTTTTGAAAATTGAGATTATTTTTTACTTTGAAAAATATTAAATTTCAGATACGATTAAAAATGATGCATCAACCACGTTTCATTTCGGCAGCGTCCATAACACAAATAGCACCACCGCAAGGTAGTATGAGACCAGCAATGCCGCCACAATTGACGTCGCAGCGATCACAAACATTTACTAACGTAAGTAAAAAAAACAAAAAAAAAAAACATATTTTTAATTATTTTACTTAAAAAAATAAAAAACTTGAAAAAAGGAAACTATTGAAAACGCTACATTTACTAGACGATTAATATTTGGGCAACTGAACACGATACGATATTATTCGGTGTATTTTTCTCATTAACAACATGGTGCCACATGTTCCGTGACCATCGAAAATATTTAACCGTAATCTTAAAAAAGCAAAAAAAAGCAACGAATATTTTAGTTCAATTTGGTATATTATTTAAATGATAATCAGATAGATCAGCAAAAGAAGTCTGGAGCCACCGGCTAGACTTATAGGTATTTTGAATTTCATAGTATTTGATTTCCTATCTTCATTTTATTAATTCAGAATAGTCTTTTGAGTCATCTGAGTCTGCTCATACTAGGATTTCAAACTTTCAACCGACACCTATGTCTCACACTGAAAATTTTTTGGGCATAAGTCTAAGGAGATTGAGTAAAGTTAGCTCACTTATCGCTTCTTTTTATATCGAAATTAAAATCGTAAGATTTTCGCTCGTTAGAGTTTCGCATATGCAGAGAGTAATTAACTGTAAAAAGGCTAATGTCATTGCCTACAATTATATGTACAGTAATCTATGCACGTGTGCGCTAGTACATAGTACAATAATCCAAACAATATATCCACGTATTGTTGCACATCCGTAACGAGCGGACTGCGTTCATTTAATAGTCTTTTTGTATACCGACAACTTTTAATTAATTGTAAATGCGGGTTATAATGCATTGGTCATCTGTACAATTTTTCAATTCGAACTTGTTTTTGTTCTTTCTTTTTAGCTCGATGAATGTAGTAAAGTAATCCAGTAATGTTTAAAAGTATATTAGCCATATCATTGTGTTTGCAATCTCTCCCTTGACGAATTCTTGCAGAGGTGAATATCATTTTGGTTAGGATAAGATTTGGGGTTGATGTCCGACTATTATCAGGAAATGGAAGTGTAATGATATTCCTCAGACATTTCTACATAAGGGACTCGAATAGACGGAGCTATTCGCCTTTCTGTAGAAAACATTGTTAAACAGCTCGCACAAACAATATTGAAACAGAACCTTGTACGATTATGGTTCGTCTAACTTTTCTTTATTAATATATTCACTTATTTTTTGTTAGTTAAGGTCAAATTTTAAATCGTTTAGCCCCGTTTTGTTCATCTGTTCGCCGCATGATCTCGGCCCTCCCTACCTTATAAAGCATGGAATCGCGAGGTCTGCAAAATCTTGCGTAATTATATGTAAATGAAGTCAATGCGAAATATAATACCAAGGTTGAAGGAGGGGATCGACTTGGCCATAAAAAAATTTTAAAAATATATAAATCTATAAAGGAAGAGAGAAATTTCAAAATTTTATATACACATGTACTCTATCTTCACTTGATTCTTTGTACATACATGTTATTAAAAGAAAAGTTTTATTTAAAAATTTTCACAGCAAGTTAATATACGTAAATTTTACACATCCTCAACGCATACATGTGTGCATACGAAACTTGAATTTCACACTCAAGTGGGTTGTACGTGTTTAAGTATCTAAAAAAACAAAAAGAAAATATTTTGTGCTAAAAATGCGTAATCAGACATTAGATGCAAATTATGAGTAAAAGTACAAAGAATACTGTGTCTGTATAAATACATATATATATATATATATATATATATATATATATATATATAGATATATATATGTATATATATTTCCTATTTATAGTATAACGGAAATTTTATTTATGTTAAACTACTTAAAGAAATCAATACAAATGCAAACATGCATATTACGTATGTACCCTTGTGTAAGGGTTCATCCTACACATATATGTGTTAGTACATACATATATATGACTGAATTTCTCTAACTTGGTATAAATAATAAACTTTTCACCACAAGAGCTTATATATACATATATATGGATGGTTGTATGTATATGTATATGTATACGTGTATCCTTATTATACTTGTGCATAATACCGTATCGCAAACCCTTTACCAGCACCCGAGCACTACTACTATCATCAAAGTTACAATACTTTTAAGTGGGCGTTCTTTATGTAGTTGTGTGTGTGTCTATGCGAAACTTTTAATTATCTTTTAAATTATTATTAATTGTTGATATTGTTAGCTTAAAAATGATATATGAGTTCAACAGTTGCCAACAACATGTAATTTAGTCATTTTCGTGTGGGTAGAATCGTCGGCCATTTTTTTTTTTTTTCGGCTTTGTTTTCTTAAGATTTTAAGTACAAGAAGACAAGAAAACAATAAAAATATTTATACTTTGTTAAGTTTCTTTCAAACCTAAATCATTACTTCAACTATCATAGTACACAGCCAGATGCGAATTACATTAGCTGCACATAATTCTATAAAATAGTTTTGCGCTGCTTTAATTTTTTATTCGAATGAAATGATACATCGATTGTAATAAGACACTAAAGTTTTTCCAAGTCGTTATGACGTCGGGCATGCCTTCAATGATCTTTGCCGAAGATGTCAAAGATTATCTAAAATCGAGTGTCCTATGCGTCTGCTTTGACCCGACCTCGTTTAAGCGCTAAAGCTTTACGTGCACATCTTACGATGGAGATCTTTTCTTAAGTGTGATAATGGACTCATAAAACAAACTAAGTAGGTGATGGGGTTCAGCATTCAATTATTACATGGATTTTAGCATAGTGTGCACTCGAATCCCGTATTCCTATGCATCACTGAAGAATTTTATAATTCACCTTGTAACGCCTCGACACAGGCTTTACAGATTATGTAAAGTATATCTTGCTTATAATTTTGATTAGATTTAAATTCTAAGTTCGTTTAATCACATTAGTCTATCCATTAGGTTGTCCGTGATTTGTCCTGAGTAGCAAATATGTCATTAGTAAACGGATATAGATCCAATTTAAAAATAGATAGGATTCGCATACAACCGAACGCGGTAATAACCGAAACATTAGAACTTTCAAACTCAGCACAAAATACTAACAATTTCCGTTGAAAATATAGAAAACTATCTGACTTGAAGGCTATTAGAGACATGTGTCGTAAAGTTGTCTACAAACATTTCCTAAGGCGAGGAGGAGAAATTTCTGTTAAAATAGTTTTGATCGAGCGACTGTCCTCCCTACGACAACTGTAAGTTAATTACCACTTTTTACTTTCAAAGTGATTTAAACTAGTCACTCATACGGCAGGTATAAAAAAAAAAGAAAAAAAAAAGCAAACATTTATAGCCGAACAAGAACGAGCATTACATATTTTCCACGTCTTACGCCTTTATACGATTTATCACTTATCCTTGTCCCTAAATACTAAAAATGGAAGCTCATTGCTTCAATAAATTGTGCTTTTCTCTCCAATTTTTGCATAATCATGCACACTTTTGAAACACAATTTTGCACTTTGCAACCTTGGTCGAGAAATACAAATTTTTATCTTTTAACGACTTTTTGAAAGTGTTGAACCGAGCCGATCCGATCAATTTTCAACAGCCTCCATCCTTGAGATAAAACATGTCAACGTAACAAATCGGACGGGCAGACGAACAGACATGCTGAAATCGATTCAGGAAATGGTTCTTAACCAATTTATCCTCTCTTTTTCGTTTCCTTTCCTTTCCTCTTGGGTGTTGTACATATTCGCATAAACTTGACATGAGTAGCTGTGTAGTGTTCCTGGTCTATAGTGAGTGCTAAGTCATACCAACTTAGGCGCACAGCCGTTGCTTTTCATTTTTTTCTCTTCTCGTACTCATTTTTGTTGCGCATCGTTTTCTTGAGTGCTTGTCTATACTATAAAAAAACAAGCAACAAGAAAGTTATATCCGGCGGAGCAGAACCTCACCCAGCACTACCCAGCACTATGTTCTTCGCATTATTTTATTTGATACCCATATCGCTAATGGTATCAAGAAAAATGTGCTCGCGGTGTTTGCCATATTCATTTTAAAATTAACCCATTTTTAGGCCGATAATATATCATCATTCATTTAGGAAGTGTACAAACTAGTTTTAAAAATTCGGTCTTGTTTGCCTTATAATAAATAAGCATAGAACCTCAAAAAAGTGAAGAAAACGAAATTAAATTACTTGTAATATTGTGTGCGTATGCCGGATTTTTTCCATTTTTGCGCGTAGGGGGTACAGTGCTTCGCAAAGTGAATGTGGAAAATTTCAGACTTCTAGCTTTTATAATTTCGGAGTAACGAGCAAAAATCGAAAAATTTTTGTTAAAAAAATAAATTGAGTTGCGTTCAGTTTACATTCCACTGCGCTGGAGCTTCCGCTCCCACCGATTTGGCCCGTTTTTAATACCAACGTGCCTGCAGAAACTTGCAATGTTTCCACGAAATTTTAAAGACGACATCTTCATTTTTGCGACCAGCAGAGTGCTAACAACACATATCATACAGAGACACAGACGGACAGACATGACTAAATCAAGTCAGAATTTCACGCTGATCAAAATTATATATACTTTATGCGGTCTCTGAAATTTCCTTTTGCGTGTTACATACGTTATCATCTTACAGTGATGGGTATAAAAAAAAGTGAATGTCGTATGTTTTCCTGGGACATGAATCTTAATTATTCTCCCCAAGCTATATGTAATTTTTGTTGTTCTTAAAGATACGTTAAACGTGTATACGTGTAGAACGCAGTAAATGGAAATTATGGATAAAATGGGGATTTTTTCATCTGAAATTCATTCCAAAATCGTAATCTCTTCAATACTTAAAGTGTCTGATGTTTTTTGCGTCATTCTTTCACAATTAGTGTAAAATTTTACATATAATGCGCTTTTAAAATCCGGTACACTAAAATTATATTTTACATTGGCTAATATGTACTTATCAAGCAACTCATCATCTGCTTAATGTCTTCCCTTATAACAATGTTTTGGGAAAATTTAGCTCTAAACTAGAAGTAGTAAGATTATCGGAATTTTTTGTTTTTTTTTTTGCAGTATTTTTATTCACCCCCCATCCCAGTAGACGTGATATCGCGATAAGCCTTCATGACACGATATACGGTATGCTGGTATGCGGTAGGTTAATATACATATTCCAGTAATTCCAATGGGCGGAAGAAGAGCAATTTTTCTATGTCCCTTAATCATCGATCTGGATATGGTATTGTTTGTGTGCTATGCATTGACGATGGATGAAATTGACAAATGAATTCAAAAAAAGATTTCATCGTGCGGCAATATGTCGTCTTTTTTTGTCTCATCTCAATTCATTTACATGGCTGAGCCACTAAAACTGTTGTAATCATTTCATTTTGGCCTACTTGAGCAAAAATTTATAACAAGAAAAGCCTGCCGGCCGCCATATCTTCTTCTCTATTGTCTGCGTTTTTTCTTACTCATCCGTATCGCACATATGTAATTTTATACGATTATTACTGGAAACATATGAGAGAACGTTTAACTGATGTCATGTGCTTGGCATTTTTAATGAATATCTTTTGTCCTTCTTTTCATTTTTTTTTCTTTTTTTCTTCTTCTTCCTCTTCTTTTATCACCCGGTGTGTGCGTGTGCCGTAAATGAAAATCATAAATGTCAGCTTTTTCGGTTTATTTACTTATTAAAGTGACCGATAACATGATTTAATGTAAAGAGATGAAAACGGAAAATCATCATAAAATCGTTTTTAAAAATTAATTGAGGAAAAAACGAAAAGAAAGCAAAAAAAATTAAGAGAAAATTATAAAAGATGTCATAAAATATCGAAGAAAAACCTTATTTTATGTTAGAACATATTGCTTTAATATATATATATATATATATATATATATGTTATGAACATATATATATTGTGTTATGAACAAGGAAAACAATATCCGCATTAAGACGATTCCTGAATATCCATTATCGTAGAGTAATAAATGAGTCTTGAATAACAAAATCAATTTAGCCATATACAGTCATGGACATATAAATCTATATCATATTAAGCGTATCGAGCGACTTATAAACAATAAAATAAAACAAAAAAAAAAAAAAAAAAAAAAAGTAAAGAAAATTTATTTCTAGACTAGCGAAATAAATTCTTAGAGTAAATGAAAAAGAATTGAGCACTGGCCAGCCATACACGTTATCGGTTCTATCTTAGAAAAGAAACTTATTTATTGCGTCTAGTTTGTTTTAATAAAGCAATATATTACGTTAAATTAATATTGAGGAAAAGCTTAGGCCATCGGGCTTAAACTGCTAGAAGAAGAAGATTTCTGAAGGATTCATTAGTGCGTGTGTTGCAATTGCATGGATTTTTAAGCCAATTCTCGCAAATGTGGATTAAATTTGATTTTTTCAATGGTAGTCGGGTATAACGGGTCGATTTTTCCCTTTCAACAATTCCTAATGGAAATAGAGCAATTTATTGAATAGGATTTATCGTTAAGGTATAAAAATTTTTTCGTTATATAATGAAAACATTACTACAAATCTCCTTAATGCAAAGAAACATAAAAAAAAAATAAAAAAAATAGTTTTTCCCTATTATTGATATAACATTTCGTCCTGTATGACGACTCTATCTGTTACCGTTCATTATTTGTGATCAATGCTTATGAGAAGCTTTTGACATCTCGGATATCTAGACACTTTCCCATATTTGCTGTATTTCATTATTTCGCCTTTCATAACATATTGTCGGGATTTTGAGATAGAGTCTTTCTCCTGCCTTTTTAAAATGCTTCAAATATTCTCTTGCGAAAACCAATTATTTATAAGCCACACCCAACGGTATCAGCCATCTTGCTCGAGTAGCGAAATATAAAAAACTAATTTACTGGCAAGTTTGTCGAAGGTATAAAATTCTTTCCAATTTTTCCCTCTTCCTTCCGATTCTATTCCCTGACTTTTGTATTCCTTCCCTACTTGATTCGTTCGTCTTCTTTTTTCCTTTTGGAATGTACAACAAATCCCTCAAAGATTCCCGATTCATTTAACACGCAAAAGTAGAAATGAAAACTTGACATTAAAATGTCTTTCTATAATCCTCAGCCAGCTAAGTTGCAAAATCTGCTAAACAGATTCAAGAATTATGGATAATTTAAAGGAATTATTTACGTATGGATTCTAATTTGTACAATTATCTATAAATTGCTGCTAAAACGTGTATGTGTTCAGAATCTAAGGCCAATTTAATTTTGTTTGTTTTTTTTTTTTTTTTTTTCTTATACACGAAATCTTCAATCGTCGTCTTCAACTGAAATTATATTCCATATTAAGAGATTGACAGCCGACAGCCGACAGCCGACGATAATCGAATGATTATTGTTAGCGTTACCTTGATTGTTGATTTCATATATAAAATGATACAATACACGATCGATATATTGAATGAATTTTATAATGTCGTAATGTTGTTGTTGAGCAATCAAAGATTCATCTAAAGCTAGATAGAAATGTTTAGAAATAGTAGTAGTTTAAGTTTAGTTGACGATTGCTTCGTTTACTTTGCACAAACATTAGCTATATGATGATCTTAATAAACTCTAGTCCGTTATTACTGTAAGTTCAAATTATCAGTGTTCCTTCAAATGTTGCTTCAGAAGATTTTAGCAAATGCTTGTCAGGTGTAGCTAAACAGCAAAAGTTTATTTTACATATATCTTTTTTGTCCTCATCGAATTTAATTCAATTATCAGTTGAGTCCGTGATTGGTTTTGCTCGCGATAACCAAACTGCTCACCCGACTTTGCTTAAACATAAACACAAATTGGTTTTGGTCGCTTAAGGGGCAACGCAGCTATAATAGTTACCAAAAAATTTCTTGAAATGGAAAGAAAATTAATCGAATAATAAATAATAGGCGAGGAGATCTTAAGGCAAATATTTGATTATTTAAAAAAATAAAAAAAATTAATTTTGAAAAATATCAAAAAATTGCCAACACTCAAGCCATTCTTGTAAGGCATCTTTCAATGTAAGGCTCCCTCCGATCTATGCGTTTTTTGGTGGAAATTTTGAATCTCAAAAAAATATATAAAAATAAAACATGAACTGGTGGATATAAAAGTTCCCGACACAGTCGAATATAATTTTCTTACTTGTTTTATTTTTAAAGATTTTCTTTCGTATTTTCCTATAATTCGAAATCAGAAATCAGCAAAAATAACCTTTGTATAATAATAATGGTTTATGCTTACATATAGATAAGTGAATATAAACTATGAATAGCCTTTAGCTGTGGGCCGACAAATCTCTTCGTAGTACGATCCATTATAAAGATATGTAGTTCGATTATGCGAGAGAGAGGGTTAAATAAACTACTACTCTACCTATTATGTATTGTTACAAGCTGACAATATTTTCGAATTCGAAAATTTACGTTATCGACTTTCATCATTTTATCTTCACCGTCCTCTAGAAAAGGTTAATTAGGGCTTTAATTTTTCACCCACTGTCGATCTAAGAATGAAGGGCTAGTGAGAATATTCTCTTTGTCTCTGTCATAAAACAATTATCGCCTTAATTATTCACAAATAAAACGCTAATTAAGAAGTAGGGATTTTTGGATCTTGCTTTGTTAAAAAGATCCCTTGCTTTTTCAAAAATTTTCAAGAAAGCAAGTCAGAGAAAATAAGTAAATATCTTATTACAAAAGTAACGCACTTACTCTTGCTACGAAAGATAACAGAGCGCACAGAGCGACAATCTGAGATAGAAATGCTGTAATCTCTCTCACCCTCTTTTTTTCCTGCCGCCATCCTTTACAATATAAAAAGTACATTCTCTAATAGAGGCGGCATTATGTAGCTGATGCCCAACCAATTACCTTTACAACTTACTTTACTACTTTATTACTTTAGAGTAGAGAGTAATTAGGATTTTTATTATTCTAGCGAACGATTTTAATAACAGCAGAATAAACATTTTCGCCGGTTCTTCCGTAAACAGCCGCCTGTCAAGAGATCAATTTAGCTTGAGATTGTACGCAAGAAAGAGATCGATTTTCTACAGCTTTCTCGTTGCAGAAAATAATTATTATATAAAAAAAAAAAAAAAAAAAAAAGCAAAAGAGAAGGACAAAATAAGTGATTGAGAGAACGCATCTTAAGTTTGGTAAGAGATTGACTTTCATCTGTACTCTCCACAAGAGAGAATTAATTAAATTTTAACTACTATCAAAAGCGTACACTCAACGATTTCCCTTGACTTGAGCTGTTGTTAATTACAAGAGCAGCAGCAATAAATTGTGATAATGTTCCGTTTGTTCGGCAAATGTGATAGAGTCGTTCAAGTTTCTGCGCTTCTACAAATATATTGAACGTTGACTTAATACATATTCTCCCATCATAGCCAGCATTGAATGCCGGAGTCAGTCAACTAAAGATTTAGGTGACGCAAAATAATTTTACGAATTTGTGGATTTTTTTAAAATAACTAGACTAAATGACATTTAACTAAAGCTAAAGATTTATACATATACCTCAAGAGACCGAATTGTGTCTCAGGTCAAGAATTCCAAGCAAATGCCTCTCGATGAGATTATGCGAATATACTTCTACTACTTAACTCTTTTTGAAAAGTTTAAATTTTTGTTTTTTTTTTGTTGTTGTTGTTGCTACTACTATTGCTGCTGCTGCTGCTGCTGCTGCTGTTATAATTTATTTATAGTAGAGATGCTTTGACAGTGGAATTTCAAATACCGGATAAAAAGATATATTTTTAAGAAAAATTCTGTCGTCATCAACAAGATTTTTGCAACAGCTGCTTTTATAATTGTGCTTGTTGTTGTTGTTGTTGTTGTTAGTATTTTTGTTGCGGCTGAACAATAAGAACTTCCGGTTCTTATTTAAAGCACGCGCATGTCTCGTCAGCAATCATGGAAAAGAAGAAGAATAAAAAAAAAAAAAAGAAAGAAAGAAACAAAAAAATCTCTGTAAACTTAACTCAATAGTTTTGGAGAAGTCATGCGCGTTGCTTAAAAACGAGACTCTAAAATGCCGGCTTTCGAAAACGAACAATTATGCTGTTGCACGAGTTTAATTTTTTGCTTATATTTTTTTAAAATTTCCTTCTTTTTTTTTTTCTTTCTTTCATTCTTTTTAAATAATTATGAGATGTTATGAGCAAGAGTGCAGTCAATGTCTGCACACACTGCACGTAAAGCACAACGCAAGTCTCCACATTATGCAGACACTTGCTGTGTTAGTGTTATACAGTATTCGGCATATAAACGGCGGTAAACCTTAGTCAATGTAAAATCTCGATTACCATTCGCATAACGATTGTCAAGACAAATTGAACACGCAACTCGCAACCAACGCGAAAAACAAAAAAAAAAAAAAAAAACAAAAAAAAAAAATTCTGCTCTTTTTATCTCCATTTCAAACCGTGTGTGTCACTGTGAGTGTGTGTGTGTGTGTGTCTGTGTTTGCATGCTGTGTTTGCCATATTGAAACTAGTAGCAAAAAAAAAAAAAACAAAAAAGAAAAAAAAAGGAAAACAAATTTACAACAGCCATCAAAAGTTAGTAGTTGATAGGCAGTCACACAATACAAGAGGTAACCAGCGTTTACCAGCTTATACGCGTTAACGGTATTATTATTCTCATAGTTATTCATTATTATTATTACTACTGCTATTGTTAACGTCAGTATTAACAACGAGTTAAGTAAAAGTGAGCAATTGAAAGAGTTAAACTAACTATAAAATCAACCGAACTAAATTTCTATTTGCTACCTTTACTGTCAGTATTTAACCTAACAGGCTGCCGCTAACTCATTGACTTACTGGCTAGCTATGCACCTAGCTCGCTGACTGGAGTAACAAAATAATAAATTGTAAGCCGGAAGTAAATGCCATATTCATTAACTAACAACGTATACACGTGTAGTTATATGTGTACGTACGTAAGCACATGTACATCGCTTCAAATATACCGTTTAAAGTGTATTCAACAATTCGTTGTGTTTAAAATTTCGTAAAAAAGAAACTGAAATATTTGGCTAGTTATTATTATTAATACTATTATTATTATTATTATTATTATTATTATTATTATTATTATTATTATCATCATTATCAGTTTTATCGAAAATGTGCTTCGATATGGTCTAACACATAAAATAGTTTAAAGCGGAAAAGAAAATAAGACACTTGAAATTTGTTATTATTACAAATGTTGTTGTATTAGTTAACTAGGAGAAAACCATGCCTAAAGAGAGAGCAATTATTTTCTAAAATTTATTACGAGTAAAAGAAACAAAAAACCTGTCCATCAATAAATCCGTCATTGCTGTTAAAAAAAAAAATAAAAATAAAAAATAAAATAAAAAACCAAAAGAAAACCATTTTTTTTTCTTTCTCAAACAGAATTTATTAATAATTTCAATGCAAATCGATTAACCATTTAAAAACTCTAAGAATAATAATAATAACAATAATAACAGCTATAGCAATAGCAACAACAACAACAAAAACATCAGTAGCAACAATAAGAATAAAAAGAACAAAAATAACAACAACAAAAATAATAATGAAGAATGCATTATATCGTTAAATAATGAAATGAAAACTAATCAGCAAATCAGTAAAAAATTCATACATGAGTGTATGTATATGTAAACGCATATATATATATATATACATATATATATATACATAAATATATATATATATATACACATAAATATATATACATATATATATACATAAATATATATACATATGTGTACATAAATATATATATATATATACACATAAATATATATACATATATATATACATAAATATATATACATATATGTACATAAATATATATATATATATATATGTAAACAAACAAAAGTGTTGCCTCAATTTTTATTCGTCTTATATTATTCAGACTCTCTAACGAAATATATTTTCTCCTGTTTTTTTTTTTTTTTTCTCCTTTTTCTTTCGGTATCAAAGTCTTAGTGAAATTTATTAAAGCGTAAAAATTAAAATTGAAAAAAGAATTCCTTAAAAGTTTGTCACTTCATAATTCCTAAAAAAAAAAAAAATAAATAAATAAATAAATAAATAGAAAACTAGTTAAAAATAATTATATGTTTTTAGTCAAATTTAAATTTAAATGTTAGTGCGAGCTGTTTGTGTATAAAAAAATATATAAAAACAAAAGAAGAAATCCAAAAATCAAGCAACGGTTTATAAAGCATAGTAACTAACCGAGAGTTATCTTTAATTATAATCCAGCTTTCTAATTCAAATTTAAACTCATTCCATGTGTTTAAGTAGTAGTGCTTTATGTGGTATTTAATAGTTTAAAGTTAACAAAAACTAAAAACTAAAAACTAAAAAATTAAAAAAAGGAAAAAATAATTTAAATATATATATATAAACAAAAATAAAATAAAAAATCAATTTCAAGTAAAGAAAAAAAAAAAAAAAAAAATTAAGAAAAAAAACATAACTTAGTTGAATTTAATAACAAGATAAAATCAAGGCTGCTTTTATTAATAATAACCTTTATAGAATTTTTTTCCTTTAAAAAAAAAAAAAAAATAAATAAATAAATAAATGAAAAAAATGCTAGTAATAATTAGAAAATAAAATAAAATGAATTTAAGAAATATTTAAACAACGATAACGAGACCAGTTACGAAAAAAAAGTAAATTAAACAACTACGAAGTTAAGAACAAAAGCTCAAAAGACGTTAAAGGAAAGAGAGAAATATGAATAATTAAATAAAACTAAGAAAAAGAAATATAAATTGAACAAGATTTTAAATATGAAACAAATTTTTTTTTTTTAAAAAACTAAAATTAAAATGAATTGTAAGAAAAAATAAAATAGAACGGTAAATACAAAGGCATCAAGAACACCGAACATTAAAAAAAAATAAAAATAAAAATAAAAAAAACAACAACAACAACAACAAAACAAAATATTAATAATTTTTAAAGCAATCTCATGTGTTTCCTTATTTTTTAGACAATCAAAAAAAACCTCGAAAAGGCTAAATATAAATGAAAAAAGTAAACAATAAATAATTCATATTCTCGCGTGTTGTAAATTTAGACAAAACGATTTTTTTGTGTGAGAATATCATCGCGAAGAAAAGTTTATAAAAGGAAAAACATTGATCGGGTAAAATTGAAGCAACAATATAAAAGAAACTCTTAAAGGTAAAAGGTTAAGAAAGAGCTCAGCTCTCAGCTATCAAGTCAGTGAAATTCAGGCAGCCCTTTTAATACTTCTCTCGCATCATACAGAGATATCTAAAAATTTCAATTTTTTTCTTAACATCAAGCCACCATCTCACTCTTCTCGAACCTTTGAATGCATCTATGTAAATATTTGGTCAAATTGTTTGCATGTTGTCACAACATCTGCCGTATTTTATATTTTTCCGCTTAATATTGCCCTCATCTGTGGGTCTGTCCAATTCGTCTGAAAACCTAATCTAGCGAGCTTTCATTTAGCTTCCATTAATCTAAATATGTAGATAGAACTTTATATTCCTTGGAGAAATATTTCCTGTTTCCCTTTCAATGTCCTCAACAGCGCAATTGTTCCCTTATCTTTCTGCTTTCAGTGCCTTCCCTTTAAACTGGAATCTTCAATGTTGTCAAGAAGAACTGGTTGCAAAATTCCTCTAGATTATCGCATCGCACTCGTCCTACATCTTCAGATTCTAAGCAAATAATATGTGTATCAGTTTATAAGTAAGTAACTGCCGTTCTAACGACAAAAGAGCCTACACGTTTTATTATCCTAAAGTTTAAAATTCTCTTGCAATGATTTACGCGCGCCATTTTCGGCAATTTCTTCTCAGTATCTATTTACCTGCTCGTGGAAATGCTTAACACAATAACGGTAAAGATAATGTTACATTGAAAATTTTTATGGCTATTTTCGTGCACATAAAAATACTTACTCTACGAAGGCTGATTTGGCCTTAATTAATGACCATTGCTCCATCGCCTGCTATTTGCCTTACGAAAAACATCGATTTCCTTCATTCTTTTTTCATAGCGTTTCAAACGGCGCCTTCATGTCTTACCTATAAATTGACATACATACAATTAGTTCTATAACGTTGAGAAAATTTCATCCGATCCGATCCGAAATTGAGGAATGCAATCAAGGTTTTAATTAAGTGCTGTGCTATCAAAGCTGAAATGCCGGTTAGCTGCATCCTAAATCCATTCATCAATCGAGTCATCTTTAAAAAGGCAATCTTCGAGATAATGAATCATATCTGTCGCGGTTGCAACTTATAGATGTGGTAATGTGACTTATTATTAATGCTTTTCCGCCGACATTTAACCAAAACAGAACATCATATCCAGCAAGCGCTGGCCTTTAACATATTCACCATATTAGCGAGAACGGGGGAAATTGTTGTTAAATTCCTTCTCGATTACGAAAACGCTTTCCAAGGACGACGGCAGTCAAACTTATATATTTCTTATGAGTCCTCTCGTTATTACCAAATAAAACCTAAATTGGTACGCTTTCAATGTTAACAGACGCTCATCAAAAGAAAAAAAAAAAAAAAAACCAAATAACTTATACTTCAAGCATAAAAAAAAATTCAAGGCTCTAGTGCGACCTTCTTCATCAACGATGAGCAACGATGAGTAAAAAGTATTCTTTAAGTTTAATGTGTAGGGCTAACCTCATGCATTTACCTTTTCTTCATTGGATGGTTGAAAATGCAATCCTTAGAATGTAAACATTACAGCTTACATATATTTCATTATCAATTAGCTGCAATCATCAAGAGTTGAGTAAGAGAACTTCACTTTCAAATTTGATAGATGCGAGTACAACGATTGTTTGAGATCAAGTTAGCTATGAAGAGCTCTACGAAATTTTCAGCATTGTAGTGTTCTTCTTCTTCATTTTGCTTTTCGTTTGTGAAAGGAAGTACGTTAAATTTTTGCGTACACGTTTCCACGAAGCATTTGGCAAATTACTAAATCAATATATTTTTGAAAACACTTTCAAATGACTTATGTCGAGATTGTATCCAATCTTTATGGTCGTCAAATATCGAGCTGAATCACTTAAAGACTTAAGTTCATTGATCGACTTCAGCGGCTTTACGAGTTTACAAATTCAAATCTACATATAACAACACAACCATTTGCCTACAGTCTTCTCTCTATGCACACATTTTCCAACGGCTTTTCTTCTTTACTTTATAGCAATGCGGAGCGAAATCGATTAAGTTATAATCATTTCTCTCATTTGAATGCGAAGTTTGTTGGGTTCAGGGTTAGCGAAATTCTTTTACATATATGCAGGCGCATAGTTCTGTTCTCTGTTCTGTTTCCCATCTTCTAAGGATTTTCGATAAAACCTTTGGTTTAAAGTCTCAATTCTCAAGTCGTGCAAAGCTAAGCGTTCGTTCGTGTCATAAATAGAATTAAATAAAATGAATAAAGTTTCGGTACTTACGAATCTTTTCGTTTCGTAGCAATGCGCTCGAAAATACCCATTGGTGGCATTTTCATAAATTTGCACTCGTTCTAGATGAATCTTTTATTTGAATCAAAATTGAAAGCAATTCTTTTCGCCCTTCGAACTGCAATAGATAGTCGTTACATTGACTGATTAATAAGAGAAAGTTGATATAAATTTTAGTTTTTTTAAAAATAAAAAATAAAAATACCTAAGAAAAAACTTCGACTTCGGGATTTCGTAATGCGCAACACGCGTTTCGAACAGATTGTCAAAAAGCTCCGCATCTAGCGCATCTTTATGTGAACAATAATGAAGCATATTAGGTGCGATTGTTGAACCTTTTCGCCTTCTTTTTTTTTTTTTGTCAATTCCATTCCAACACATTGTTTGCTTGCTTGTAATATCAAAAGTTAATAAAACTCTTTTATGAAAAATAAGAAAAATTTCGCAAAAAACGTAAGATTCGTAACGCTAAAGAAGGAGAAAGACATCTAAGAACATTTTAACCTCACAGTGGAGTTTGCTTTTCTTCTTTTTTTTTTTTCAATTGAATCATCCCTTTGTGATATGTTGTTGAAAAGACTTTTTTTTTTAAACTGCCGAGTTACCTTAGTCAAGTACACAATAATAAAATTTAGTAGAGCTGATTTTTATGATAAACAAGTCCTCTGTTCTAAATGTCAGCTAACAATACTAAATATCCTGTCATTCGCTTTTGCATTCGTATTCGTTTTCATTAGACAGAATCATTAACTTCAATACAAAGACAGTCAGTCAGTCGTATATCACATTTAAAAAATTCAAATTAAAAACTAAATAACACAAATACATAAAAACATTACATCATAGAACGATACAAAAAAATAATCAGATAGTGATCCTTAGTTATTATTAATACTCTCTCTCTCTCTCTCTTTCTCTTTCTCTCTTCTTTCTTCTTCTCTTTTCTTCTCTATCGTAATTATCCCCTGACTTGAGGAGAATGTTTCATTTCTTCCTCATCGCCGTATATCATACGAAAATGTCTGTCCGCTTTGCAGCGGCAGGAAATGTTCTTCGATACTTTTCTGCAATGACTTGAAATTTTCCAATTCAGATTTCTCTCATTTAGTTAAGCGTGAAATTGATTGAAAAAAGTCTGTAGACGAATCTTTCACATTCGCCATCTTTATAGGAAAAATCTCGAAAAAGATAAAATGTCCCTTACCACTATCTAGTACGTTGGGCGGGCTTAGACGCCCATTTTCCATTTTTCTTCATCAATTTTAAGATCAACTGCAAAAGTGCAGGTCGTATAACTGTTATCGTTTTATCAGTTGCAGTTTGTGAATTCAGAAGGCGGAGGTGTTCTACGCCTACATTTTAGTGTAGATGACTCCTTTAGTCGAACTAGTTCGCTTTGCAGGCATGAATTTCAAAAATTTTTGGATAACTTTGAAGCCAATAACTTAGTTTTGGTGTTTGTTTACCCAACTCAAAAAAGAAGAAAAGAGAAAAGAAGCCAGATCGACATCAGATAGGCAGACAAATAGACAGATCGACAGAAGCACATACCTCCAACGCCTGTTACAACGGTTTAAATGAAATTGATGAAATAATTCAATGAAACTATCTGACATCAGAGATATCGTAATCGGAACTAAACATTTTTTATGAATATAATAATCCCGATGCTTGCATTATGGAAAGTGATCTTGCAGATATCTTTTATATTATTACTATTTTCCCTTTTGTCGTTTGGGTAACGCTTCATACATATGTTATAATTTTCAGACGATACTTGATATACAAAGTTCTTCTGTTGTTGAGGGAGAACTAAAGTATTTATAATTACCCTGACTGTTGTAGTAGTTAAATTAAAGTCGGCCTGACTAAAACTTGCTGACTACTTGATAAGTGGTTAATTGTAAAAAAAAAACATATTTGTTAATAATTTTTTGCAATCATTAAGAAAACATTTTTCCACCTACTACTTGGACGTGGAGTTTACAAGTTATAATAGCCGTTCGTCTCTTGGCGCTTCTTAGATCTTATGGTTTCCATTATTACTTTTCAATCGAACATGTTCCTAATGTTGGCTATTGTTTGATTGCAAAGCTCTTCAATTCGTTTCCCCGATAACAATATTTCAAACTATTCCCTCAGTAGAATGATTTTCGATAGGAATGGACGTACACGTATGTAAAGGTCGTTGTGAAATTCTTTAAAAAGTTAAGACGTCTTAAGCGCTTTTACGAATCGTTATTATATTGAATACAGCTCGTCAGCCCATGCTTGAATCCTGTGCAATCGTTGTTCTCATTTTAAAACTTACTCTAATGATATCTAAGCAATTTTCGATATTCATCGGCCGGCTCCCAATACAATACAACCAGTTATTCAAAACATATTTGTATTCCTTAGTTCGACTACTCAAAGGTATAAAAAAAGATTTTCCTTTTTTGGATGTGCATCCTTAAATCTTGAACTATGTCTTTCGTCTATTCCTTGGGCAATTAAATGTTTCGTTTATAAAGTTTACTTTCAATTTCCATCATATTGTTCTTATCGGTCTTTTGTTCGATAATTTTTCTTAAAATCTTTGAAGATTTCTTGCAAAGAGCTCAGTGGTCATAGTTCAAGTCATTTATTTATAAACACAATCATAGATTCGATTACCTTTTGATTCATTCATTCGTTGTTGGTATGTATGCGCATTTACGTCTGGGAAGATTTCTATGTTTTCATTTTTATTCTTCACCTATATCCCACACAGTTGTGTTAGTGTTTCTTTTAATATAGTCAATCCTTTAGAGATTAAACTTTTATAATTAGTAAGACGACTTTTGTTGTTGTTGCTTTTTTTTCTTTTTTTTTTTTTTTAGATTCGATATCAGGTCCGTAGTCGCGTAATTAATTAATAAACAATATTAAAAAAAAAAAAAAAAAAAAAATATACTCAAATAAGTTGCGTACTACGCTACCGAATATGCAATAAAAATAACTTTGAAATTTTCGATAAAAGAATTTTTTTTAAATAAATATTATAAAGAAAATTTCTACAAAATTACAAAAAAAAAAAAGCCCCTAAAAGTTGAAGCGTTGAAATTGAAATTTTTTTACCCTATTTGAAAAGTGCCAAAAAGAAAACCATTAAAATTGCGTCTATAAAAAGGAAACAGTCACCCATACCAACAATACCAACAGCTGAAACGGTAACATCACTACAACCACCACCACCACCGCCACTATCACCACCACCGCCAATAACAGCAGCGACAACGACGGCAACTGCAACAATCATAACGGCAGCAACGACAACAGCAATAACAGCGAAATCAACAACTATAACAAAAACTGTGCCAATTACCGCAGAGTTCAGACCGCAGCAAACAACAGTTGTTACAACATCGGTGTCCTCGACAAACGCTAATTCAAGTACTGCTTCCCCCACAAGTTGTACGATAAGTGCACTTTCAATTCACGTAACTTCAATAAGAGCAAATACAGTAACAACAACAACAACAACAACAACAACAACAACAGCAACAACAACAGCAACGAAAATACCAAGTGAAATAGCAGAGCCTAAAACATCATTTGATAAAGATCCAATATATTTAGTAACAACTTCAGTCCCTGCGATTGTTACTGCGTCAGTTACATCCAGTGTTGCGACCACAGCAGCAGCGTCTCCTTTATCAGCGTCTTTAATAATAAATAGCAACACAACCGCTACCAATCCAGCAACGAGTATTATCAATACTGTTAGCACTGTGTCTGCTGGTCTTTCTTTAACAACGAAAATTATAACAACAACAGTAACAGCAGCAACAACAACAACAACAACATCTACATCGACAGCGACAGCGAAAACGACAAAAACAATAAAAACAAAAACAGCAGCCTTGAATTCCTTCTCTTCGACTCGTTCATCGGTAACAGCCACAATTACAACGGCCGCCACACCCTTATTTTATACGTGCACATCGGCATCGACATCTTTAATTGCTCAACCGCCACCTACAAAAATTTTTAAAACGGATCATTTGTGTGTGAACGCATACGGTTTGCCCGCTGTTGCTGCTGCCCCCGCCGGTGCTGCTACTGTTGGGCATCCTTGCGTTTATTGTGTTATACCTGTTGTGGTAAGTGTGGTTCTGCGGTTCAGAATGAACACGAACACTATATATTTTTATATAATTTTCCTTAAACCAGAATTGATATTAAGCTTATCCTAGCTTATCTAATGCAAAAAATTACTCTGCTTTCTTTCTTTTAAATGCTTTTAAAACATTTCCACATTTTCAAAGTTCAATATAAATCAAAAACGCGTTACAATGAAAAATTTTTTCTTTCTAATATATTTATGCCGTTTCCCACCCATCACATACCACCAATTTTGCATTCTCGCCCAACGATGTCCACTTTTTCTACTTTGAATGGAATTTCAAAATTCTTGGTTTCGCATGACGTTCCAGTCTTACCTAATCTACAATAATAATAATGATAATAATACTTGTTTTTCTTTTTTCTTTTTTTTTTGAATGTCAATTGCTTTTAATTATTAATATAAAAATAATTTAAGGAGAAAAGATGAGAACGCAGGCTTTACAATTTACAAACGAGATTATGTTAAGGCAACAAATTAAAAAAAAAAAAAAAATTAAATTTGTTAAATATAATACATCTATCTAAAGGCAATAGATGCATGTAAGTCGATCTCTATCATTCAAAAAATATCAGCTTTAAGATCTATTCAATGCAGCAACATCAAGAGAATGTCTTCCAAAAGCAATTAAAAAAATGTTGTCGATCAAATGTCAATGTTTTTGGGATGAATGAGAATTCAATGCAGCTACCACTTGATTAAGTCATAAATTTTTCACCTCACCATAGGTCTAGTGAAGAAGTGATTAAGTAGCAGACCAAAAATCTGCAGACTTATTTATTGACAGTCAGACAAAGGATGTCGCAAAATTCTCGCAAGATTTTAATTAAATCGCACTTTTTTTGTCGAAATTTTTCAGGATCATTTTGGATAAACGTGGCTGAATTTCATTGATGCAGAGTCGAGTATCCTCCTTTAATGCTCGGGTAGTTGTGGGCTTATCGATGTAAACGTTTGACTTGAAATAACTCCCAATCCAGTCCAATCCTCGCAAATTTTTCAATTTTTCTCTTCACAGTTAGCAAAGCCGAATCTATATTCCGATCATACTTTGTACGAAATTTGCGAACTCTGTCCGACAAACATTGTTTTTGAAAACTTTGGACATTCACGTGTTGAGGGCAACGAAAGGGCTGACTATCTAGCTAACTGGGGAGCTCGCGAGCTAAAAGCTAGAAAAAAATTCCACTGTCTTATCATTTTATTAAAAAAAAAAAAAAAAAAAAAAAAAAAAAAAAAAGAGTCGTATGTTTAATGAACAAATTGGTTTGTTTCATGATTATCTTAATAATTGTCATGAAAGGAAAATATTTCCCTACCACGACTTTCTTGAATTCTTTTTTTAAACTTTTATTAAAAGCTTTTTCTCAAAATCGTTTATTATTATTCTTGTTATTATTCTTATAATTAACTTGGGTGTAGAGTAATAAATTCAAAAACTGAAATCTTAAGGCAAATCTTAAAGTGTACGAGGCTATCGGCTTTATTGATTGACTCTAACGCACTTAAGATTTGAATCCACGACCATTAAGATGTGAACTTTGAACTTTTCTAAAGCATCATACGACACTAGTGAACGAACCTACACTTGTTTTTCACGTGAAATTTGATGTTCTTTAAATGCAACTCTGTTCATTAACATATTAATAAAATAACACATCACTCATTTAGCCTCTGGGATGAAAAATCGATGTAGCCACAATGGACGAAGTCCTATGATTTTTACCAAATATCAAATTTCAATCGAAATGTGTCAAAATTGCATGACCTTTCAGCTATTAGTTTACAAGTTACAGTTGTTTTAGTGACCCAATCGCATATGATTCCGCCAAGGGTTATCCGACATCTACATGCCGTCCTATGAACATGTTGAGTGTTTTGTTATATCGCACACGATTGCTTCGATGAATAATTTGCGGCACTGACACATGAATATCATGTCCAGCAAAGGGTTTATATTATATTTAGAAAATTCAAGACTGAAAAATTTAATTCATTTCTTTTATGTTGTGTAGCGGTTGGAGTGACTTTATTCTTCTTCTTATTATTTCAAAGCAATGAAAAAACTGAAAGGAAGTGAATGAACCATTCAATCTCAGCGTTAGTTTGCAAAATGTTATAGTAACTCTCGTCACCGAAAATGAGCATATTTATACGGTACGGGCGGACAATATTGTAAAACATCAAAAAAAATCCTGAAAATTATTCTTGAACACAGCACGGGGAATTCAATTATCGATTACGCTTAAGCGTTCACAGCAATTCACACAATTCCCCATAAGAAATCGCTTGAATTCGTTAGAAAAACTTTTATAACTAAAATATTTCCTTCTAATTAATTTTCATGCCTATCACTGAAGAGTGAGGGGTATATTCATTTTGTGAAAACGTTTGCAACGCCCAAAAGCAAGCATCACAGACCCCACCAAGTATATAATATATTCTTGACCTGCGTCAAATTTTACATCGATTTAAACACTTCCACGTGTCCGTCTATGTATGTACACTGTCTGTTGTAAGCACTCTCCTGCCTGGAAAATTGAAGCTATCGACTTCAAATTTGGGAGAAACAGTGAAAGTTCTTGGGTGCAATTTGGTATTGAAAATGGGTCAAACCGGTCGAAGGATACTTCCACAGCGCAGTGTAAACTGAGAACACCTCTGAATGAAAAATTGGTTTTTTGCCCATTGCTCATAAACTATCGCAAATAAATGTACAAAAATTTGAACGCATATCCTATGGGCGATGCTGTAGTATTTGTATACAAAAATGCAAAATATTGACCGCGCCTACTCAATATTTTAGTGAAACGAAATTTAACTATTTTTTTTCAATACCTTTATAATAAACTTCAAAAACCCCATAAAATAAACAAATTCTTGGCCAGTTTCAAATCTTGAATGCACCTAAACATGTCTCCCATGTTCGTCTGTCCTCCAATCTGTTTGCGCAACTTTGTAGTATTTGTGATATACATTCTGTCGTTAGCGAAAATGAAAATATCGCTTACAAATTTTCGAAAAAATTTGAAATTGACCTAAACTTTTCCAAGGACACGTTCACAACGCCCACATGCCCCTACGAAAAAAGTTGTATTTTGAAAATAGAAGGAACCAACTACGCCAACTTCATATTATGGATTATGAGAATTTTGTTCGTTTACTTCTTTTGTCTTTTTTGTGGGTAAACGATGATGGGTGTCAAAGATTCGGTCCCGACCGAATTTAATTTTCTTACTTATTTTTATTTTTCTCTTCTTTAGGTGAGTAGTAAATTAATTATTTTTTAATTATCATAAAGGATATTTATTAGGAATGATTACCATTTGTATTAGCCTTATATTGATGAGTAAGAGAAGAGTAAGAGAAACGTTTATTTTATATATGAGCAGCAGAGCGATACACATTTAAATTGAATTTCATTCGATATATGGTGAAATGGAAACGAAAGAATCCTAGTTTGATAATATAGATGAAAACGACAATGATTTGTTTTGAAAACCATTCTTTTTCACTTTTTTTTTTTTTTTGAATTTTTTTATTACGAATTACGTTTTCTTCTTTCAAATAAATTACACATTGGTTGATTGTGTTGTTGTTGTTTTTGTTATGATAAGAGAAGTAGTAAAATTGAAGCAATTTGTTTTTTTTTTTTTCTTAACCGTATACAAAACAAAGTTTTAAAAAAGATCACCATCAGCTAGTAACATGATGAAACAAAGTATAGATGAAAATACATACATACGTAAGTATACATATATATGTATATATATGTATATATATATGTATATATGTATATATATATATATATATATATATACACGTTTCCCTGAATGTAAGTTTGAATCGATAGAATAGGAAAAAAAATCCAGCAACGTATACAAAGAATATCTATCTATCTATCTATCTATCTATCTATCTACTGAAAAGACATAAAGATACAAAATGGTTGCTTGCAATTACTCGTGAATGTATCTTATGAGTGAGTATATGTGAGTGGATCTGAGTGAATGTATGTGTTGTGTGTATATATATATATATATATATATATGGATGTGCGTGTTTGTTTGTTTACTTGTTTGTTTATGTGTGCATTTGCTTGTGCATACGTGTATGTTGTGCAAGTGCAATGTGAAAATCTATAGTTTTAGTTATTTGCTGGCTAAGTTGCCATCGCAAGAACGAAAAGATAATGATGATGATATGCCGGTGATAGCGATAGTGCGATGATGATGATGATGATAATAGGCATGGTGATGGTGATTGTGATGATGATGGCGATGCCGATGCCGATGCCGATGCCTATGATGATGATGAGTCCTGATGATGGTTCATCATTTTTCAATGTTTGCTATTTCAGTTTTTCCTTTTTTTTTATCTCTCTTTTTCCTCCGCTTTATTTATATATATATATATTGTTGTTTTTAGTATTATGGTCTCCCTCTTGTTTTGTTACATCCCCTCTCCCTATGGTTAATAACAATAGGATATGTAGAGTAAGTATATTCAGTTTTTTTTTTTTTTCGCTTACTGTTGTTAATATGTATGCACTTGGATTTAAATGTTTTTTTTTTTTTTTTCATTTGCAAATGAATCTGCTGGTGTTTGTGTGTGTGTGTGTGTGTGTTTGTGTCTCGGTATGTCTGTTTTTCAGTTTATAAACCATTGTATTAAAAAATTGCTGTAAAATATAGCACACTCTTGCTTGTTCTGTATTTCTTTTGTTATGTTGTTATTGTTGTTGTTGTTGTTGTCGTCGTTGTTTTTGTTTATGTTACTGTTGTTTGCAATTCCTTCCCTTTCATATTGTAACGTTTTGCAGTTTTTTATTTTCTATATTTTTGTTGCCTGTTTTTCGCATTTTTTCTTTCATTCGTTCTATCTTTCTATCTCTTCCTAATGCAATAGAATACTTCTTTTAAAAATAGAGCAATGGGTTTTTAATTAATATTGAAGGAGAAAAAAAAATTACAACAACAACAATAAGAGTAACAATAAAATCAACATTTAGATGTGACTCTATGTAGAGCACTAATGCGAATGCATATGCATATGTGTGCATATCCTTATACATATGTATATATTCATATGCTTACGTATTTCTGAATTCATAAATATACATAATATATACATATATATATATATGTATATATATATATATATATACATCCTTCTGTCAGTGAAGGTCTTTAGGTTGATTTTTGTTTTTATGTTGAGTAGTTTTTCTGTTCAACACATCACATATACAACATTTTCTTATATAGTTGTAAAAAAAAAAAAAAAAAAAAAAAAATTGAGATAAAAAAAAAAATCTGTTCTATTGTTAGTTCTTCTTTTTTTATTTATCTATTTATTTATTTTCTTTTTTAATAGCTGAAATACACACACATGCACATAGATGTGAATAGATATACATTCTAGTCAAAGTGTTAATAGATTTCTTGGCAATCATTCGAAATTAGTTGTAGTGCAGATCATGTTTCACATTTCGTTTCACATTCAGTTTCCCTCATATTTGCTGGCTGGCAATGTTGTCTTTAATAAAAAATTGAGTTGTAATTAAGGTCAGGGGAACACTATATAACTCTAATTCTTTCTTCTCACCCACATTTTTAATCGTCGCCTAGAATTTATGATTTATTTTTCCCCCTCTACTAATTGATAGGTATCTTTAAGTGCTATCACGAATTAAAAATTTTTCATATATCTTTTAAAATATAATTCTTTGTAAATAAACTATGGGTAGAAAGAAAACAGGCCTTCTATTTAAAATGTTTTACAATATACTAAGGAAAATGATTGAATCAATCAAGGAAAAGCTTTAAGATAAAATTAATTTTTTCATTTGATGCTCTCTTGCCATCATTGCGTTATGATTGCCGTCATTGGCTTATTGGTAATTGGCCCTTTCAATATAAAGGAAATAACTTTTCTGTAAAGTATAGCATAATGTGCTATGCAAGCGTAGTGTTTTCGGAAGTATTTTTATGTTCTAATTATGTGTATCTATGCTTTGCGTACGTGTCTGCTTAAGAACTAGCGCACATAAATACGCGCACACACACACACACACACACACACACACACATACGCGCGCGATTCAAGGACTTCCCAGACAAACAATAATATTGATTTTTATTTTTTTATTTTAATTAAATTGTAAAATAAAAACAAAATACTTATGTTATTACATTAATCTATCATGAAAGTCTGGCGATTTTGTGCATTCAAACATGTAAATATTGTCACAAATAAGTCAACAAGTCCTACCCGTTACCCATTGGTTAGTTCCTCTGTAGATTACTTATGATCGGCCTTACATATGCATGCAATGACTACCTATGTATTGCAAAATGTTGACAAACTTAATATATTCACTATAATGGGTAGAAAAATTCCAAGATATATAAATATTCTATGGATATAAATGTGATGTTGCGTAGCTTTTTATACGCTTATAAATAGCCTGAATATGCTTTCATTCGTCTGGACAATTTAAAATTCTATAATAGAATTCATATTTATAAGAAATCATAGATTTGCACAAAGCAAGCAGAAAAAGTTAAAAACGCATATATATGGACATAGATATATAGAGAGAAGGCAATATTTTAAAATAAATTAAAAAACTAAATGCCATATACAGTAATTATCCGATTAAATCTTCTTGAGATATAAAGGTTTAGTTATTTAAAAGAGAAATTCTTGAAAAATGTTTATTTGATTTACTTTATAAAAACATATTTTGGAAACTTTTCTTTCTTTTTTTTTTTTTTTTTTTTTTTTTTTTCTATGCTTTTCTTTCCAAACAACTATTCAAATACTTTGCTAAATATTTCTTATTTAAAATTTTCATACATCATTTTCATACCATGTGGTTGCCTTAAAGATAAAAAGCGTCTAGAACTAGAACTCGTCTGAAAACAAATGCGGCTTTTCTAGCCAAATGCTGTGAGCGTTGTATTTAAGAATACATTATAATATCGTTCCATACATCTTCAGCTGAATCGTTTCAGCACCTGTAAGTAACACAGTCACATGTGTATTGAATTTGATTGCGATGCGCTATCAAAATTGTCATTGGATTTAGAAGGATGGAATTAGATATTATTATTATTATTATTATTATTATTAATTTCGCCAGAGATATAAATTCTAAGACTAAACTCTTAAAAGCACTAGCATCTAAGGCTATCGGCTTTTATTATTAAAAACTCTACCGCACTTGAGATTCGAACCCACGACCATTGACTTGCTAGTCGAGATTCATCGCCTTCGGCTACTCAGGCGGATGGAATTAGATAGGCGTACTCCTTCCTTCTGTTTACTCCTATTTTTTCTGCTGCTGGAGGATTAAAGCGAAGAGATACTCAAAACGAGTAAGAGAATTATACTCGATCGTGTCCGAATCTTTTATACCCATCATTTTGATCTTAAAAATAAAGAAGATTTGAACTACATTTTCTTACCCTATAATAACGGGTGGGCGCGGCTGATTTTTTTTTTATTTTCAGAATAAAAATGGGAGTTTGTATGATGTATGGGCTGCACGAGCAACATAGCTGTGTGGGTGTTGTAGGCGTGTTCTATGGAATTTTCATAGTTTATGCCATTGGCATGGCAGCGTGGCCGCGGGTTTTACTCTTTGTACAGATACTGTAGGACCATTCGTAAAATATGTGTAGAAACTTTTAACGTTCTAATGTAGCTTGTAAATAAGGCGAAAGAAATCTCATTTTTTCGACCTCTTCAGATTCCGTTGTACTACAGAATTTGTGGCAAGGGTTTAACGTGGGTTCCTGCCTGAAAGGCTTAACCCCACGGTGGCCCAAGCCACTTTTAAGCGTACTACTCCCCCTGGCGAGTTAGACAATCCCTACAGAGTAGGGGCCTAAACAGCACCAGAGTCCAGAACGGTTTATTGCGTATGGATCAATAAACCCCACTCTGGTCAATGGCGAGGCCTAGCTGCACTCAATTGTTCCATTTTAGCTAGGAACTCGCCAACCACAACCACCACGAGTACTCCCCGAAGGGCCGCACCCAAGCAGTCAGGACTCACAAATTGATCAACTGACTGCTTCCGCCATAAGGCTTCCACTGTGCTGTTGATCAATTACCACCATTACCCGCAGGCATCCGTGACATGTGTTCGAAAGTAAAAATAGGTAAAAGGGGAAAACCTTTCCGTCATATCCCTTTTGTCATTTTTGCATGTATTAAATTAATTTGCCAGATATGTTCTATTAATCGGCCAAAGGGAAGGCCGTTCGTCAATTCCTTTTTGCATTAATAGTATAATTAATTTATTCATTACGACTTAAGGACAAAGTCCATCATACACCCGCAGGCATACGTGGCTTTGTGAGGCGAGCCTCCTGACTCCCGTGGCTCCCAGTTTATTTTACAAAGCCTTAGGCATACTTTGGGCGGATGTTAAAAACAACCGCACTTGCTTCGGATTCTCCATACTCTCCTGGTTACCAATACCAGTGAACTACTTTTCTTCAAGATATATAGGTCTCGGGTATTGCACTGACATGGCAGAGTAACCTATCATGCACTCGCTAGGTTACTACCTTCGACATACTTAAAACCCATTCATTCATATATTTCCTCGGTAGTAACTAGCTATAGAGTGAAGAGCTCATCTTCCAACCAACCCCTCCACCATCTCTCCGAAACTCGTCGCCGAGTTAGCAGCCCAAAACCTTAAACTCTTCTTAGCCGGCCGAAGCCGTTGCCCGGGGATCACCACTGGGAGGTGAGAGTTTCGGCACATCTATGCTACCCATCAAAGCATAGTTCATCTCCGTTGTACTACATATGTCCAAATTTCTATTTTCGATTTTTCCTGTTTTCAATATCAACTTGTGTGCAGGCATTTTCAATAGTTCTGCCAAACTTGAAGCCGATAGCTTTAAATTTGCGGACAGATAGAAAGACAGACAGCTGTACATATTTAAATCGATTCAGAATTGGTTATATAAGATTCCGGAAGCTTGCCCCTGGACAAGCCCAAGCATTTTGATCAGCTAATTGTATCCTTCGTCTTTCGTGGGCGATAGAAAAAGCGTTAAGATTGCTGTATTAAGGGAGGAAGTCACTGGAAATTTAAATAAAAAAAATTTTTTCCTTTTATTGGCTCGATGATACTTTGAATGTGAAAAAAAATTCATTGCCCGGCAGTGTATGCTTTCCTTCAAAATTTCGTGCACTCCCCTAAGCGCTCTGAAAAGCCAACATATGTCAAATGTATGCCCGTTGGGGAGATGTAGCCTAATGCGTTTCACCTATCAATTTTTTACTTTGCTGATGCGTTAACAGAAGTGTTTGGTAAGTGCCTTTGCTCATTCAAAAGCTTTCTCAAATATAGAAAAGTATGTTAGTCTAATCTCAGCAAGATGGCCATTGAAGGGACATGAGATTGAGAGCGATTGAACAGACTTCTACAGTACTTCTACCAACAAATTAAAAGTTTAAAAAAAAACTTTCGATATTAACGATTTATTCGACTTTAAAATAATAAGTTTTCTTGCCGTTGTCGGTATCGTTTCCCTTTACTTGCATTGTTAAACGTCCGCTTCCCTCTTTCACAAAAAAAAATAAAAGCGCAACTCTTCAGAAAAAAAAAAAAAAAAAAAAAATTAGGAGAAAAAGGATCCTGGGAGAAATGTTAAAAAAATTTGTTATAACAAAAAAATCATGTTTACATTAAAAAAACTTTAAATGCGATTCATCTGTAAAGACGACTTTCCGAAACGGTCCACAAAACAAGTCCTGCAATTTGAATTTTTTTCATACCAATGCGTCTACGATTTCTTTCAAACAACATATTCTCTCTCGCTACGTAATCGATTTTCGATAAGTTAATTAAAACATGATTTATGCGCAATTGAATAGCTTTTTGCCGGTTGAAAATTGGACGACGTACCGATTGTAAGAAAGACGGTATTGCTGGAATTCCTCAGTCATTTAATTTACTCCTTCAAATAAAAGAGTACCTTGCGAGAATGGTTTCGCTTTTTTAATAATTTTCAAAAAGAGGTTTTCTTTTTAATGCTTAGGTAGATGCTTGTAAATGTAGAAGATATGCACGCTGCACTCTCCTTTCGTGTAACTGGAAAGTCGATGAAGTCGAGTGTTTCTACATTTATTTTTTTTAAGGAAAGCATTGTTGGTTTAATGTCCATTACAGGTTGATGCAAAAAAGATTACAAAGCAATCGGAGAATAGATTAGAAAGAATAGGAAAGGATTGTGTAATTTGTTTTATATGCGACGAGAAACAAATTGATGTCGAGACTGCCGGCGAGCGTAATGCCATGTACGATAAATTTATCGAAGATATGCAATATTTCAAAACAATAATGACGCGATTCCGCGGAAATTTCGAAAGAACAGAACGTCCTACTAATGTCGTGGCGACATGCTACAGTCATAGTTACGGAGAAGATGTTGTACTCTTCCCCTATTTAATGTCTTGAAAAAATCTCTGGTTGATGGACAAAAAATACATATAGGCCGGTATGGGTTGTAAAGTTTTCGCGTCACTGACCATCAGTGAAAGTTCTTCAGAACAATTCCAATAGCGACACAAAAGTTAACTTGCATCATAAAGTAGCCAGAAGAGCAGCATTGTTTATACAATTTTTATAGAATGAACAACAAAAGCAACACCAACACGAAATGCAGAGATGGCAGTATATTATAATAAAAAAAAAAGAAAAAAGGATATCAGTAATAACATCTTTGCATATTACGAATCTGTTACAAAGGATTTGTCATAGAAATCCTTTTTTTAAGTTGTTCTAGTGACTTTTCATCCTAAGAAGTTTGTAGCTAGCAGTGGACTGAAATTTCGTTTACGCGGCGTTAGCGAACGCATTTAGCTCTCGAGCATTCCGCCTAAGATGATTGATTGTATGTAGCTCACTTCGTAGTTATCCGATCGAAATATTTTAATAAGATTCGTTTTTAAAAAATTATGCAAAGGAATTTTTTTTTTTTTTTTCACTTTGTGTGCGTGTTGTAAGGAAGAAAAATATATTTTACCAATTTCACTCATCATTGTCGGGTAAGACCGATCTTCAAATACGCAGCACCACTAATTTCGGTATAAATAATGCAAAAAAAAAAAAGGAAAAGTAATAATAATTTCTAGTTTGCATATAAAAAAATTATAAATAATAAGTAAACAATTCTGCCATAAATTATTAATTATTATTCATTTTTAAATATTAAATTGTAAATAACTTTTAATAAATGAATAAGAAATTATAAATATAAATAACAGAGGTAATTATTATAAGAGAAATGCTGTCTGAATATATAAGCGATTGATAAAAAATTTATGCAAATATTTTTGACAAGGAAGAAGAAGAGAAGTCTTGCTAGCAAGAAAACTTTATATTACAGCTTTTTTTTCTTCTTTTTTTTACAACACTTTTTAACTTCAGTGAGCTTCAGTGTCTTCGTCGTTGACGGTTTTGTATTTATATTACAAAAAAAAAAAAAAAAAAAAAAAAAAAAAAAAAAAAATCAAATAAGTAAGTAAGTATATATAGATTTGTACAGATAGATAGATAGAGGTATGTAAACAAGTATATATTTGAAATAGAGGAAGAAAAATTTTGAATCAAAAGAAATAAGCAGAAGAAGAAATAACGTAATGCATGTTGCAACGCGCAAACATAATAAAATTGCTGAGATTACCATAATCTTGCGTAGTAAATTTAAAATAATAATAAAATTTGTTGTTCGTACACATGTACGCTCAAGTAGTACAAGACAAATTCCTCTTCTTTTTTTTTTTTTTTTTTTTTTTATCCTCCAATATACAGTGGCAGTGTTATATATAGTAATGGCAGCACTTGCTCATCATAGCAAACAAACAAAGATATTGGCATACATAAAAGAAACCAACAATCTTAGTAACAGCAACAGCAAATAGCAACAGCAATAGCAACAGCAACGGCAAAAGTAACAGCAACAGCAATAGGACAATGAGAGCAACTATGTAACTTGGCAATAATAATAATAATAATAATAATAATAATAATAACAACAACAACAACAGCAGCAACAAGAATGAAACTTGTGACAATAATTGACAAGGAGCAGCTAATGTAAAAAAAAAATAAATAAAAAAATGGAAGAAAGGGCTGATTAGGGGAAGATGTAGCAAATAAAATTGAAACAAAAAAAAAAAAAAAAACTAAAGGAAGAGCATACCATAGTAAAGGAAAAGAAAAAACTATATATAAAAATGAAAACAACAAAAAAAAAAAAAAAAAAATGGCCAAAAAAAAAAAAAAAATTGCTCTCAATAAGCAGGACTTTGTACAGGATTTTATTGTAGCTGTCGTTTGCATTTTAACAATGCAAATGACTTTATTTGTTTATTCAAGGGATCTGCTACTTGGGTTGGTTGGCTTTTGCCATATTCCGTTTTCTCGTCTTCGCACTGGCTCGGCTGTGTGGCAGATGAAGAGCATTGTTGAAAACTATGTGCGTAACAAGAGAATACACATGTATGTGTAACGGGGAGATAAATGTTAAAGTTTCTTCAGATTAGCAAGACATTTTAAAACTTATTATTAAACGATTTATATTTAATGCGTTCATTCGCACATACACACTTTACGGGTACACGTGCATAACACTTACTTGGATAAGTTAAGTAAAAAGTAGAAAAGTAGATAATCGGCTGAAAAAAACAAAAAAAAAAAACAACAACAACATTATAACGACAATTTACAAATTTTTACGGCAATAATGTTCAAAAGGAAACAAATCACAAGATTTGCGCTGATTAAACGAAAAAATTCATCTATAAATTCTCTACTCTCTCATTACGATATCATTTCCTCCGACTTTCAGGACAGTTGATTATTAACGCCTAGGGAAAAAACCCTTTTAAGGGGTGCGTCACAATTCGCTCCCCCTATTTTGAGCCGAACGTTGACTACGTTGTCTCTTAGGGTTTAGCTGTTCACACTTGCGATTGAAGCGCTTATTAAAGGGCTTCTCATGTTTTATTATTCGAACTTTTGCCTGGATATTTATTACGATGTGCTTCATTTTTCTTTTGCTTTGAAGCTTTTTCAGTACTTTTTTTTCTTCCTCCTTATCGTAGCATGTCAATCAGACTGACCTTTCACTTGCTTTACTATAGCTTCTCCTAGCCGGTCATCAGTACTTCGGCTCTCTTTGTCCAGTCATACATAGTTGAACTGATGCCACGTTAAAATTACTCTCGTACATACACTATAATGTGGATTTAGTTAATGCACTGCTTGGCGGGGGCGTTAATGAGCTTTCTCGTAACGAATGCAAATATTTCTTAAATCTTTGTTAAGAGAGTAGACAAGAGGTCGTCCTCTCAGGAGCGTTGCATATTTGCTCGAACGTGATGCTGGAGGGTATCCGAAATTACTGATTCCTTGTCTATATAACTATATATAACTATATATGCCTGCGAAGCAATTAAATTAATATGATATTTTGTGTGCCTTTTTTCCATTTTAAACAAGTCCTCTGTGACAGAAAATCCCTGCCTTCAGATAGCAAAAAGTTTTGTCAACATTAACAGCTTACGTTCGACTAGAATTTAAATTGATTTGAAAATGATTTAATTTAGGGAAATTTGAAAATAAAAAAAAAAGCATAATATAAAAGGGAAAATAAAAATAACATTTTTCCATACGGTTGCAAATAAATGGAAAAATGATTTTAAAATAAACTTTTTTTTAGCAAATAATAAAATTATGAATAATTTTGTATTTTGAAAGCAGACAAAAAGAGCAATAGAGGAAATTATTTAAAGAGGTGAAAAAGAGAAGAAAATAACGAACGTGTAGGAATGGTCGGTAGGTGGGAGGGTGTGTGTGGCGAGTGGCAGGGTGATGGTGGGGATAATCCTAATGCTGACGTCGTTAATAGTGATGATGATCATGATAATGATGGTGATGGTCATAATGATGACGATGACGATAATAACGCCTGTGATGTTAGCGGGTAACGTTATGCAAATTGAGTGCAACAAATTTCATTCGCATACAACTCTGGCAGTTAAATAGTGTAAAAGTTTCCGAATTCACAAATGCACAGAGAATTTTTTGGAGAAATTTTTGCAAATTGCTATAAATGATTGAATTCTCGCAAAGAAAAAGTTAGGCAGCCATAGTTGCTGAACTAAAAAAGGAAAATAAAAAAAAAGAAAGAAGAGATTTCAACAAAAAATGTAGAAAAGAAAAACCACTTGCTCGGGAAAAACTGTAAATCTCTTCAAAGTACTGGAACTTTTACCAAGTGGCAGTTGTTAAATGTTAAACCATCGGTTACAATCATTCTTCTGTGAATGTGAAAGAGGAAAATCCGAAAAAAAAAAAAAAATATCGAAAAGTTCAAATGCCACAAATTGAAATTATTCACATCAAACTAGTAAAGAAGATGACGAGAGAGAAAGGGTAAAAGTAAAATAAATGGTTATTCGTTTTTCTGGTAAAGCGATTTCATTAAATGTCATATCAAAATCATGTTAGGTATAAATGGTTTTCAATTTTTTTTTTTTTTTTTTCCTCTTCTTCTCTTCTGCAGTTGTAGTAAGTTTCTCTGGTTTATTTTTTATTCTTTTATTTTTTATTTTTATATATATATGAATATATATATATATATATATATATATATATATATATGAATATATGTATGAGATATGTAGTTTTCGCTTTTCTTTTGTTTTTGCTTTCTTTTGTTGCAATAAAACAATAATTAATCATAATTTGCTTGTCACGCGTTGTTAAAGTCCATCTCTCGACACAAAGTCATCGTAAATTGCTTGACTTGTGTTTCCGTTCAAAGCTTGCCATGAATTTCCGTTTTCTTGATGTTACACCACCATATATTTGTTAGTCTATATTATATATATATATATGTGTGTATGTATGATATTGTCTGTGTTTTTTCTTTTCTATTTCCATTTTTCTACAATTTCATTTGTTATCTTTTCCTTGTTTTTTTTTTTTTCTTTGCTCAATTATTCATAGTTACAGATTTTTAGCATTTTCTCGAGGAAAAAATTTATTCAAGTGAACGTAGACGTGTGTGTGTTTGTGTGTCTGTGTGTCTGTGTGTTGGCCACCGCCATCTTCAACATTTTTTTTTTTTTTTATTTATTTGGTTTTTTGCCCAACAGCAATTGCCCAATGTTTGGCAAAAGTTAAAGTATGCATACAAAAACATATAAACACACACAAGCACAAGCACAAGCACAAGCCTGCACAAGCACAAACGCATGCACAAGCACAAACGCTTACATGCATACACTGCATACATGCATATAAAAATACATGTATATCCTACTGTTTGTTGTGTAGTATGGAGAACAGTAGTCAGTCGCACACATTTATACACAATATAATATATGTATGTATGCATGCATGCAAGTAAAATATATCTATACATGTGTATATATGCGTATACAAATTTAAATACGGTTTTGTGTATGGATGTAATTGTAATTGGAGTATAACTGAGCGAGAAAGAGATAGAGTTACAAAGAGAAAGAAAGAGTGAGGCATAGAGAGAGAGAGAGAGAGAGAGTGAAAAAGTTGGATCCATGTGAAACTATGTATAAGCGCGTGTGAGCGTGCATGTGTGGGTTTGTGATGAGCTGTATATGGGTAACTTAAGAGTGGTGTTCAAGCAAAGTCATACAAACAACACAGTCACTGAATTCAACTCGAATGAATATTTGCGAATAATAGTTGTTTGCTCTTCTTTCCGCTTTGTTTGACCAATCATGAATCTTTTACTACCGCAAAAATGTCATTTACAATTATGATGGACACACCAGTTATGTGAACATAACCGCATATATATATATATATTTATATATTTATATATATATATATATATTATCATATCATATCGTTGGAATATAAATGTACGTATATTTTTATTATTATTTTTTTTCTTTTTCTAATTGAACAACTAACTAATGTTAAGCAACGGTTTTGCTTTTACATTTCTTTAAGAAAATTTTTGGACTTGAGCCACAATAATGTACAGAGATTTCTCAAAGTCAGAATCTATCCGAATCGGTCTTCTTCTTCATTCGTCATAAAACACTTTTGTTACGCTCTTATTAGCTACAAAATTTGTTATTAATTCGCCCTTGCAGCGAAAAAAAATAAATAAATCTATATATATATATATATATATATATATACATATATGTATATAAAATCAAAATCATGTATTATTTATATTAAATGGAAACCTTTCCGTTCTCATTACTCACACATTCAGTGCCTTACATAGAAATCAATAAAATTCTTGAATATATCATAATAACTTATAACATATGGATTCGCGATTGCACTCTTTCGACGGGTCAGTTTCAAACCATACATCTCAGACATCGGTGTGTTTGAATTCGTGCTAAGAAAATGGTCGCAACATTGTAGGCACTATGCCCACAAATTCGAATTAGCACTAAAACTAACTTGTACAGGTCCTCGATGTTATACTTCCATATCTTATGAGTACGCGACTACTCTCAAACAATATTTGCTGAGAGAACTTTGGAGATGATCGCTTTTCGCGGCGATTGTAACGATCGACCACTTGTTTATATCGGGAGGGACATTGTCACTTTTGATACAGGATTTAATTGATTAATCCAAGTCATAATTAACACATTAGACTTGCTCTGCGCAATAAGTTCTGGCACCGATGAGATTGGAGGATGTCTCTGATTTTTGATGGAAATTTATCTCTAACGATAATGTATTTCATTTCGTAAATCTTTTCATTTACCTGCTCTAGGTTACAGATCTATGGAAAATATTGACAGAAGAGCTCTAACAAATCTATGATATGTGTATCAGACATTGCGCACTATGAGCCGCAGATTTTCAGCACCGAACTATGATATCATAAATCGACGTAGAATGATTGGGTTTTTTTTTTTTTTATGATTATTCTTTCTGCTCCGTTCCTTTTTAGTTTTGTAAATATGAAATTGAACTTTTTGTCATAAAAATAGTTTATTAACTTTCTGTACGAATCGATCGATTTCGTCAATACTTTGGACTGAGCGTGAATCAAATTCCATGACAGCAAGAATCCCTTATCATCCGTTTTATGTCGCGTATACAAGGAACTAGAATGTGTAATGGCCTTGCATACATTTTTTTGCCACTCTTCATTATCACCGCCATTATTATTATCGTTAATAACATTATTTTGTTGTTAGAGTTATTGTGGATGCTCTCTAAAAATTGCACATATCTTGTTATCTGTTACGAATGGTATGACAATTCATTTGCTTACGTTTGATCTGATCGTCTTACCGACTAAAACTATGTTCGGTTTTGTTATTATGTTGACTGAAAGCTGGCAAAAGAGGCTGATATAGCTCTGGAGAATTGTTCATATTTTTATGTCGCCATCGTTACTACAAATAAGAAAATGATTGGACGCCTCTTTTCAATTTTAACAATTATCAATGTCAGTAAAAAAAAAATAGTTAAATTTGGCAAAACACAATCGTATCGCGACATTTTTGCGTAATTTTGCAATTGATTTAAACGCCTTGATGGCACACGCACAGAACACCCTTATTTTCGCACTATGTTCATTCAATTAATTCGGATTACGCACAACTATCGTACCTGTAGGGCTTACCTCTACCCATATATTATATGTTATTATAAATGTTGCATATAATATATCCATCTAGATATCATATTGTATTTGAATATAGTATACTTGCACATACATTTATGTGTGTGCTACGAACATTTTGTCAAATCTAATTCATTATCATCTGCGGTACGGACTAAAAGACCACACGCGTACTGAAAAAAATAGCTACGAATTTCTGTATATGCTCCTATTATCGTCATCAAAATGTCACGCCCTATTCATTTTGATAATTGAAATTTCTCATACAATGGATTAGAAAGGAATTTCAAAAAATTCGTCTTCCTATTAGCGACATAGTTGTCATAAGCTATCTAAAGATAAAATATATTTTTAATTACATTTTAATGACTGATCTCATTACATTGAAACTATGAATACGCTACAATGGGAAAATTCTGTGTGTAAAGATCGAAAAACCGAAAATTTCAATTTGAATCAAATAATCAACAATTAGTAGTGGTAAACACAATCAAGTATTGGCTAACCAATCCGGGGTAAAAGGCAAAAATAAACAAAAGGAAGTAATCGCAGATCGCCCATCTAATCGGTCATGTCTTTGTGGAGCAGTTAGTTCATTTGAATGTGACGTTCAGAAGACGAGAATTTTGATATAAAGCGAAAGAACATTAAAGATCTGTTAGCTGAAAGATGATTACAATTTGAAAACGACCCCGGAGATGATTCTCAAGTACACTATTACTTTAACTGACATACTAAATGTAATAAAGATTTTAACATTTTTGAAAAAACTTACTGAAGTGAAATACTGCTGTGATAAGAAAAAAAGTCAATTACTCTAAACGACTAAAACAGCAGAAAAAAAAAAAAAAAAAAAAAAAAAAAGAGCAAGCAAAACACAGTAATATTTATATACAAAAACAAAGGAACTGAACATAATACTCTTAACCAGGAGAAGAACAAACTATGTTCTGTTTTTGTGGTCGGGAACTGCAGGGAGGGAGAGACAAATAAATAGCTTACAAAGCAAAAAAAAGAAAAAAAAAAGAAGAAAAATGTATAACAACAACAAGAACAGCAAGAACAGAGGAGCAGAAGAGCACTAAAAACCAGGTAAATCTTTAGAAAACATTTAAAAGTTACAGTGATTAATTAAAATGTGTATGTATGTCGGTTTAATTGTATATGTACGTACCGTTGCACTTGCTTGTACACTATACACAGCCATGAAACTAGTTATGACCTGACACAATATGCTTAAAATATGCTAAATGTTGAATATGCCTGTCTGTCTGTCTGTCTGTGTGCTCTATAATTTTCTGACTATATAGTGAAAAATTGTCAAAGACGATAAGCAGCATAGATATATATATATATATACATATATATATTACTTACAAGCATGGGTATACCAATTAGAGCATCTAAATATATGCCTATAATATATATATACATATGTATATATATATAACACATATATGTTTATGAGTGAGTGCACAGAAACAAGCAATGTAGGGAAACAGGAAAAACCTTTACAAATCACACATGTAGATACATACATATATTTTTGTAGTTTTTGTTGTTATTATTATTATTATTATTATTATTATTATTATGATTGTTGTTGTTGTTGTTGCTGCTGCTGGTCCTAAAATTGTAACGTCGGAGGGTTAAGATATTGCACTCACACATAACGCATCGAATACCACTTGCGCTATAGTCTTTCTCATAATTTTCCTTGTTGCTGTTTTCTTTTTTTTTTTTTTTTTTTTTCTGGCTTTCGTTTTTCATGCTTTTTGTTGTCTTTTTCCTTTTTTGCTTTCATTTTGCTTTGAGTTTTTTATTCTTTTAAATTACTCACACACACATACCCTAATTGTACATCAGGTGCTAAACTGTGTGTTTAAAGACTAAATTCTATATGCTTAACAATCCGTAAGTGAATTTTAGACTCATCTACCTACCTACATACATATGTGTATACTTGCCAACCCACATATACATGGCCACAATTTGTTATGTGTACAATTTCATTTAATTTTTTTTTTGCTCTCTCTTTTCGCTTAGATGACATTCACACATTTTCATTTTTAGCAGTTTTTCTTTTTATTTATTTAGTTTTTTTCCTTTTTGTTTTTTTTCGGTGTTGTACTGTTAAGGATTAGTAAATGTGTATATGCTTGTTTGTGTCGTTGCATAAGTGCGTATACTTTTGTATACTACTTATATTTTTCACATTTAGATTTTCTCTATAAAATGAGATTTTTATTTTTATGAGAAGTTTTTTTCTTCACATTTTTTTCATTTCTAAATCACTTAAATAAATGGGGTTTTTTAAGAGATTTAACTTAAAAACAAAAAAAAAACAAAAAACTATAATATATATATATTTTTTTTTAAGTAAAGGGAAAAAGGTACATTCACTTCCAAATATTACTATTTTGCTCATTTATGATTTTATTAACTAACAAAATATCTTTGTATCAGATATGCAGACCAGATATTAGATTCACTTCTCTTACGCTCGATAACTCATTCAATATATTTGAATTTTAGGCAGTAAATAAATTTTGAAAATCTTTAGAAAAGCAAAAGTTAATCACTCTTAGACACTATACACCCTTACACCGGCCAAATACAATTCTTAACAATTCTTTGTCATAAGCAGGAGTTTGTTGCGTTAGAAAGGCTTACTTTCCAAGCGAATTATAGGTTCCGATGTGAAATAGAAACCAATCTAGAGCAATTTCATGGCAATAGATCACTCACTATTTTGTATTAATTTTTTTTTATCATAAAACACAATCAAAACTATAAAATGGAAATATTTTCCTGCAACTTAATGTCATCGTTATGCTCGCTTAATCTAACTTCTAATTTCATATAAAAATGATTGCAGTATGATGAAGTATTTACAAAATTCTCTCTCTATGACCTAAAATTAGTTATTCATCGAGTTGTACGCTTTTTAGATAGGCGCTGTCTTAGAGATCTTAGACTCGGTCCCTTATATCCGAATCTTTTTAAAATTCTCTTTTCATATTTATTTTAAATTTACACTGTTTGAAATTTAAAAAAAAAAAAAACTTTGGTGTTTTTCAGAAATTCTAACTTACTATGTTTTCACTAATATTGTCATAATTTATTTATTTAAATTAAAGCAATAGAACTAAAAGTGGGACGGACATTAGCAGTTAAAACTATCAACTCGATTAGCTTTTTACTGATGGCCTTATTCGTGGGGTGGGGGTTGTTAATTTCATCATAAGTTGTGCTCGCAGTTGTAGTTGTTATTAGTGGCGTTAGTCTCTTTAAAATTATCTTGAATAATTTATAAGCACTTACTAGCAATGAGCGATTTCTCTCTTTTTCTTTGTAAATTTCTGATTTAGACGAGAAGAAAGTTATTTTCTCCAAGAGAGTTTCTAAAGGATTAGATTTAATTCCAGATTAAATTAGTAGGCGAAAGTACTATTATATATTTCACCGATTTTCAATATTAAAATATTAGAAATGCTAAAGTCTCTTCATCGATCGATTTGTTCAAGCTAAGATCGTGAAAGTGGTTCAAATAGCGAATATGCTTGCAAGCTATTTATTAGTCAAGTTTCGTCGAAATATTTCGATAATTTTTGATCAGTACGTTAAAGCAGCATAAATGACAGATGGACAGACACATGATATATAAGCGAAGGAGAGTCAATATGTACATATGTTAGCTTGGCGCTAACTATAGACAAATCTTTTAATCGTTTCTGTTCTTCTTTTATTGTTGTTGCTGTTATCTACATCTCATACCATTAGAAAAAAATTTTCTTTTTTTAATCAAACGTTTTCAATTACAAAGAGACATGGGTCGGGATAAAGACGACTTTACCACGCATGGGGATTGGGATTAGCTCAAAGAGTCTCCCAGCCGTGCGCGCCTATATGAACGCAATGGAAATATTTCATAAATTTATTATAAATATATTCTTCATCACGTTCGGTTTTTCTCTCACTTATTTTATTGGACGAGATTATTCTTTATTGAAATCTCAAGTTACCCGTTCATTTAGAATGATTTAAACCGATTGATATTCTAAGAGGAAGAAAATTTTATAATATAGAATAAATAAGAAAATTATAATCGATTGCGACCGAAGCTTTTATAATCATCCTCACTATGTCATGAAAGATTGAAAAAAGCGAAATATTGGATGGGCGTGTTTGTCTTTTTCTATTTTTGTCGATTAATTTCCGCGAAAAATTTATATTGTATATCTGTTGGTGTTTATTAGCAACGGATAACAAAAGTCTTTAAAATTTTGGGAGTATCGAGATGTGGAGGGATGGGCGTGTTGTTTGATTACTTTTTCAAATTTGTAGGCGATGTCTTCTATTTTGCTAACAATATGTGGAGATGTGTATCGCGGACACAACACAGTCTGGCACACGGACAGATGGACATGCTTAGGTGTATTCCGAATCTGTAAATGGGTAAAACTATCTATACTTTATGGGGCTTTTGATGCTTGTCTCTTTAAATTTTAATATACTGTTGAATATTGGGTTGACCTGATCAATTTTTTCCCTTCTTGTGAAAATACTACAATGTCGCGCAAAAAATATGTGTTCAACTTTTTGCACCAAAAACGATTTTTTTTATTCTCTTTTAAGATCAGAAGTGTCCCCACTTTACGTAATATTGTAGGCGAGTCCATCGACGAATTTTGCTCATTTTCAATACCTGCCTGCGGGCAAGAACTTAAAATGTTGCTGCCAAATTTGACAACAACAGACATTACACAAACGGACAGACAGCCAGACGACAGCTGGACATGCTTGCAACGTTACCGAATTTGATGATCAAAAATATGCATCCTTTATGCGGCCTCTGAAGTTTCCTTTTGGGGAGTATACCTCTCATCCTTTTGATGGGATAGAATTTAAAAAAAAAAAAAAAACATCTACACAAACTGAGCAAACATTTTTAAGCATAACGAAAACAAAAAAAAAAAGAAAATAAATAAATAAAAGAAGTAATTAATAGATCCCGAGGTTGAGCGTGAATATCTTTGCACGTATTCGTTAGCTAATTGCGATTTCTATCCTAATATTTCGATTTCCTCTATTTTCAGTAATCAGCTGCAGTAACGTATTCCTCCGTATACTCTGCAGGGATATGTGAAATACCGCTTTACATTTCACATACACAGGCAAATAATTAAGCCACGCGTGCGTGTCTGTGACAATGTTTGAATGTTGCACTATGCGTGTGTGCGCGTATGTTTGAGTGTGTTAGCCTTAAATATAAGTAATGTAATTGCAGTTGTAGTGAGTGCAGCAATGTGCTCAATTGTGCCTTCTCAGTTACGTATAAAGTTTTCATAAAGGTGCACTATGTGCATATGTGTATTCTTAAAGCTGACTGGGTTAAGTGTTACTGATGTTAAGTGCTTTTTGTACCGCTTTTTGTATATGTATATGAAAAAAGCATGGTTATCTTCAGATACGCATATGTGCATTATATTTTGCGTGTACATTTTTGTTTCAAGTGGATTCTTGCTTTTTGCATATATGTGTGTGTGTGTGTGTATATATATACGTTTGTTTGACTGGTTGTAAAAATGATATGCTGCTACTTTTACTCGTTACTGCACACACATTCAAATATTGTCAAGGCAAAACAATTTGCCACCGCTAACTACACACATACATATACGAACACACACACACACACACACACACAAACGCATACACAGACGAACAAATATATGCAAATTTTACATTATATTAAAAAACAAAAAAGTTTATACATAATTCTTCTCCCTCTTCAAAAAAAAAAAAAAAAAAAAAAAAAACAGAATGAGAATGAACACATAATATTTATATTTTTACACAAGTGTTTCGATGTCATTTATTATGCATACATGCATAAGTATATCCATGTGTATATATTTAAATTTATACATATGAATATGGGCATAAGTATATGTTTATATACAAACCGATTTAGAATTCATGCCTCTCAAAGCATGTGGTGTTTTTTCGGTGCTGTTTTTTTTTTTTTTTTTTTGTTGTGTTTGTTCTGTTTTCTTTGTCAAATTTTCAAGAGAAGGCGAAAACATCATTCAAGATATATTCGCATGTGTGTTATACAGTAGTAGTATATATATATATTGTATATTCATACTGTGTGTATATATGTATGTATGTATGCGTACCCGTGCCTATGTGTGTGCTTGTAAGGTTTTACGTGTTTCATTTCTCTGCAATTGTCACGTCATTGTTTATGTTAAACTTTCGTTCCCTTTTTTTTACTTTTTGGTCGCTTTGCCCCAAGAAGTGTTTGGGGAAATTATTCTTATTATATGTTTTTTCTTTTGTTTCTGCAATTTATGCAAATTGTTTGTTAGATGTTTTTCATCTTGCTCCTGCATTAAACATAACATCGCTCTGTTAGTTTGTTATTAAAAAAACTAAAACGAAGACACGAACATAACTATTTTTTTAACCATTATAAAAAGAAAAATAAGTAATAGCCTCCCTTAGGAAATACAACTCTTTATATATATATATATACGTATGGACAAAAGCCGTCATAGCTGGATAAAGATTGACTTTTTCCATTTTCGACTTTATAGAAAAACTTCTTAATTAAATCCTTTCTATTAGGCATTATTATTATTATGATTATTATGATTATTATGATTATTATTAATTTAGACATAGGAATGAATTGTAAGACTAAAAGGCTTAAAGCCTTAGCTATTGGCTTTATTGCACATACGCTCCCTCTTGAGATTTGACTTCGCAACCATTGACTTGTTAGTCGAGATCATTATTAGGGGTTAATGTGAGATAAAAAAAAAAAAAAAAAAACAAACGAAAAAAGAAACAAAATATAATTCGCCAGACATTATCAAACAAATCGAACTGGTGTGATTGCGTTGCCCTTAGAAAAGCCGGTAAATACATTTTTCATATATATCCCTGATAAGCTTTCCTATAATGCTTCTGTACGAGTAGTTTTTTTAAAACGAAAAGTTTTCGCTACAGAAATCATTAAGTTCGACATATGTTTTCAATATCATTCAGTCTGTGTTTACTTCACAATAAAACGATCTATACAAGTGTTTGTTACGCTTAAATAAATCATGTCGTTCTGTTTTCTGATAAAAGCGAGAAATGGAATGAAACGACTTAACAAGGGTTTAAAGTACAACTTCCGATACGAACGGGCTCAATTTGATCGATAACAAGTGCAAAGTAACTGTTGGTCAAAACCAATTTTTTTTTAATTTAATATTTTGAGCATTTATTTATATCTGATAAGTATTTGTGTTTGTTACTTTCATTTATCAAATATTTGCTAGGATTTAAAATTTTTCATAATATTATTGCACCAATTTTATGCCAATTTATGCATCACTGAAATCTCGGTAATATCGACAAACAAGTACGAACGAGAATCTTATGTTCATGAAGTTCTCATATGAAATGGAAAATGTGTGGGAGTAGCGAACTTACTAAGCGGAATTCAGTTCTCAATTCTAGCTTTAGTGCTTTAGTAAAGAACGAACAAATATTGAAGCAAATAAATCATAAAAAAAAAAAAAAAATTATGTTTGCCTCAAATCGCAGGTCACTCAAACTGTTTACGTTACTATGCGTTCCCGGCGAACTTGCGGCCTTAAGCAATTTGTTTTTGTCTGTATTTAAAGTCTAAATTTGCTCTCTTTTTGTGAATTATAAAACAAAGATATTTGCGAAATTAACGAGACGACAGACTTGCACTGCGTACACAAGTCTTTTATTATGCTTCGAGAAATAATCATATTTAGCTTCAGATCATATTTCCTATGATTTACGTATTTGGTTGCGAAGAGAGAAGTGAGAGATTCGAAGTTTATATCCTAACCTTCGCGGCAGTTAAGCCGGGAAAGATCGATGTACAAAGATTCACATAAAAGTACCAACAAGCCGATGAATAGACTGACGAACATCACAACGTAGTTTAATTCAGTGTATTTTCCACTTTTCGATAGAGAATATAAAAAATGGGTAGGTTTTCAGACTAAGTTCTTCATCATCTTTTCAATGTCTTCGAAATCGAGAATTCGAGTCGAAATGCACACACACACATCCGCGTTTTTTTGCGATTGATATTTCGTAGTTGCTTTCACACGTTTTTCGCTGCGATCATGCTTTTAATTTTTGCAACTATGAGGATATTTGCGAACCGATAAGTCGACAACGCGGCGAAAATATAAAATTTCTTCTCATTTTGGAGGTGTGTCAGCATGCGTATGTTAACAAGTGATGCTACATCATGATTAACTTTTCTCTTAAATTTTAGGCTCATACCTTGTTTAGATTATAAATCTCAACTGAATATATACATATATATATATATATATTTATATATGTAGAAATTTTTCTCAGCTATTAAATGTAGAAATTATGTCGGTGAGCGAAGAATGACAATTTTCAAATTTTAATGTATAAAGCAAATCTTTAAAATCTTAGGATTTGCAATAGTAAGTGGGGACAGACGAAGAGACGGACAAATTAATATTTTACTTTTACTTTATGCTCTCGTCTAATCTGTATATCTATCTGCCTATTAGAAATGATATAACAGACTTAACGATCTATATCTTTTTTTTGATTTCTGATGCTTTGGTTTTCTACTTTTTCCATTGAGAGAAAGTTTTTGAACTGAAAGAAAGTTACTTCGAAGAGAACAGATGTGTGCAATTTTCAATTTTGATTTAAATTTTTTCAATCTTTGAAAATGTCATGGTATCGTCTGAATCACATAGAGAGAGAGAGAGAGAGAGAGAGAGAGAGAGAGAGAGAGAGAGAGA
>NW_023998415.1:41441908-41444251 GCF_014805625.2 Glossina fuscipes | reverse complement strand
ATATATAAATAACAGATTTTTACTAGCTTTTATATATGTATGTCTGCCTGTCGAGATATCTTTGCATCTGCGCTTGAATATGTATACAAGTGTGTGCGAATGCGGGTGTGTAGATAATGTGAGTGTGTTTGTGGTTGGTTAAAGAACTCATTTGTTTAAAACAAATGATTTCAAGTACTTTCTAATACAGGCTCATACATATATATGATTTTCTTTTGATGTGTGTAAATATGTATGTATGATTTACTTTTGCTGTCGTTGTTGTTGTTGTTGTTGTTGCTATTATTATTTTTGTTATATTTGGCTTTGTAAAGGACATCACATCGTTATTATCATAGCCGACGTCGCAATCGTCGTCATCATCATTATCATCATCAGCACCTTGTTACTAATTAGTGTGTAAAAATAATGTACAGCATATATGCATATAAGTGTGTAAATGTGTGTGTTTGTATGTATACTTGTGTGTCTATATAGTTTTTCCTTTTTTTTTTTTTTCTTTTTAAATTTTCAAACCGAGTCATACACATCGTATACGTGACACTTGCAGGGCTTTGTAAAGTGAAGACAGAATGTGTTACTAATATCCTTTCTACTCGGCAACTTGAAAAAAAATGATAAAAACAACAACAACAACAATAACAATGACGAAACTCTGATACTAATTATGTATTACTTTTTTTGCTTTCCTTTTCCATGTGAGTATACTTGTATACTTGGATTTGTAAATATATATGTACATATATATATATATATATATGTTTTTGTCTTTCATTCGTTACGGTCACGTAACGTTTCTGTGTATTTTCCTATATGTATGGTTGGGTTTGTCGTACGACGCGAGTACTTTTGATTACTTTTGTTCTGTTGTAGCTAAACTTAATTAACAATATTTGTTGATGACATAAAATATCGCCCGTTTTTTCGCTTTCTTTTAAACGATTGATTTCCACGACTAAGGCAAACGAATACGTTTTTTTAAAGATGTGAACAATTTCCACTGGCTCCCACTGGAAGCTTCAAGCATTTTTTTATTTTTAACATTTAAAGAGTATTTGTCAACAAATTTCTCAAGGAATTGCAAGCCGTAATATATGCTTTTTGCAGCACTATCCTCTTTTCCTCTTCATCGAATTCTAGGCATATCCTGATAGTGTCGATTTTTTTTTCTCCGTTTATTATTGTGTGGTTTTGGCTTCTACCGCCGTTGTATTAAAACGATATATAGAAGTATTTTGCGATTATTCCAAACTAAGGAACGATATAGTTTACGATAAACACGGTGTAGCAAATGATTATTTATCTCGCGTATGATATGCACAGGAAGATAACGATAATTGAATTTTACTTGAATTCACTTATCTGTAATACTTAAAGAGTTAATCTATAAAGGATAATATGGTAAGTGTCGGTAAAGTGATGGTAAATGAAATTTTCCAACGTAGCAGCGACTTATCATTCCATACGTTAATTACAGAGCAAGCTGGAGACATTATGTATATAGGACTTATTTCCTCATGAACGTCTGGAACATAACGCCGAGTTTAGCTCTGATGATCTCTGGTTTACGAACACACCGCCCAAAATTATTATTCTTACAATGCGCAAGCGCGTATATTTGTCCAAGTTACTACATATTGTTGCACATACTGCTCTGTTCTGGTTACTATGAGACTGTGTTGCTACTTTTATTTTAAGCAATTAAATATTGAAATTGAGATCGATAAAGGTAAGCGTGAAGAAATCACCTTTTTTTGAGACTTATTACAAGTACTTTTGTACCATACACTCGAGATCTCTTTCGATATAAACATTATGTATATCATTCTATTCAATTCAGTTGGAACAGATATGAATTGCACGTCTTATATGTAGTTTGTTGTTAAAATTGCTTTATATCGCTTTATACGAAAGACATTACAGATAAGGTCATATCCAGTTCCTTTAGGGTCTTCTAAAATTACTGCTGTTGGTGCAGTTAAATTCGTACTACAATTATTAAAACCAATTTAATATTAAAAAAAAAAATAAATAAATAAATAATTAAATAAAAATATATGTATGAAGCGAAATCCAGGTGACTAGTTATAACCACCACCGAAGGATGAAGGGTAAATTCATTTTGTCAAAACACTTGCAACGCCCAGAAGGAAGGATCAGGGACACCACAAAGTATGTGTATTCTTGATCAGCTTCAAATCCTAAATCGATTTAGCTATGTCCGTCTGATCGCCTGTCTAATGCCTGTTGTAAATATTCTCTTGGCCGCAAAAGCGAAGCAAATTTGGCAGAAGCATTAAAAGTTTTTGCACGCAGGTTGGTATTGGCCAAATCGGTCGAAGG
>NW_023998415.1:41428661-41441808 GCF_014805625.2 Glossina fuscipes | reverse complement strand
CCCTCACAACACAGCGTAAAAAATTATTTTTTTTTTTTTTGCTTATTACTCATAAACTATAGCAAATAAATATATATTCTATGGGTGATGCTGTAACATTTCTGCACAAAAATGGAACAAATTTGCGACGCCCACCCAATATTGTAGAGCATCAAAATGTAGTTTTTTTTTCAATATCTTTATAGTGCGCATAAACAATCGTCTTCAATTTTTGGCCAGTTTCAACTCTTGAATGCACCTATTCATGTCCGCCTGTTCGTCTGTCCATCTGTCTTTTTGAACAACTTTACAATATGTGTGGTAAACATCCTTCCGTTAGCGAAAATGAAGATATCGCCCGCAAAAGAATTTGAAATTGACCTAATCTTCTTCAAGGATGCTCCTACAATTCTCACATGCCTCTACGACAAAAACTTCTATTTTGAGAATAGAAGAAATCAACAGCCAAATCACTCCATTCCACTTATAGAGCACTTTTACTTCTTTTGTCTTTTGTTTTTTAGGATAAACGGCGATGGGTATAAAAGATTCTGTCTCGATCGTATTTAATTTTCTTAGTTGCTTTTTAAATAACATCATATATGTCATCATATTTGTCCTAAAAGTATTCACTAATTAACTTTATATTAATTTGATGTAACGAAGAATTATATCCTTTGCTAAATTTATTGCCGATACTATGCTAAATATATTAGTATTATATTAAAGTTATACCTTCATAGCAGTATAACGCATAAGGCATTGGTGATGGTAATTAACTGAAATTAATCAAAGTAGACGTGAGTTAATTTCTTCACAGATGTACTATGGTAAGCAACTCAAATTATGAGAGGTTGCTTTATATTAAATCAAATCTTATAGTTAACTCCCTTTTTCCGTAAATTTTAAATTACGTATTCAAAATAACTCCGTACCGAGTTTACCAGCAACTAGTTACGACTTCAAGATAAAAGCTCTTCTTATAATATGTATGTAAATATTGGCACAGCTGTATGCAAGCCTTTGCTCTTTCTCTCTGCTAAAAAATATGCATCTATCTCTATATTATCGACAGGGCAACGAGAATTCCTTTCAATATGTCTGACGTTTATAATTTATTTATTTAATAAATATTTATAGGAAAATGATTTCATTTCTTCTTATCAAAGCGTATGAACGATTGGTTAATATTTTTCTTTAATAAATATCTAAAGAAATATTGAAAATTATTTTTTCCTTTATGTTGCTTTCGAAGAAATGAACAAGTGTGTAGAACAAACATCTTTAAAAAAAAAAAAAAAGAAAAAAAAAAAAACGAAGAGTAAAAAAATTTAAAGACGAAAACAAAGAATGGTAAAAATATTAATAAAAATAAACTGAATAAAAAAAAACAAACAACTTTTCCTTTATGAATATTCAAAGCGGAGCTTGGACCATCTTTGCGCACACACATACACACACAGATATATATATATATATATATATATATATATACTCGCCCACATAACACATAAAAAATTTTAATAAAAATTCTATGAATATTGACTTTATAAAAAACTATATACGTATGAAAATAGATGAGTGCATCCACTTGTCTGTCTGTATGCGGATAAAGTTTCGATTAAATTTAGCAATAATAATGATAACAATAAGGGAGAATATGATCTCAATAATGGTTTGCTGCTGATAGATGGAAAAAGTTTAGAAAACAAAAAAAAAAAGAAAAAAAAAAAAAGCATAAAGAAAAAGAAAAAAAAATAAAAATAAAGGAAAAAATATGAATATGGAAAACATGAAAATTGTATTAGGATAAATGTGCTGGAAACGAGTATCAGCCAAACAATAACAACAACGACAATAGCTAGCTCAACACAATTGAACAATGCTAGTAGTTATGGTGCATTATTTTAAAATGAAATGTAAATAAATCTTACATGTCGCCATTGGCGTAGATTTAAAGCAGAACGAGACTCAGAGGCAGGCAGACAATGGAGAGCTTAATGGTGACCAATATGAGAACTGAAAAGCAAGCATTTTTTAGAAATACAATTGAAAATATTCTATAAACGAAAGGAAATCATATTGAAATTGAATTCTTGAAGAAAGGAATCCATACGTAACGTATATTTCTCTCTCTATCTGCAAATTGTCGTAATAGAAAACAAACTAGTCTCTCTTTCTTTCGCTTAATACCAACAACAACGATGACAATTTATTTTTTATTTCATTGTTTTCTGTGTATGTCACAGTGTGTATGGAAAATAATGTCGGTTGAAATGCATGTGTGACACATTTGTGATTTGTTTCCCTTTTACTCAGTTACAAACACATTAAGATATATATATACATATACACATACATACATATGCACATGGATACACAAATAATATCAAACTCTGTGCAAAATAAACTTTGTTTTAAAAAAAACGACGCTTATGCATTTCAGAGATTTTTGTTTCTTTTTCCCTTTTTTTCTTTCATTCCTCTAAAGCTTTTCTATATTTTGCGGAGTCATAGCCAGCCTGCCGTCTTTTTCACGAAAAACACACATGAATGCCTATACATGCACTTATACATACATAGGTACTTATTCGTGTAGTTTGGCTGAGTAAATGACACATGCATACTTATTTTGTTACAAACACACGCATACATGTTAGTATGTGCATATATATATATATATATATATATGTGTATATAAACATGTCATGTATGTCGCACTATGTTTTATTGCCAACTTCTGTAGTGCACCACTGATGCTGGCTGCACTAGCGAGAGCGACAGCAGCAACAGCAGCAGCAGGAGCAATAGAAAGAAAGCAAAAGAAAAAAAGTAAACTTTTCTGTCTTTCGTTCTCATTTTGAAAATGTTTGAATACGGTTTTTCCGTTCTGTGTTTTTTTTTTTTTTCATTTTTGCTTTCTTACGACTTAGAAAAGAAAATCACTTTTCTTTGTTATCTTCAAAAAAAAAAAAAAAAAAAAAAAAAAAAAAAATTAAAAAAAAATTGGAAAAGAAGTGGAAATAGAAATTCTCTATAGTTTATGGTGCGTTTTATTTTACCATTTCAAAATGCATTTTCTTTACCCTGATTTACTACTAAGAAACAGCCATAAATTGTTCACATGCATAAAAGTAAAGACATTGAACTTTTATGTTGCTCTTCCATTGGTTTTCTTTCAAATTTCTATTTCAATGATTTAAAAAGGAACAAAAAAAAAAAAAAAAACAAACAAATTTTGGTCCATTTTTTTTATGTTTTTAAGAATTTGAAAAAAACACGAAACACGAAAAACAAAATATTTCAATGACACTATTCCATGCGCACTACTACTACTACTACTACTACTACTACTATTACTACTCAAGGGAAAATAAACACTCGTATCATCCAACGCTATAACGACTATAACATACGAGGTAGTATCAAAATCCTTGCAACAGTGCGGATGGTCCCATTGTTTTTCTTCTTTTTTCCTTTTTTTTTTTTCTGATTTAGACAATACGAACATGAAGGTGACAGTAGGCGGTAAGCTGGCCGCCAAACGAATATATAGAAAAATAAATTATCGGATAGAAAGAACAAAGTATGAATAGATAGATCGAAAGAAGGGTAAACAACGGAAATACCTGTACGTAAGGAAAAGGCCGATGGATAGAATGATGAATTGGTTGACGAAATGAACGAAGGAATAAGCGGAAGGATGAATAGCAAAATGCATAGTGGAGAGAATAGAGGATCACGCAGTTGAATGTAAGAGACACGTACGCAAAGATGTACAGACTTATAGACAATTGATGGATGGATCAGAAAGTTGAACTGTTAGCAATAAGGATAAATGTGTACATAGTTAAGAGAATCGCAGACAGAAAAAATGACCATTTGAAGGGCGAAGTCCAGGAAGTCCTGTAGATGGAAATGCGAATTAATATACAAGTAGACGAATGGAAAGACACGAAGACGGTGGAATAGGCTGTAATCGCAGAGGATGACGAATATCGATAATGACAGACGGGCGGACAAATAAGTGACTGTGTAAGACTGACTCGGCGCACAAATAAATAATAAATTATTAGAAAATTAGTCTTTATAAACATATAAATGAATGGCTAGCATGGACGCGTGGACAGAAAAATGATGGGCGTACTTCCGAATGAACGAATGGCAAGAAGAGTCAAACAGAAGAAGAACGCAAAAGACAATTAGGCAGATGAAGAAGTCGATGATAAAATCAATGTATAAATGAAGTCATGAACGAGACGTGGAACGAGACCAATACATACACAGTTTCAATTTTATAAATAACCACCAAACAAATATATAGGTCGGGGCGGAGAGGTTTGTGGTGGAACAGACGGCAAAACAGAAACAAAAACGAATGCTCTGGTAAGCGGACAGTCGAGCCTAGATCTCTTATAGAGTGCCATGCGGCTAAATCCGATAAACCTGAGATATCGCCACCATATTCCCCTATGCAGATGGAGAGTAAAGCAAAGTAATATTCGTGTCATAGAGTCTGCTTGACCCGAAACGTTCAACATTAGCTGCATCTTAAGTCGAAATAAAACGACGAAACTTCCCTTTTGTTCTGTGGCCATTCATTCTTTGCGAATGTGCCGGTGATGGAAATAAATTTTTATATCTTATGACTCGACTATTAAATTTCGATTTGCTGGCAGCAAGATTTTCTCATAGCTATTAACAGGGATTGCTTTTGCCTCGCATCAATCCTTAATACGTGATGATAATTAATTCCCTAGATTTTCAAAATTCTTTTGTGTAAAACGCAACCCAAAATTAGATAAGTAATAATAAATAATTTCCAATATCCCGGCTTACGCGGAACGAGGTGAATACATAGATTTTGCTGCAAAGGAAGAAAGAAAAAAAAAAAAAAAAACAAAAAACAAAAATTACTTCGCATAATAAGGCATTATAAGTGTATAGATTTTGTTACAAACAAAACGACTAAACTCGTTTATGAAAATGAAATGTACAAGTCGTACAAAAGCGGTAGGTGGTAGACATCGTAGATTGAATAGAAATTGCATTTTCTTTATTTCTTTTGTCTTTTAATTCCTTATGTATGCAGGCAGGGGCCTCATAGGTATGTTTATTCCTGTATTTAAATATATCTCCTTTGGTTTTGTTTTTCAATAATTTTATTTTCATTTTTTATTTTTATTTGTACCGATTTTATATGCACTTTGCTAACAATTTATGAGAAAAGTTTTTAAATTACAGACATAAAGTTTTCGGAGAAAATGAAAATGTTTGCCATCATTAAGGCCAAAGAAGTACGAGGGTAAGTTTGATAGAATGTATAGACAGTAAAACCAGTAAACTATAAAAGTTAAGGTAAACTTTTGTTTGTGTTATAAGAAGTAATTTTATCAGAGTTAACTTTACTCCGCTTAAACTAAGAACGTTACGAGATTTACGATTCCTCTTTACGATAGTTAAGATCGAAATTGATGGTATCTGTACGATCCATAGATAGATTCATCCATTAAAAAAGACATTTTTAATTATATCTCCATTTAATTCATAACTCACGGTCGCTCTTTATTTCCCTAAATGCCTTTGTGAAGATAACGTAAAAAAAAAACCCACCCTAGAAACCCTATCTCTGTCTGATCTTCACATGCACGCACATAGTGTGTAGAAGAGAGAAGAAACTGTCTCGTTACGCGTTGCCTCAAGATATAATCGCAGTTACTTATCGTTAAGTGATGATGCCAGACGCTCTAAACTCCTTTCTAAGAGGTCTTCAATTTATTGTTATTTTCAATGGGATAACTTCACTAGTATGAGTCGAAGCCACCCGGTGAAGCCAACTATTTGAGCATTTACTCAAAGGTAGACTGTCTTTGCACAGGTTCGCGTCTTTACTTTGATAAATGAGCGACATTGAAAAATGAAAAAAATTGAGCAAAATTAGAAGATAAAAACAAATAATGAACAAAAAAGTTATGCGTTATGTTATAACAAAAAAAGATAACAAACTTTTTTTTTTTTCTACTATTCATCATGAAGTGTATAGATAGATAGATATACACGTGTATATGGAATTACGAGGTGCAAAGTAGGCTACAAAGAATTTCACAGAAACAATGTCATATCTATTAAAAGACATTAATCAGGAAAACTGAATTTCATTGCTTTCTTCCTAAAAGCATCGTCTCCGCGTAAAGTGTAAAAGAGTAAATGGAGGAAAACTTCACCCAAGTTGAAGGAAAATGTGAGTAGTGATAGATAAAGCAGACTTTTTGGCAGAATCGATTTATTTTAATTCGCTCGCTGCTATTCCGCAATAAAGTTTGTTGAAACTTACACCTACAAGTCTCTATGAATAAAGTAAGAATTGTGCTGTGGATTTTTTAAACGCTGATCGAGAGCATTTCAATCTTCATATATTAAAAATAGAAAGAGATAGCGTTTATATGCGTTTGATTAGACCACTATTCCAACATTTATTCTCTCTATCCTATCGTTGTCACATAGAATCAATTGAATCAGTCCAAGAACAATTACTTTTTGCGTTCAGAAACTTGCCCTGATACCTGCCCTCATATTTCATAGCCATCATAAAAAAAGAGATGACTAGCATTCGCTTTACTTGCATATTAGAAATGTTGTGTTAGTCGCGCTGAAAAATGTTGTCGTAGATGCTTCGTACGTTTCGTAAATTAACTTAAATTCATTTCAAATTTCCTATAAGTCAGTCGTCCATCGGGGAACTTTCGTTTCACGAATTCTGACCTGAATTGATCTAATTATGAATTATTTATATTAATCAGGGTTTTTTCTTATGTGATTCAAAATCTGCCCAAATAATAATAATTAACTGCCGTCAAGCATTTAAACGGTGCGTTGGTGTCAGAGCTTAACTGTGCATCTCTATGCGTCAAGAGGCCTTTTGTCTTCTTTTCATTTTATACTCGCATTAATGCATTTAAATATAAAAAATTCCTCAAGCTAACTCGTTGCTCTCTTCATTTGATCTTAACAGATAATCAAAATGCAAACCTATAAGACTCGTTGCTTAATTTAATTGAACGAAAATTGAAATAACAGAATAACAGAATTTTGCAGTAATATTAGATATTTGAAAAACAGTTCATTACCTGAGACACACTTTTGTTATTGAAATTTGAAGCATCCTTCAAACACCATAAGAGTATTGTTGCTTGGATAAAATGAATCCCTACCGAATGTTTTTCATTCTCTTTCAATGCTTTTAACATCTCTCTCTAGCTGAGAAATGACTTAGTGTAGCTTGATCGCGATGACACTCGATCATCGGATTCGAATACTTTCAATATTTCTGCTAAGATATTTAAATTTGGTTACGACGTTTATGGACTTGATTATGAATTCGCTTGGTTGTCTCTCCCGCACTTTGCTACACGTAAGATGGGAAACGTACGATTCTATCTATGACATCATGCAGTAAAGACGGTATTCCCTAGAATAAGATCCTCGACGAGATGAAACGAGACAGAATAGTTAAATATAGAAAAGGACTTTTATGGTGCCGCGATTGCAGACATTGTAACATATATTATTAGGGAAGCACTTGTCTACAACACCTTCTCTTCGTAACTTCGTGATTTTTTCTCTAACTCTAACTAACATTATTTTTTTTATTTATATTGGGGGGTTTTTTTTTTTTCAATCACCTGCACAAATTACACAATACTCAACATTTTCATAATCTCACCCAGGTATAGTTATGCAGATTAAGTGACATTTCCCTTCACTTCAGCGTTTGCGCGAAAAACCCCTTAAATTAAAGATGTTTCTCCTTAGACTGACTCTTGTCTTGTCATCTTTAATGTTAGTATTCTATGAACATTTTTTTTCAAAATTGTAATTTCCTTACAATGGGGTACAATCCCCAAGCTTGGCAATCAGCAAAGGAGCCCATTTGGTACAATAATATATTCATGCCAATTATTTATGCCTTCATGTTTGTCATGTCAACATATGTTTTTTTTTTTGGGCGAACAGTAATGTGCGTTTATTGGTGTTGTGACATGTCCTATCATCTACTTGCCTATGTGTAGGGTATATGAAAAGTAACTGTATATCGTACACTATAATTTTAAGCTCAATTTCATGTCAATACAGACAAAGGTCTTATATGTGGGTATCACATACAACATATTTTCATGCAATTGACGCTATACAGATTTCTTTCATTCCATCCATCCATTCCATCCATCCATTCATTCGTTTCATCCATTGATTTGTCGACATACCGGGTGACATATGTGGTAAGTTGATGATCACATTTCAATTTTTTTATTTTTTTTTATTTTTTATTTTTGTTTTGTCTTAAAAGAACAATTACTGGCGTGTAGAGACGAAAAATTGATTCGGGCTATTGTTACCCGAGCCGAAAATAGAGACATGGAATGAACAGTTTAATTAACGGTCAAATACTCGACTTCACATTAATTTCTTCGAACTCTTCAGGTACGTCTATCGATATGAGGAAAGAGTTTCAATGTTTCGGCGTCCTTAGGATACCTCAGCTGGTGTTCCGTTCCCATATCGGAAAATATGTTGAAATCTGCCCTTAGGTGTCCTGATACGGTATTTAGAGTCAAAGCAGCTTTCATGTTTGTTTCTGCATACCTTACATTGTTATTATCATAATTTATTTAGAACGAAGATTTTCATTCTGGAACTAAAAATAGGATGAGTAGTAGTAACCAACCGACACTAACGGTTTTTCTTCTTTTTTTTTTTTGTGAACTAAATGGTTAGTATAGGGGCTTTAATAAAGCTAAACATTCCCTGGGTACTTTCAAGTTGTCCCTTGGATTAGGCGCTCCGAAAACGATTAAACGATAGCCGGATAATATTAAAATCCAAACCGTTAGACAAAAATCAAAATTCAAAAAGTATGCGCACGATAACCGTCGGTATATTCTACACTATATCGGGGATAACTATAACGTGGATTTATTTAAAGTTATGCCTATAAATTAATTTACAACCTAACGTAAGCCTAACGTAAGCCTAAACTTAGGTTTTAATTATATTATACCCAATCGACAATCGACTCTAACAGTCTGATATTCTGTAGGATTCCATGAAGGCCGGACTCTTATATCCTTTTAATCTCTCGTTCCCTTACGTTAGAAATTAAAATAGAGATTTTCTCGGGTTAACTTCTAATGGAATGACGTTAAACGCTCGATCCTGTCGGTCGAAGTACTTTGTCTTCTATCAGACGGTTGCCTGGCGATACGTCCGCGCAGGCTTTCCTATGCGGATTCCGATGAATAATTTCCTGTTAATCAACGATGTTGATGACCTTTCGATTCAGAGTGAAGAGGAAGTACATCTTCCTTCTCCTCTATACCTCTCTCTGTTTGAACATAATGGGTTATTGATCACATTCAGAGCAAGTCAGCTTGAATGTGATAACCCTCCCACTCCCCCAACGTTCCATTTTGCTCCTTAACACAATTACAAATCCGACAACTCTATAATATGCAACTAATGAGATTTATGAGAAAAGTTAACGATACGTAAAAGTAACTTAAATTATGCTGAATACGTAGGATACGGTTACGATTAAATGTGGGAAACAAATAAACTTGGGACTCTTCTGCTTTTATCTATTATTTTTTCGTAATTTAATTACTTTGACAATTTGTTTTTTTTTTTCATTTTTTTTCTTTTTTATATACTGTCATGTACACCCTACGCATAAAGGCGAGTTCATTTTTATTGAAATTACTAAGGCAAACTGGCGCTCAGATGGTACGTGACTCATTATTAATTTTCATATAAGCTAAGTTAGGTTTAGGTTAAGACTTTTTATTTTAACTTGTTGGATATTAATTGTATTAAAAGTTTTTAGTAAACTAAGGAAATTTTCTTACGAAACAAAATGTAAGGGGAGAAAAAGTTAATAACTTTATATTTCTCCGAAAAATAATAATATCAGCAATAATGCAATTAGCATAACCATAATAGTGTGTCCTTAAAAAATTAATGTAAGCAAAGTTGCTTAAATGATCTTCTATTTTGCGTTGTTGGAGAGAATTTGTCTGAACTTTAAAAAATTTTTTTAAACGATTTTTTTTTAGGTATAGAAGAGAAATTTGAACATAATGTGTATACCGTAAGGCAGAGACAGCGCAGATGTATGAATATGCATATAGGAACATTTAACTGTGAAACATTAGTTGTTGAATATTTTTGCCATTTCCGTAAAGGAAAGTACTTTAGAATGGTTACAACTAACCAACCAACCGAGCAACCAACCATAAAATAAAACGCAATTTCTAATTTAAGCTCGGAGATGTAAGAATTCCGATATATATGCATGCATGTGTGTATGTATATATGTATGCATATGTGTTTATATGTATAGATATATATATATATATACATATATATATATATATATATATATATTTGCGTGTGATTCTATATCTAAAGTTAAAACAACTAAAACGAATTGAAAGCAAACGATACTTTTTGCATTCTTAAAATTTGATGCTGATGCTTATATATGTAAGTGGGTACATAAGTGATTGTATGTATGATTGTGTATATGAGTGCGTTTGTAGATGGTGTGCCATATAATCTTTTAGCACTTACCGCATTTGTGTGCTTTTCGCAACATTAACTATTTCTCTTTACCCTTCTCATCGCATAGCACATACATATGTACAAATATATATATATATATGTCTGGTGTGTCTGTCTGCTTCTCTGTCTATCTCTTTGTCTATTTCTCGCAGTCACTCTAGAATGTGTAAGTTTTGATTTCCATTTAAACAAAATGGCTGAACAGTCATATTCTTACACATACGTAATTATGTGCACACACATGTATGTGTATCGTATATGTCTTACGTATGTGTGTTCGTTCGAGTATGTTTTCATTTTATGGCTTTTATGGTTTCCTTTTATATGGCCAAAAAATACAAAACCAAAAAAAAAAACAAAAAAAAAAAAAACAAAAAGAAAAACATAAAACAAAAAATAAATGCAGTAAAACTCACTTGACACGTTACGTGTTTAAAAGGCAATTCCATGCACATAATCTGTCGGTCCATAACATTAAATGTCTGTTTCAATGGCTGCAAGAAGGGTTTGCAAATGCTTCTTCAACAAAAATAGCGTTTTTTTCTATTTTTTTTTTTTCCATTTATTTATTTATTTTTTTTTAAAGGTTTTACATCATTAGCAATAACAATAGAAATTTTTCTTAAGTTAACGAGAAGAAAAACAGGAAAACAGGTGGAAAAGGTTAAATATCAAACTCGAGTAAGAGACAACGATGTGAAATATCTGCCATATATAGCAAGTTTCGATAAGAGAGAGACTGACTTTTGCTAAGTAAAAGATTTTCGGAAAGTATGATACTAAGGGAAATTTACGTAAAATCGTTACCATACAATAAACAGTTATCTAAAAACCATTTCGATCTTTTCTGACCAGCAACTTAATGTTGTTGATGTAAAACTTACATAATATGAAAAAAAGAAATAAACAAAAATGAAATAAAGTTTGTTCCTTCAAAGGATCGGCTACCGTCTACGAATTTCCCAAAATATCTCGAACAGAAAGGGAAAATATGTCAAAAGCAGCGCATCTTTACAAAAAGCTGACGCGTCTGTAGCGTACGTTATCTTAGTCCGGCTTCAGACCTTACTTTACCCTCAAATAAATTACATATCTGTCTGATTACTTTTTCTAAAAACTTCTTGAGAGAACACGTCAATAAAGACTACTTCCAGTTCTTGGGAGAAAAGTTATTGTTCCTGATCAGTTCGAATAGTTTGGTTTCAGGAATAAATATGCTATTATTGAGCAAGCTCATCGTGTCGTTTCGTCCATCAGAGAAGCCGTTGAAAATAAAAACTAAAAATGCTTTAGATAAGATTTGGTCTGATGGCTACAGTTCAAACTTAATAGATTACTTGCAACTACTTCGTACTGGCTGCTTAGATCCTACTTGCCACACTTTACATATTGACCAAAAATGAATTCATAAAGATCATAGAAAATCGGAACGTCAGCATCTTGACCAGAAGGTTGTATTGGCTATTTCGTGCAGACACTCAACTTATCTAAGAAACAGACAAGATGATCTGTGGCACAATCCACACAACTGCGGGAAACAGCCAGTAGCTGTAATGTTGAAATGCTCTAAAGATATCAATCGAAGAGTTTTCGTCGTGCTCGAAGAGTCTTCGCCGCGTTCCAATTCCTTAGCAATGAAACTATTCATGATGATCTGGATTTTGCATTTATCGAAAAATCTAATTCAATGTCCGGACTAATCACATTAATCCCTTGGCAGTGTCTCGTTTCGAGAATGAAATAAGAAGTTCTTCCATTTGAAAATGAATTTATTTGTGTTCCTCATAATTATTTTAATGAATTTTCTAAATTTATTTCTTTTCTCCTTATTTGCTGAATTATCATGATTGTATTGGTATATTATTGCCATTGGGGGACAATAACTTATGTTATTTTTCTCATCCTTCTATAACATTTATTTATTTGTATTTTTGGTTAGATTGTAAATTGAACATGTATTAAAAAAAAAAAAAAAAATTACTTAAATCGTCAAATCGCTTACCATAGTAATGTGATGGAACATTTGAAATAATTTTTTTTTTTTTTATATTTCTTTTTGCATCACAAATGTAATTAATATGGAAAATGCGGCTCAACTAAAATATTATATAAAATGTGGCTGAATTTTTATTTTATTTCAAACTTTTAACATTTTTTTCCATAATAATTACCGTTAGTAATAAACGCTTAATTAATTCTATTTAGTTGATTTTATTGTATTGTTCGCTTATTATGCAAAAAAGCTAACGAACATTATTGTTGTAATATTTCGTTTTTTTTATTTATTTATATTTTTTTTTTTTTTTTGCTCCCTCTTTCTCTCTCTCTCTCTCTTTCACTCTCTTTATTTTCATTTTCCTCCTTAACAACAACCACATTTTCAGCCTCCATTTCTGTTTCATTGAGTTTTCAATAAATACACTATCTGTGTATATGGGCTTGAAAGTGAGTGCCTACTCGCCCACGGACACACAACATTAATTACATATTTGGCTTTTTTGTGCTCAAAAAAAAAAAAAAAAAAAAAAAAAAAAAAAAAAAAAAAAAAAAA
>NW_023998415.1:41350541-41418661 GCF_014805625.2 Glossina fuscipes | reverse complement strand
AGTATAATAAAAGGTCGGTCTATCTCCAATCGTTTTGGATGCTGCACACATCCGCACAAACTTTATATGCCCTCGTACCATACGTGGGATGGAGCATTAATATGTCTAAAGATTATTTTCTTTCTGGATTAAGATGACTATATCAAAATAGCTTTTCTACTCTACGCTGAGCCAGCGTTTACTAAGATTCGGTTTAGCCCAATGTATGTATAGAAATGTGTCTAGTCGCTGTGAATAATAATAGTAAGTAGTTAAAACGATTTCGAGTTCCCGGCATATAACTTATCATGGAAAAATTGTACAATTTTCGATCTTTAGAAATTATGAGGGCGTACGTTTATCAATCACATCGCCCGTCGGCAAATACATTTTACATTTCACAAAAGAAGTAAATATATAAATGAATGGGCATATCTATATAATATGTAGTAGTTGTAAGCATGTTCAAAAATGGTGGTATATAAAAAATAGATATTTCGTTTTAGATAAACTAAAGTTTAACTAACCCAAAGGTATAGTTACCATGCAAGGTGCATTTTCAAATTTTTAACGATCCAATCAAAGATGAATGGATTCATAAATAAACAAAGAGCCCCAACCGTGCAACGTAACTTATAGTTACGTGTGGCGCAATAAGGGAGTCATTGGCGGATGGAATTTATTGGAAACTTATACTTATAGCAAATCTTTGATAACTTAATTACCGCATCACAATTTTCGTTTGGCATCTTAACAATTAACTGTCTCTGTCTGTAGAGAGAAAAATGAAAAGAAATTCCTTAAGGAAAATATTAAAGCCTCAGCGAAGATAATTGAAATGTTTAGCATTAGCTTACAAGTAAAAAGGTATTTCAACAATCAATCATTCATTCATTCACTTTAGTTGACTAATTCGAAGTCTGATTGTTAATAAGATTTTTGAATAGAGAAAGAAAATAATATGAAAGTGAAGCTATATTCTCGGAAGAATATAATATAGGATGCGGTATGCTACTCCCGTATAAGAGAAGAATACCAAAAATTATCGTTAAAATATTTCGCACTTCACTGTCTGTTGTAAAACGATTAATATTCAAGTGTTTCGCTCTAACGTTTCTCACTCACTTATCTTTCATATGATTTTGTGCTGTCAATGTCTAGTTAAACAAGTTAATTTTCGCCTTAAGTGAATCGAGTTAAATGCATTTCTATGCATATACGAGTTTTAATCATCAGGATTATCAGCATGAAATTGTGGTTTTCACTTTTTTAGACGAACGATAAGCAATGACTTAGTCAACGCATCCTCCGTAGCGAATCATACATTTTTCAGCAGTTGTGGGCACGATGCCAGTGAGAATGTACTCCTCTTGCGCGAACTATATTTTCGCATCTTTGTGCGAATCAAAATGGTGCAATGCAAGCAAGTGGCAATCGATCTAAGTCTGTTTAGCTGATAGACTAACGCATCCCAGTTGAGTTGAGTGCTTCGAACGTGTCGCGAAATCGATTTGCCGGAGTCATGTAAAAAAAATGCGCCTATGTTGCCTTCTTTGGTATTCTCGTCGTCTTTTGAACCGTTGTTGCTAGCACCTGGTGTTAATTATTTTATTGGGCTATAACAGTTGACGCCTTTTCTGTTTAGGATCAAACACAGAGCGTAGAGAATACTCTTGCTGCTTTATTGATGCAGTCTAGCACTGGACCTGGATGACGTATATAGATGTGCTTGGCATTCTCAAAATAAATGCACTTTTCATCCTCAGTAACGCTCGCACGCAATTAGCGCTTATTTGAGTCAGCAGAACAATACTGTGCAAGCATTATTCCAATTTATCACTTATGCGCGCTTGACACTTGTTAATCGCACAACAAAATGTCATATATGTCAAGTCTCTATATTACACATTCAATCGCTTTGTCAAATCGGCATTTCATACTTGTGCACCTGATATATACATACATATATATTTTTTTAATTATTATTATTATTACTTTTTTATTGCAATTCGTTTTTGATGCGTTTTGTTACCAGTAACATGGATCTTGATGTCATAGTGTTTTCTTTTTATTTTTTATTTTTTTTTAAGTTTTGACTATTTATTTTGTTTTTTATTTATTTGTTTATTTATTTTTCTTCTTTTTTTTTTTTCCTTTTTTGTATGAAAGTCTTGTATTTACACGTCTATAAATAACATTTAACTTTCGTACAATTTTGGTTAAATGTAAACCGGTTTTCTGCATTTTTATTCGATTAGTATTGTTATTAATGGGATTGTCTCTTTCATTTCTCATCTCTTTACTCGCATCCAGTTTGGAAAACCAGTCATTAACTTGTCATACTTTAAGGTTATAGTTTTCCATTCACCTACGTTTATATACATTTACATGTACTTCTATACATATATAATGTAATTATATTAATTTTCTATTAAAAATGATGAAAAATGATCATCAAGTCAATCTATATGAAAACACTCTTCAAATGCTGTAAAGTAAATGCAAAATTGTCAGTTCAAAAAGCTTAATCGAAATCTTCAAAGCAAAATCTGATTTTTTTTTATTTACAAAGAAGTTTTAATTCGTTTTTCAAAATCATGTAGCAAAAGAGAAAGTTATATGTTGCGAAAGTAAACCGCGATTTTTCTTTAGAGGAAAGAATGCTTAACTCTAAGCCGCACGTCATGAGCCTTTAAGATTTATTTGAATTTTGAATTTAAATTTTTCAACTATTACATTATCGAGCGATAAGAATATTATACTCGAGCAAGGTTGACTATTAGATACCCTACACAATTGTGCTTAGTACAATCACTTACTCTAATAATATATCAAAAATAATAAATTATTTTTATCGCCCTATGTGTTTCAGGTCCATGAAATAGATCTGATCCACGTAATTTCCAAATTACTGTGATGAACAAATTTTTATCACGAAACATTAACAATTAAGCCCTTTTAGCATAAGTGTTTGTATTTCCTGCGAGCTCTGACAGGCGGCGGTATGCAAAAAATAAACCTACCAAAGAACATTTCTATGTCAATTTGCAATTACGAAGCAATCTTTTGCACGCAATAATCAAAATTATATCTTTTCAATATACATTTTTCATGGTCTCAGGCCTAGCATAAAATTCAAAAAGTATCATCGACTATGTGTGATGGAATGTTATTTTACATTTCAAGTCTTTTCGTATCAGTACTCTTTCATGGCTTTTCTATAAAATCAAAAAATTTTATTCAAAATGTTAAAGAAAAAATCATTTTGAGTGACTTCATTTATTTGAAAAAAAAAAAAAAAAAAAATTACAATAATACACAAAAAAAAAAGCAATAAAATGCGTGCCTCAGTTATCAAGCATAAAGTGACTTCGGTAATTAATATAATAATAAGTCAATAAAAAAGGTAAGAACAATAATATAATACCTTAAGCTTAAGGGCTTTGTCTCAGTAGGATTATACAAGGCTCTAGGAGACTAACTGTATTCAGGCCATTGTCACTGGAAGAGGCAGCGACTCGAATAGCAAACATGCGCGACGGACGGACATACGAATGCGACCAGATCGAATCTAACAGTACTCAAAGTAGTTTCTTACTTAAAAGGAGTTAGTTTGTTATAAGTAAAACAGCTAACATAGTATGTTTATTAAATACATCGATCAGTAAGTAATTCATTTTTTTCTTGTACAAAATTCGATTTAATTCATCAACACATTCTCTTTCGACTATGTTATCATTCGTCTGATGCTTCGTTGACATTTGAATGATTTCTTTATAGAACGATTTGTCAGGCCATTAAAAATATGCAGTGCTCTCGTCGTCATTTCATCTAAACATTTTTCGGTGGAGAATCGCTTTGAGATTTACAAAGACTTAAAAGTCGTGCGGCTAGCGGCCGGACTTACAAAGTTTCGTTGATAGAACAGCAATTCCAAGTTGAATTCATTCAATTTTGTCACTGCATCGACATGCGGCGCAATGTTTTTGTTGCGCTACGTGTAAGAGCGATGTCCACACGCAAAGCAGCTTTTTTGTGCACGAATGCCAGTTACTTATCCCTATGCAAGTCCTCAATTATCATGAATAACTTTTTAGGCATTTCGTTGATATTTTGATTTCCTTTGGGACCGTTCTGCGTTCAGCAATATCAGTATTCGGTCGACCATATGCAAATAGACATTTTGCTTTAACATTTCAAATCAATGCCTAAAACAGTATTTAATCACAATACGGAAGATTCAATTTTTCCATTATTTTGAAAATAACAAAACTAACATCACTGTGATCCTGTAGTTCCTGTAATTCGTAAAAAAAAAAAAAAAAAAAAAAAAAAATATTAATAATAATAATCGAAACGTTATAAAGTTTTGACAGCGCTCTTGGGATTTCTCAAAATGACCTCGACTAGCCATCCGAATTTTTAGCCGATCTGCTATTTTCGTCTTATGTACGATGAACATAATGAAGTATTGATCGCCGTGGATTTTCTAGAAAATGAACAAATTCTATTCCGCTTTATTCTACGTGCATATTGTACAGATTCTGTGTATACTGTTTGTTTTTTCTCATTTGTCATAAAAACTAATCTGTGAAAGATATCAACATGAATTTTCTTGCATTTTACTTACATATAGGCTCATGACCTTTTCAAAATGACTCTGTAAAAACTCAGTCTGCCACTTTACTGCATAAATCTGCTCTTATTTCATCGATAACACAAATAATCTTGATGAATATGAAGGTCATCGATAGCTCATGGCTTATTAGAGGTAAGCGCATGCCGCAACCTAGTAACAGCAAACAGTCCAATAAAGTTATATCGCACGATATTTGTGGCAAGCTCACAAACGCGTTATTGGATCATGTACATGATCATTTAACCTTTCTCCTAATAATTTAATATTGTGTAGAAATGTGCATATATACATATACATAGAGATATATGCATATTGCCATACATTTTGTGAAAGCCATTTATCGTCCTTGCCGATATCATTTACTTCGCGCCTCAAGAAATCGGTTAGCATATTTTTCGTTAGCGTCCTCCATTTACCCTAACTGCAATGCTATTTTCATGTTCAATGCACAAACCATATCCAACAGATAGTTTTGTGTAGGCGAAAATTTTAAAGGAACATCAGATGGGTTTTCTTTACCACCAATAAGCTTTCTTTATTAGATCATTTAACCCGATATGAACTTCATCCCCATTGTAATAGAAATAAGTTTCAACAAAATTTGTGACGCTGCATAATTGTATAAGCAGTGCATTTCATAAATAATGAATAATAAGGTCCGGACAATGAATATGGAGAAAAAAAAATTGCATCCAAATCCAGAGTGAGCCTATATATCTGGTTGTAGTACTATTGAGGTTGATGTTGTACTAAATACTCAGCATTTTATAAAAAACGTTCACTCTTTTTCCATCGCTCTATGGCTATCTCCCCCACCTTCCCTCCCTCTCTCTCTCACTCTCTCTCTGTCTCTCCGTTTGTCTTTTTCTCTTTGCATATATTTCTATTTTTTTTTTTCCTATCTATTTTAGAACCCGTTTATAGTGACCGTCGAAGGATTGAGAAAATAGCCGTTTGTCGTACTTAGAAAGCAATTTCAGAGAAATTATAAAATATAGAAGCCGCTGCATCAAAATCTACATCGAACTAAATATACGATCTGTGCATCTCCTTGGTCCCTGATCGGAAAAATTGAGATACCTTTGCTTTTCAAAGGAAACAATTTCGGTTTTCTACTCATTAATCACTCATAAACTACAACAGGCACAACAATAAAAATTTCTCACATATTTTCTATGGGTGATCCTACAATATCAGGGAAAAAGTGCAAAAAAGTTTGTCGCATTTTCAATATTCTCGTTTTTAGTGTTTGTGAATTTGAAAATGTTCCCACTTTTTTAATTTAAAAGTTTACTTTTTTATAAATGAAATGAAAATTTGTTAATAGAAACCTTGTCTTTCGTTTATTCGTATCATTGCTAAATTGCAAGGAAATCCTTTTTCCACTTATTTGCCTGAAATTTTCAAAATCATTGTTATTGTTATGAGACATTTCTCACTAGAAATAGACAAAAAAAAAAAAAAAAAACTTTTAATTATATAAAGTCACATTTTGTTGTTTAATGGCTTTTATACGTTTCACTGTTAAAAAAATGAATTTATTATGAAAGTAAAAAGAAAGAAAAAAAAGCACTTTTAATCTTACGTTACTGAAAACATCACTTAGCAAGTCGACGTTTGAACACATCTACCCCGTAACACGTTAAATAAATGTCATAAAGGGATCTTGGATGAAAAACAATTTAAATCATTAAAGAAACAATGATTTTTTTTTTTCATCACCAAAGTAAGGCCGCTATTAGATTGTCGTTCCATTTGTAGCGAATGGAAATATCTTACTTCACATTTTCATTTACGACACTTCTTAGCATATAGCATATAGTTGGTCTAAGCTAAGGTCAGTCTTGGCTTAAAACCATATATGAAATTGTCTCTAATTAGTCGGAGGATGCTGGAGATTAGCCACCGAGTTAAATTTTCATAGCATATTTCCACATGATTCACAAGACGATCGATATCTGCTCCAAACTGTAAGTTATTCAATACTTTCGCTATTACGAAATGAAATCCATATGAAAACCTTCGTAAGCCAAGGGGGTATGTAATAATGGAGTACATGAAAACACTGAACGTAGATTTTAGAGAGATAGATCCAATAGAGTAATAAAATTTCAAAATGCGATCGAATCAAAACCGACCGAAAGTAAAAATATATATATCATTGTCGAGTCGCAGACCTATGAAGATAAGTGAATAAGACATGATTATAAGCTATAAGAATCTTTCCTTCGCAATTGCTTTTATATTTCATGTATGTGGAAAACGTCGAAGAATATATCCGCAAGGGCGCAATTATTTGGGCTTTGAAGTTTTCAAAGAGAAATCGAAATATATCTTTAAAAAATGATATCTCTTATGCTTCCTCGCGTAATTGAAGCAATCGGCTTTGGAAGTGGTGTATGCGTAAGTAAAACCAGTTACTTTGGCTTCATCTACGTGTCTGTGTGCAAACATCGATTGGATTAAAGTCTAATATCCATTGTAGACGCCTATTCCTGTCTTAGTTAGTTTCTTGAGGGCGTACTATTTGTCGGCTTAGTTCGAATTGTGTTTATTCTTATCATTGTTCGTTTTAAAATTCGTTACTAACCCGTAAGATAATCGTAATGACTAGTATTAAATATTTTGATCTATTGCTGCCTTGAGGTGATATCATAAAATAAATTTGCTACTCCTTCTGTAAGGATGTAAGAGAAAAACGAGCACAATTTGTTTAAATAAAAAATGAAAAAAAAAAAAAAAAACAACCAGTAAAATATGCTCAAGTTAAGTAAATTTTTACTTTATGGTTTGATGTATATATAAAATGAACTTAAATGTGAATGTTTTCCTTTTTAAGAGATAAATAATTTATTGCTATTTATTAAGTGCAGACAAGAAATAATGTCCACTGCCAGTTACTAGAAAGAGAAATTAAAAATTATATATCTATGTATACAAATTTTCATTAAAATAGGGATTGGGAGATATATATTATCAACGAAATTTCATAATATATATAAAAATCGGTAGACTTTGTTTTTAGAATAAATCACTTGGGCGTTGTCGCCTATACGTGTAACCCGGTGACGGGCTTAAAACAGCGAGAGAGAAAGAGACGTAAGAAGTAGCCGCAGTCTCGGGAATGTTAAGCATTTACTGACCAAGCCGCATGACCGCAAAGCAGTAGTTGTGAAAGCACGGTCTAATGCACAGCGAATTGACCTCGGGGCTATGTCGACTTAACACTCGCACTTCTTAACTAATTGGCTATGACAGGACACTGAATTTCTAAAACATTCGACTACTTTTAAGCATTTTACATAACTGTAAGCGTATATATATATATATATAGTTGTATATATTACAGTGCGATGAACACACAAAATATAAAGCGTTTAAAAAGAAATTCAAATTATTTTACGCTTTAAAAACTATCTACAAATAATATTTTTATTACATATTACATAAACTGACTTGAAAAATAATTTTAAAAAAATCAAATCCATAGAATCATAATACAAATAGGAGAGAAAAAATATTCACATTGAAAATTATTCAGACTTGTTTACTGCTTTTTTTATTCATTCACAAAACAAAACTAATATTTCTCAAAAAAGAAAAGAGAAAAACAAAAATAAAAAATAAAAAAAATAAATAAAATAAACAAGTATATATATATATATATGAAAAAAATAAAAAAATAAAATAAAATACAAACACTGTTAGCATAGAACATTTAACATTTCATTCCGATATTGCTGCTGCGGCGCAATATTCATTAAAAATTTGCAAACAGTTTGTTTGACTTACTACCTGGTTGGTTGGTCGGTTCGGTGGTCGGCTGTTTGGTTTGCTTGCTTGTATATAAAAATTCAAAAGCTTTCCTATGGGAGTTTTGTAACTTTTCAGTTTTGTTTGGACTTTCTATACATTTTCTATAAATATATTTATATATAAATGTAGGCATTTATATATATATATATATATATATATATAGTTATATATCTATATATCTATATGTACGCTTATATATATGTGTATATCTATATATATATGTATATATGTATATATATATATATATATATATATATATATATGTATGTATATATGTATGTATATTTATTTAATTTGTGCATTGTACATAACACCGTTTTGGAGAGAAAGTTCAACGTACGTAGATCTTTTTGTCCTTTTCTTTTTTGTTCTGTATGCTAATTGTGGTATTGTGGTTTGGTCAAACAATTAACAGTTATACATAGTTCAGAGAAAGCATTTTTTTGGAAATTATCCATATATATATATATATATATATATACATATAACAGCATATTATTATTATCTATACTACGTTTAAATGTTTCACTCTATGTGCAAAAATATTTGGTTCGATATTTATAAAACATATTTATAACGAACGTTTACCGGCCTCACCGGAGGAGAGGGGGCATATGTCCCTGTAAAAAGCCTGTCGACTTCACACCCGCTTAGCTAATTACCTGTAAACTAAATGAATGATGTAATCTCATTTCGTGCGGTATTTGAGTGTCGATTTAAGTGTTCACACTTGTTAATCCACTTGAAAGCCCTAAGGACATCTGTATAAAGAAATTAATTATACCATCAATGAGGTAATGGACTTGGAAATTCATAGATAGGAAAGTTTATTATTATATTAAAGTCAAATTTCATATCGTTCGTTGGCCTAAAGGTACTCATTAGGATGCGCAAGACACGCCGATGACTATGATGCTGACAATAGTCTCATGTTCTGAAAATAAAAAAAATAAAAAAAATAAAAATAAAAAATGTGCATTATAATTATGCATATGAATGCATATGAATAATTTCGCATCGTTTGACTTATTTCCTGTGCAGTAATAATTTTGCCGAGTAAAGTGAGTAAAAACGTACAAATGCATATGAATGAGAACTCAAAGTAAAGAACTCGACACAATAACGCCGCGATGGCCGCCCACTTATTTGTTAAATATTTTCAAAAATTAATGGAAAAAAAGAAAAAATTAAATTGCGCAATTACCGTTGGATCGGTCATACGCCAAACCTTCCGTAATACGTTTACTATCTTAAAACGAAAATATTATATGAACATTAATTAACGATTTAGAAAAATAAAATATCACCTGCTAGGAAAGTCGATAGAAATCTGAAACTTATTTGCCTTATCTAAGGCAAAAATCGATCTCGTAGCGTTGCATAATGTCTCTGTCCCTTTATTTATTATAAGGATTTTACTTTTATGAATTTTTGTAGAGCGGCCTTTGAAGATTCCTTTAATCAAGTATCTCTCCGATACTTAAAGTGTGTTATTTCTTATCTAATCACGGAAAATATTTATTGTGCAAGTTGTTGTGTAAGTTCGCCGCTTTTGCCATTTTTGCATCGTAAATCTATGTCATTACCCGATCTATTACTTAAAGAAAGATAAGCTTGTGCATTCAAATGATCACACTTGAATAATTTATTTCAATATCAAAAGTTAAGGTTGCCACTTGCAAGTTTTTCTTTTTTTTTTTTTGCTTAAGAGATGCTTTGAACCTTCTAGGATTGTGGGAAAAAAATGTTTCATTGGACTTTCGTGTTTTTTTATTCTTCGAAAGAAACCCATTGCGTACTATTAGCATTTGCTGAAATGGTACAGCTTAATATTGTAGCCGTTGATTTGGATTTTTCTAAATGTACTTCCACATCCAGAATATATGTTATGGTAGCTTGGGATAATGAAGAATGTTTGAATATGAAAGGTAGGGCATTTTCATAGCCTTGGTATCTTGGCAGGATTAATTGAAAAAAATAATAAAAATATTTACCGCAATAAGAAAACGCGTCAAAATGCATTGCACAACTTCAGAATCATTTTTCATGCAATGCGGTTTTTTTGAAGGACTACAATTTTAACTCTGTCCATCTCATAGAACACCACGTAGGATATTTTCAATAATCAGGTTTAAGCATTTTTAATTAATAAAAGACTGTTTTATTTATTTGTAATGTTTAGAATTCTTCAATATCATCAAAACATATTTTCTCCCTACTTGCTGTACGTACATATGCACTTATGCACTTATGCCATAGCGCATATTCACTTAAATACAAAGAATACAGATTTAGTTAGAAACATAGTACTATGGATAGGGTTTCCGCTATGTGAACGTTTGACTAGAAACTCATGCCAGACTCTGAGAATCAAAGAGCAAGTATACAAATGGCCGCTAATGAACAGCGTTGCCACTCTTATTGATAAGAAATACACAGAAAGTACCTGAGCCTCTTCTAATCTCAATTTTGAACAAAATCTTGGAACATCTATATATTTTATTGTCTCTGATATTATTTTATATTTATTTATGCTTTTTACTGCTACCACACATATATATACACATAATTCGTATTCAATAAAGTAAAGATGTACGTTTCTTTTAATGAATGAGTTTTTCTTTTTGCAAATTTAAAATTTTAATAAAGATTCGGATATCAATTAAAACGGATCTACTTTCTAGTTAAGTGCGTATCGTGTACTGTTGAATTCCTTCTTCGCGCGAACTTGAGTTTATACCAATAATCAAAATACATCAAAATAGTTTTTTACGTAAATTGTTTTAACTTTCACACGACGAACGAAAAATCTAATATAAATATAAAGAGAAGAAAACAAAAAATCAAAGAAGAAATATTCTACGAGTGGTGGCATTGGCGAACATTTACTCGCAAGACAGCGGCAGTATTGTACATGTGCCGTATATTCGGATGATTTTCCTATGGTTTTATAATGGTTCTTCATATTATGTGGGGTGTCCCAAAATGTACGCAAGATTTAAACTGAATAGAAATTAAATTTTTTTTTTTCTTTAATTGCGATTTTTCTATTGAATCGTAATATATTCAGGAGAGCGTTATGTGCCGAACAGCACATTGGCGAAATGGCCTCCACTCTTTGCTGGCTCCTTTAGAGAAATTCTGATAAGCAAAACTTGTGAGTGCACGATCAAGAAATGCCTCATGGAATAAATGAATTTTTTCACGGGATATGCATCGTCTTGTTGAAATCATTTGTCGTTCACATGTATCATGCAGTTTAGGCAGAAAGAAGTGGGTTATCATAGCGTGAAATCGACCACCAATATAACAATCATTGCTTGATCAGCCTCATTTTCGAAGAAGTGTGGGAAAATTTTCGCTACTTCCCTCATACTACTCAGCAATGAGAACGCGTTGCGCTCTCGTGTAATGCTGCATTTTTACTTGTCCTAAACTCTCAGCAGTCAAACTGTTTTGTTTCCTATTTTTTTGGACTATCCACACATTCCAATCTTGCGTAAGTTTTGAGACACTCTACAAATGTAAAATATGTTTAATATATAAGGACAACTGTCATGTCAAATACAAGTGCGCATATGGTTAAGAAGATACCGTTGTTGCCAGTTTTGAAGGATATATATCTATTTACTGTCTCCGATTTGTCTGTTGAGGAGTAAGTGGATTTTCTGTTGTCAAAGTATTTTATTTTCTTGATTTTTTTGACACAATTTTTTCCGTTTGCTGCAATCCTCTACTTGACAGTACAAAACTAATGAATGAAAATAAACTTTTTTCCGTAAAAACTTTAGTTAACTTAAGCTTTTTTGCTTTACGGCGCTGCTCATGTATTTGTTACCTAATCTCTATGTACATATATGTAATATACAATAGGTTGGCCAAAAAGTTCAATCGTATTTTACTAAGTTGAGGTACCTTTACATGTCGGGATAAGGCAACCAGGTCGAACTTGGACTCTTATTGTTTAACTTATTTATCGTGAGATGTCAGAGGACTACTTCCAATATTTTTCGTCGGTTAGTAGCAAAATGCAAAATGGATAAATGTGAATTTAAGGTGTATCAAATGGTAGGAATTCCAGAAAAGAGAGTAACGTATCCCGGTCGGTTGGAAAAATTAACGCGACATGTTGGGAAGTGAACTTGTAATGTGAATGCTCGGATCAGCCAAAGACGGTTTATCATATTTTAATTCAGAGAATTAATTTATAAAGAAAACCGTCGATCCATGCTGCTGTCCAAGTGAGAGTATAAGCTACATCCAACCACTATGTAATTGCAACGAAACTCGGTATATACCACTCGATTGCTAAGCAACACATGAAACATTCTCAAGTTCATATGCTTTAAATACGAGACATCTTTTCCGTGACACATGGTATATAAAATGTACAAATATATTCGATACGTTGCAAACATGGGGCATAGTCCGCATACGATCTGTAATAGGTTTACGGCACTTCAATTCGCATAGTTGCTTACGTATAGACAAGCTGCTGAATTATTTGATTTCGTTTATTTACACGAATTTTAATCAAGTCACGTATCGACGTCATAGCAGAAAATCGAGTTTAACTGTCTCTCTTCAATACCGGATTTCATTATAAGTTTCGTTGCCTTGACTGACTCTGACGAATGATGAAAAAACAAAAAAAAAAAAAAAAAAAAAGAAAACGACAAAAGTGCACAAATTTCAATTACTCCGCACTCTTTTGCGATTAAAGTTGCGCTTACATATATATTCCTTATGCTTCTGTCAGTTGGAATAAGAGATAACAATTGCCTTTCAAACTGACCAAATAATCTGTTGTTTCTAGAAATTAGCACCGTATCCTTGACAATATTCTTAATACTATTTTGTAGGCTTAGATTAATTTCAACATTAATTAGATTTTAAAATTTAGCTTAGGTATTAGTGTATATCGGTCTGTCATTAGACTTTTCTCTCAAATATGTTTAAAAAAAAAATATTTTTCTTTTTTATTTATTTTTTTTAAATATGTTTCTTCCTTTTAACGAAGATAGGAAAGGCGTTTTTAACGTACACAATTATAATTTTTGTGAATGCTGATGAAACAAAAATCATAGAAAGGCGAAACAAGAAGAAAAAAACTTGATCATAACATCCCTTTGCTGCATAGTTTCTCATCATGAACATGGCTGCGATGGTTGTAACTGTCAGTTAGGAAATCAGAAGTGTGTGTACATCTCTTTCTCTTGCTGTATTTATATGTATGCTTGCGTTTATCTATATAAATATGTATGTTTATATGTATTTGTATATGCACTAAGAGCCTGTTTCGTGCTTATTCTTATTCTTCCCTTTTGTAATCATTTCTGGCCTAGACAAGCAATTAAGATAAAAGCTTAAGTTGACTGTATTGCTGTTGGATATATATATATATATATGTATCGTATGTCCGGATACCATCCAAAATTCCTTCAATGTTCATTTGAACTCAGTAACTATATAAAGCGTCATTCATATCTCGTCATCCCATCTGTATGTATGTGCACGTATAATATTTTATGTTGTCTGCAATTTTATGTATATTTTCTTCGTGTTTTCCCTTTTGTTATTGTTGTTGTTGGCAATGCTAACGCGAGCGTGTGTGTGTGTCTGTATGTGTATGTGTATGTTTCTGTATGTCTGTCTGTCTGTCTATACCCGCGTGCTCGCTACAAAACTATACATGTATATAGCTATTGTTTGCTATTTGTATATAGAATGCAGCGCAAGCAACAGCTGCGTTCGCTAAATACATGTGAAGCCCTTCGTTCTTTAACTGAAAAAGTTTCGCTGGCATTTGTCATTTTCCTGCTACTGTACTTGCGTTTGTTTCATTCTTTCCGTTTTTTTGTTTGTTTTTTTTTTTGTTTTTCAATGTTTTCGGTTATTTTCTTTTCTATATTCATTTATTTATTTATTTTTTATTTTTATTTTTTTTTTTTTTTCATTTTTAGTCCTTCTAACAATGCACAACCAACTATTTCCGTTTTTAACTTTAACTAAACGGTTTATGTTTTCTTCATTCCATCTCTCAATAGTTTGAACGCGTCTTGTGTCACAATATGTGTAGTTGCGTTCACGGTTTATATATAATATTTATATATGTAATATGTAGTACACGTGTTTATGCATAAGTTTCACCATCCTTTGGGATAAATTCACTTTCATTCAATTACTTGTGCGTGTAGTTGTGTAGTTGCACACTGGTGCTTAACCATTTGGCAAATGCTAAAATTTTCTCATTTTCATTGTATCTCCCATCGCATCAGAGATCATCTATCTCTCGTCTTGTTTGTTTGCTTGTTTGTTTAGTCATAGTGTGTTGCTGTATTGCTACGTTGCTGACATTGCTTCAATGTCCCCGCATCATAAAAATTAATTAGTTCTGTGTATTTTTTTAATTTCTCGCTTTTCTTCCTTGTTTGGCATTTATCTGAATGCCTTGTGGCCTATTCGGTCAATTCAATCGGGAGCAATTTAAATAAAGTTGTGAATATAAAATAAAATAAAAAAAGATTTCAAATAAAAAAATATTAAAAAAAAAAAAAAAATAATAATAATAATAATAATAAATTTCTTTATAAATGCTTAGCACATAACGATTAAAAGATTTCCAAATACATTTTCTTTTCATATTATATTTTTCTCATGTGGAAAAATATCTCTCTCTCTTTATAATAACGAGACAGACCGGCCATTAAATGCTATGAACCATAGCATTATCATTGCATTTGCCTTAGTTATTGTTGTTGGTTTTATTGTTGTTATTGTTATCATTATTGTTGTGATTGCAAAGCATATTTAAAGAACATTTAAGTTTAAACTAAACACCATTAGAGCAATTTAGGGCTAAAATGATGTTTGCATTTGACAACAACAGCAGCACAAGCTGAGGGAGCATTACCACCAACAGCAACAGAAGCAGCCTAAGCAGAAAGAAAGAATGAAAGGAAAAAAGAAAGTAAGAAAAAAAAAAAAAGAAAGAAAATGCAATAACAAACAACAAGTGTAATGGCGGACGCAGCCAGTTCATAATAATGATGCTGATGTTGACGCTGGCTTGAATGCGATGCGATGCGATGCGATGCTATGCGATGCTCGATGAAAGACCCAACAACATTCAGTTCTTTTCCCTTTTTAACTTTTTTAAATGCCACAGGCCAACATTTGCTACGATACATACATATATCTCACATGTTGATAACAATTTTCTATAATAAACGAACTCTTTCGGATACAAATCTTTATGTTCGCGTACACTTATATGTAGACGTAGTCTTAGCTCGTACACTTGCACGCTTTAATGGCATTGTATAATATGCAAGTGCAATGAGATATGGGTGATTCTATATAGAGAAATGCAAATATCTGAGATGAGATGTCTTTTTCTTCGTTTTTTTATTTATTTATTTATTTATTTATTTTTTTTCCTTTTTTTGCTTGGGAATTTAACCATAAAATAGGGAATAGTATGTCAGTCCAGCTGGCTTAAGTTAGATGTTTTTCGATTATTTCCTTTGCTTAGGAAGCCAATGAATAATTTGAACAAAGTTTCGTCAACAATTGCGGGTAATGTACTAATTGAGCTAAGAGTTTTTAGTTTGGAGATTGAATCTAAATCAATAAAAGAATCAATTTAGAGTAGCATTCTTCATGCTGCAACCTTTGAAATGCTTTTCACTGACATTAAAAAATAAATATTCCATTTTGTGTTTTAATCGAAATTTCAACTGTTTTACGACCATCGTATACAGGATTTTGAAATGATGCGCGCTCGTAAATATCGCGCCTGGATTAATGCTTCCCGGCAAGATCTTTTAATGCGCTTTTAATTAGTTGCAAGGGTAAATAATTTCCATCTGTATCCTGACAAATTGTTTCTCCTATTAAAATGCTTTAAGTTGTTTGTAATTTGTGAAGCGACGAGCTAAGAAATATATGTTTGTCCTTAATTGACGTTAAAGGGTATCTTAACATATTTTCAATAATTATTTCAAATTTTATATCGTTTTCTGTTTACAGTACAGCTCCCGTTATCCTTGTGATACTCCTATAGCTTTAATATATTTAATCCAATTAAATTTTATTGTCCGAGAATATGATATACTTTTTTTAAAAAAAAAAAGTGTTTTACTTTCCATTTACATAATTCAAAATCTAACTATAAATAAAACTTAAAATTTGTTTATTTTTAAAAAGTTACAGTCTTTTTATACGTGTATAATATATATTTTTCATTATTATTATTATTAAGTAACCACAAATTAGGATCTATATAAAGGTCGACACATTTATTATGTACAAATGCCAAATATTACCCTTCAACGTTCCAAATATGCAAAGTAACTTTGAAAGTATCTTTTGATTATCAGCTCAATGTTACAATATTTATGGCCGACGGAGTCCTGAGAATGCATCTATAGGTAATTCAGATTATGCCAATGATTAAGTGTATGTATATATATATATATATATATAACTTACAAAATCTACGCACATTCATAAATTCCTCTATGTCTTAGGTAGTGATTGTCTCCGAATTGAAATGGCGGAAAATAGGTAATGAGAACATTTTTCCCATTTTTTTTTCCACTAACCAGAAGAATACTACGTTTTACTTAAATAATTTTTAACAATAAACTCTTAAAAAACATTTGCATAAGTAAATTTGTCTTAAGAAAAAACAAAAAAAAAAAAAAAGGAGAAAGATTTACAATTTTTCTTGTTACGTCGTCATCATATCAAAGGCTGATGTTTGCAGGCAACAATAGCAAAAATAATACTTGTGGCGGGAGACAAATGTATACATTGTGTTAAGGCAGCCTTTAATAATTTTTAAAATGAGGGCGACGTTTAGGACAAATCATTTACTAATGACTCCTTCCCTTCTTCTAGGACCATGCAATTATAGTTTGAATTGCAAGGCAAAGCTGAAATATGTATAAATAACTTTGAATTGCGCGTACTCATCAAAATAGCAGAAAAAAAAAAAAAAAAAAATACATATGTAGTAGTGACACTGAAATGACAAGCAAGCTCTTTTGCTTACACTTACTCTTAACAGACGTAATCGTTGTGTTTGCAAGTGGAGGTTTCAAATTTGTGGCTACTGAGTTTGCAAATAAGCACATTTGTGCGTGCGTGCGTGCGTGCATGTATGCATGCATGGGTGTGCGCGTCTATAAACGCGAGCATTGTGAAAAGGATATGTGTAAGCAAAATTTACTTGAACGTATAATATTGTCGTAGTAGTCTTTGTAATGATTGTGTTGTAATTGCTTCATTGCTGCTACTGTGTTTTTTGTTTTGCCGCTACTTTAATTACTACCCCTGCTATTGCTATTGCTACTACTACTTCTACTACTGCTACTACTACTACTACTACTACTACTACTACTACTACCACTACTACTACTACTACTATTACTATTACTATTAATACTACTACTGTTACTACTGTGACTACAGCGATTACTGCGACTACTGCGACTACTACTGGTATGGCTGTTATTACTGCTACGGCTGTCACTCTTATAAAGAGTGTTGTTATTCTTGTTTGCCGCTGTTCCTTGTAATGTTAACGAAGGTAAAAATAATGATGACAACGCAACCATAATTATGTGTTTATATATATATATATATGTGTATATATATATATACTGTGTGTGCGTTATTATATCTATGCACCTCAACGCAAACTCATTCATTTGGTTTTTAAGCAAACTCACCAATGGTACATATTTTAAGGAAGGTATCAACTGAGAGAGAAGAAAAATTTTATCAAAGATAGAATACACTTACAAACTTACTGTGTATAACAAATTACTTCTTACAATTTCAACATTCTGCGCACAGTGAAACGTCTCGGCAACGGTTAGTCATACTTGCGTATCGGAGACTAAGAATTTGTTCGTTATTACAATTCCGTGCTGTTGTTTTGGAAATTGTAAGTGTACGTTGTCAAGCACGGTCGTTGTATTGTCATACGGTTTTGCTTAGAATTTTTAATGAACCAATGTTTTTTGGCGGCTTAAGAGTTTACTCTTATTTGTCTTTTTATAACTCGGTATTCGCACCTCCATTAGCTAATATTAATATTGTTGATGATGATGATGATAATGATGATGATGATGATGATGATGATGATGATACCACAAAATTATGTGTTGAAGGGCATGCTATGAGCAAACATAAATGTACATCTGTTGTGGACTTCACTAACATAATAAAAATGATTTTCTGCTTATTTCATTTTTGTTTTTTTACGTCACTCTACACTAACTTAGTTCTGAATATATATCTATATATATATATTCATATGTATATATATATATGTATATATATATATATATAGAGTTTAAATGAAACTGTGCATATGTGTGTGTCTGTACTTGTTATTTTCATTTTCTTTCATCATGATTTCATAAACGCGTGTACAAGGACACTTATATCCATTCAATGCGTATATGCTTCCATGTATTAAAAAGGATTTTATACGATGGTGTGTGAAGGTTATATATATCCTTTCACACACGCACGCACAGTAGACATCTACATATATATATATATATATATATCACTAAAAGTCATTCTACTTGATTTTGTTGCAATTTTTGTTCGGTTTGTTTTGTTTTTTGTTTGGTTTCGCAAAACTTTTGCCCATAAATTGCGTTCAATGGTATATAAAAATTTTTATTTATGTATAATTTTCATTTTATGATTATAAATGACATTTCATTTGTATTATAATGTTTTTAATTAAAACTCATAAAATACGTTTTTCGGCCACAATAATTCATTGCGTTAAACAATTGCTTTTAAATGACCAAAAATGCATTTCACAAAGGACTGACAAATGGTTTACTCGTTCCTTCTTTTCTTTCGCTAGGGCAGCAAAATAGAATTAGAGAAAATAATTGGTTTCTCCCAGAAATGTGTACTTAATTGAAAAAGCAAATCGTGCTTAATGGCAATTGACAAAGTTTCAATATTAAAAATTCCACGATCACTCGAGATGAATATATATATATATATATATATACAATCTATGAGTTTTCATATTCTCCCTAACTGGAATGAGTCGTTCTTCATTTGCGATCCTCGAAAAAACATCTGAGTAATATCGTAGAACATATGCATATTCGCTCGTCTTCTTTAATCGATTTCAAAGGTGGTTTAAGGGGCGTTCGATACCTCAATTAGGGAAAGATGGAGCCTAAGGGCAATTAGACTGTGACCCAGTAAAGGCCGCAAATCCAACAGACTGATCAAAAAACCGGGAGCAATAGTTATCAAGGGAATTCCCACAACAAGCTACTTTCCAACGCGTACCTCGAATAGGTGAGGTGGATGAAGTAACTGCAAGATTACGACGTAACCGCAGTCGCAAAACAGATTAACGCAACAAGACGCCGATTGCTAAGGGCATCCACAATAGTGTTGCAAAGTTAGTAATCCGAAGCATGTGCAAACTGATTTAATGCATGCCTAAAAGGGAAAATTATTCCTGATAGCTAGATAAACCAAAGATAAACCTTCAGTTTATAGACATAACTGTCCGCTTGATGCAATGTGCAAAGCCTACGAACGAATAATTAGGAATAGAATAAACAAGGCGATAGATAACAACGTTGGCCTGTTTGAGTATCAATATGAATTCGAAAGGAAAAGATCTACGGCAAAGAGATCGCGAGCGAAAAATACTGCCTTCTAGTGACAATGGATGTTGAAAATGCCTTCGATTCCGCGCACTGCACCGGGAGCATATAACCCGCCGCAATGAAAAAACGCAGCTTGACACTTTACTTTGATAAATATTGTGGTCAGAATAGAAAACTGCTGCAGGCGACAGGCAGAGAAAGCGAAGTACGCTTCATAATTCACTATGGAACACCATGTACGATAATATCATATGTCTTCAAATCCTACGGGAACTTAAAGTATTACGGTATGGAAATGACAGCATGCATGACCATGTTAGTGGTAGCGAAGCAACTACAAGAAAGCGCGCTTCTGATTAATAACCGTGTCGAGATGATACGTACATACACACACACATGTATTTTGTTATAAATCACATATTTACATTTGATAGCTTTTTGCCGGCCATTGACAAACTAAAGACCACGAACCATACTTACATTACAGTTATAATGCAATTGTAAACAAACTCTTAGACTTTGTTGCTTCAATAAGTTATGAACTTTGTGTGGGAGAACTTATTGAAAGAAAAATTAGAGGAAGCTCTCAAGCTGCTTTATAATTCTTGGGACATTAAGTACTAAAAGTAGTATGTAAGTAAAAAACAAAAGAAGTGGATTCGTGACGCCTTCCATGCATATTTACGCAAACAATTCATGTTTAGCATTATTAGTATAGGTGGCGTAGCAATTGCAAAAAAAAAAAAAAATTAAAAGGACAAAAAAAAAAAGTTATAAATAACGAGCGTTGAACGATTCGATTTGTGTGTTAGCCAATTGAATATTAAAACTGACTTTCATTTAATGCAATCACATGCCATCTTAGGGCAGGATTTCGAAGGGACACTGATGCACTGAAATAAACGTCTGCGACTACATCGGAATGCTGTCGAAAATTTTTGATTACTTAACTTAACTTAACGTAGCACTTTTTATTCCACTAACAATTCTTATTAAGTGTTAACCCCATCTAAGGAGAGTTGTCAAGACGGTCGAAGGAAACAAACGTTTTTCGGTTTGTGTTAGCGACTTAAAAGCGATTAGTGTTCCGCTAATACTTACATGTATCCTCGTAAATAAATGAAACATAAGCCCAAGAATTAACTGAGACTTGCTGTCACCGACTTAAACGAGTTATTTGTTGTCACTAAATGAAATCAACGGACTGTTGGCTGCTATTCTCTATTCCTGCGTTTTATTAGCTTGCAGGAGACTTTGTCTCACTTTCTTATCGTTATAAAAGTCGCTTATACTATGAGCTTTTAATAATTTGTCTAAATAATCAATGCATAAGTTGATATGAAAATGAAGAAACGAAAAGCCTGCTAAGTGTAAATGCAACATGAACTAATTATCCCTGATCTGGAGATTATTTAGAACTTTATTAAATTTGTCTGAGAAGTTTTCGACTTAAGAAAACTTTTTGTTTTGCAAAAGTCGTTTATACTCATCAACGTAGGCTACAAGAATGAAAAAACAAATTTGCTTCTCTTTGGACTGACTGCCGATTTGACTTTTGAGCGTACTGATGAATAAAACGTATTTATTCCGCCATAAGTGCGTTAAACAGCGCCAAACATCGCCCTTAATCATCAAGACGTTATTATTAAAGTGAGCAAATGCGGCATACACTTCGATCAGAACCTGCTCACGGACAAATGGTGCATGCAAACTACTAAAAGAACACTACCTTCTGATAACTTTAAGGGATCGCTCATCTTATATAATTTTCTCTTTCAGTTTTCCAAAACGAGTTTGCGAAATATTTTGTTTTCTGGAGCAACTGGCGACTTCGGGCTACGCAAAAGTTCAATATCATCGATATCCATACAACTTTTAAAGTGACGACAAGAGTCTCCATAACACCGCAGGCAGTATTTTGATGAGAAACAATACCGGAAACTATGTTTTTAAGTAACAAACGAATTTCGGATTTTTCCTTTACTTTGCAAACTTTCACAATTATAAAGATAGCATCACCAAACCAAGTGCAACTTGTAGACTAATAGGCGGAAAGACATCGAATTTTGATTGACATTTCGTTTGAAGGCGCTTGCTCAACAGTCTTGCCATAGATCGGAGATTTATTGAGTGATGTTTAATGTGTGATGTATGATTGCTGTGAGCCTATTTGCTAACGTTGCACAGCAACATTTAAAGTCTCTCATCAAAATAGGAATTCTCTTATACGTATATGAATTTCAATATTTATTCTGTATGAGAATAAACGAAAATCAACTTTCGCTTTGTCGGCAGTATGATATGAAGATATTCATTTTTTCTTAACACACATAGAGCACAAAGCTTCATATTCATAAAATATTTTTTATGTGCGAATATCTGCAACGAGCATTTGGTAACACACCCACATTATTGCATATACATATATAGAGGCAAAATGTAAATTCGTATTAACCCACCTCAAAACATATATACAGATTAAAGCTTACCATACGTCGGTATTAGTGGTGTCAACATTTATACAAACAATTTTTATAATTTCTGTACCATGTAGAGTAAAACGGAAAGATAATACACTAACGTAGATACGCATATGGCGAGTAACGAATATTTTGATAGCATCCCAAATCACCTTAGCTTATTTCCAACCAAGATCCTAAGGCTTTGATCGAAACTTACTTCTTCTTTTTTTTTTTTTTTCTTCTAATCCGATCAAGTCTTTTAAAGTGTAAGTAGAGAAATTAAATTTAGTTTTTGTTGAGACGCTAACGTTAGCATCACTCTCGCTTACGCATATATAATAAAGCTGCAACACATTAGAATATATGTATATATGCATGAGTGTGACAACATTTTTAAGGTTATATAATATGCAAAATATTCTGTTAAAAGCTTACAAGAACAATATAAAAAAAAGAAAAAAAAAGAAAGCTTAAAACCGTATGCATACATATGCATAAAATAAAAAAGGAAAAACGAAATAAAAAAATAACAAAGAGATATACACAAGCATACACTAAGCAAAACGCATACGCAAACGAAAGCATTCACATCTGTACATGTTTGTATTAAACAATGGCAACTGTGTCAGCTTACACCCAAAATACTATAACTCTAGAGCAAAACCACCATTACTTTTAGCATGGAAGACAAAAGGACGACTAGAAAAACTGTAGACAACTACAGAGATATGTATGTAAATGAAAATACCAAAGTACAGCTGTTTGTAAATTAAAGTAACAATTTCTACAAATATTCATATATATATATATATATATATATAACGTACAATACATTCAGCATAATATGTATATGCTATCCTATCTTGTGCTCGCTATAGCTGTATATAAAAGAGCGAAAGAAAAAAAGCAGTTACAACATAGAAAGCTTTGTTGTTTTTCACCCCGAACCACAGAGTCAGAGTTTAACAAGCAAAACGTAGACGTGCACATATATACATATATATATTTATATATATATATATATATATATATATATATATATTTATACATTTGTGCGAAAAGGAAAATTTGTGGATATTCTCTTGGTTTATTTTCTTTTTTGTTTTTTCCTTTTATGTTTTTCGAAAACATGCAAACAATTAAAGAAAGACAATGTTTGCAGACATTTAAACTCATTGTCAAAACAAATTTGTATATGCCTGTAAATATATGCATATGTGTGTATTAAGTAAATGCATAATATGCATGTATGGGTAGACGATATGCTTTTCCTAGAATAAAATCTACTCATCGTTTTTGTTTTTCCTTCTTCTTTTTGTTGCTTACCCAACATGCTTTATTTTATAAAATTATTTGCATAAGACAATCTAACAAGTTTTATAAGTAGGACCACTATTGTACAAGTAGAAAGGCCATGTACTCTATACAGGGCTTAACTTGAATTTCATTGATTACAAAGAAATTTATTTCATATAATTATGTCCACCAATTAAAAACGGCTGATACCATTACTCATTTTGCGTACGTCTTCCGTTGCATAAATATATATATATATAAATACCATCGACTATATATAATGTGAACTTGTCGTCTTTAATCTTCCCACTCATATTACAAGTTAATAAATAAGTAACATCGGTTTGAAGAGTGAGAAAGTTTATGAAAAGCGAATCGCCTTTGCTTTAATAATAATTTACATAAGAACCATGATATAAAAAGCTAAAGATTTTAAGTTACATTTTACTGTTGCAGGTGTGTGCATAAGTGCACAAAAAAAAAAAAAAAAAAAGAAGAAAAAATATTTAAATAGGGCTTTGAAAGTGATATTTTATATAGTTAAGGAATTTTGCAATCTTTCTTGATCGTCACCGTGCCCTCATCGCATAGGATAGGAGATAATCGGAATGGCTTATCGCCTATTTTATATACTATTATAATAATAGTATTATCTCTGAAAAGAGCTGACGCAGCTTATCATTTGTTCATATTAAGCATTAGCCTAATTTTAATTTTATCCAGAAATCTCTTCTTTTCTCTTCTCCCCTTTTACTTTTGAACAATGAATGATAACGACTATCCCCGGTTGACTAGAAAGATTTGAAAGATTTCTTATTCTCTTAATCAAATTACAAACGCAAGCATATAGAACGCATTGAACACATAGAAAAAACGTCTTCAAAGTTCAGCAATAAGAAAAATTTGATATAAGTACGACTTGTTATTATGTCACAAAAACAATTTTGAGACATGGAAGTTTGGTAGTATCCAATAATAATCATATGGGATTTGCGAGAACACTTGATTTAATTGCCTATCAACAATTGGGTTTTAATAACTATAAAATAAAAAATCAATGACAGCACTTTTTCGTTCATTTTAGTCTGCGCAATTTTATATAGGGTATAAAAATTCGTAGAATACGTCCCTTGACATTGTTAGTAAAAAAGTACATTATTTGTTGTAATAGTTAAGGTGAGATCATAATAGAAGTTTACATTCAACAGACACGTCAATAGTGACGATATCCATATGTAACCCTACGAATTTATTGAGTGATATATTACATATCTATTAAATTAGATTAATTTTTCTTACCTTACATACAAGAAACAAAAATATGAAATTACTTTGCAATATAAGAAAATTAATTAAATGTCGAATTAAGCGAAGATTTTGCTTTGGCTTCTAATTCATAAATGAAAAGAACGCTTAAGGATTGAAGCCAAGCAAAATATTTTGCGATATGACTTTTCTATATATATATATATATATATATATATATATATATATTATTGTGTTCCCAGCTTTCTGTCGTGAATACTAGAACATATTCTTCCATTATTGACGGGTACTTAAATTTCGTTAAACGATTGTATCTTTAATATTTCTCAGTATATGTGGCCACATTGTTGTATGTGGGTAAACACACAACAAGTTTTGTATTTAGGAAATATTTTTAAAATCTTTCTCGCCTTCTCATATACGAATTACAAATCTTTTACATAGCCTAGCGTAGCAATTGTTTTATACCGTTCGTATGTGTAAATGTATGTATAAAACCCAAAGAACATGCATTTAATTAAACTTTAACAGCAGACAAACACTATGCATGGTTTGTGTTCTTGGTTACAATACATAGTAGAAATGCGTACAAATTTTACACTCAAAAAAAAAAAAAAAATAAATAAATAAATAAAATATTAAGCAAACGAAAAGAAAACAAAGAAAACAAAGAAAAAAAGAAATTAGAGAGACAGGAAAAAATCTTAAAGCATCATTGAAACGAAAAGGCGGAAACTATATGACAAAACAATAATTTATTATGTAAGAAAATTTTAATGAATTCTAAGTAAAACGTTTACCCATGTTATATTACAAGCGGTTAAGACACATTTGCCCATAAATTCCCGTAAACAAAAGCTTATGTTCCGGTGTATTTAAAATTTCCATTGTGTGTCAAAAACTAAACAAATAATGCAAACAAAAGGGATATATTTTAATTAAATGAAGTCTTTACATAAAATTTCACATCTAAATAAGTAAATAAGTGTGCGTACGTGCTGATTATATTATATCAAAATATTTTGTATCTTCATTCCTCATGTATATGTGTGTAGCAACTACACGCAAATGTATGTTTTTTTCTGTTTTTTTCTGTTTTTTTTTTTTTTCATATATATACTGTTCTTATATACGCAAGCATATGCATGCGTAAACGTATATGTTATATGTAAAACCTAGAACGAGCAGCATTGGGCAATAGGTTTCGTTTAGCTCTCTTGTCATACTCATAAAATACATTTCATGATAATCCTATAATGTCATGTGTCCTTTAGATTTTCTTTTTCCTTTCTTTTTTTTTTTTTTTTTTTGCGCCTCTCCTTTCTAATTTCATCACCAAGCATCCTCTCGGTTTGAAAAAAAAAAAAAATGAAAAAAGAACGCAAGAAGAAGCAAAAAAATAGAAAACACTATAATATTATTTTTCATTTTATTTATACTCGCAACTACTTCTACACACAGAGATTTACTTCATCAACATACTTACTGAATATATTCGCATACGAAACTAAATATAATGGAGTGAATAAGAAAGAAAAAAAACAAAAGAAAAAAAAAAAAAAAAAACCGCTTAGTAACCGATTTAAGTATTATTTTGCATACACTGATGCGGTTTACTCTTCCCTCGTGCCTTAGTCTCAATGAATACATTGAAGAATACCGGCGCCATTCAGCTCATAAACATTTCCTCATAATTTTTGTTAGTACACAACGTACAAACCACCATTAGAATACACGAAATTCATGATCGCATCTCTTTCGCAATTTTCCGCCTTTCATTTCTTAACCAAGCGTTTTACATCCTTTAAGATTGACATAACAAGCAGCGAAAACTTAAATGGCTGTGATTAACATTTGCATGCTTTGCATTGTTATATCATTGTATTTTGCTACTCGTATTCCACGTACTAACTAACGTCTTCGTATTAAGTGAAACCTATAGATTATAAAAATTTTTCCTCATGCAATATATATATATATACGTGATTTATTTTTTCAACTCTTGCTTTCGTCAAAAAAAAAAAAAAAAAAACAAAAACAAAAATATAAATATAAATAAATAAGTAAAAAAATATCAATGCATATTTATGTTATATAACTTTTGCCTTCTCTTTTTTACGTTTTTCAGGTAAGTTCCGATTGATATCTCATAAGAAAATCATCTACACTCCGTAAGTAACAAATTTCATTACATATTTAAATAATAATCGAAACCGATAAGAAACAAATATATATATATATGTCTTAGGCATACTTGTGGATTGAAATGGATGCATTTTGAATAGTCCTATATAGATATATGTAAATACTTTTTCTACTATTTTTTATTTTATTTTATTAAAATTTGCACAACAATTAATTTTTATGCAATTCAAAGAAACGAGCACTCACAACGAGGGATATCCGTCCGCCCAAAGTAACATTTATGTTTCCCATGCATGCATACATACAGTGAGTCTTATTAATTAATCGGTTTTTTCCCTTGTTAGCCCAAGTCCATTATCCAAACATAAAACTTTATTTTACTAATTTAAAAATGAAAAACAAATAAAACATAATTATAGTAGAAAAGAAAATTGACTCAAAAAACATATCGTCCTTAATATTAGGTAATTTTTTGGTTTTTTTTTTTTTTTTTTTTGATATCAAGAAGGATACAAAGAAAAAAACCGGATATTGTTAAAAAATAATATTTGGTATAATTTTTCTTATGTAGGACACTGGGATCTTGCTTCATTCTTCTTATAATCTATTTCGCATATCTTGGACGGAAGAGATTGACTATTTTCGCGCACGGCGCTCCAATTCATCCCACATACATTTTATGGGGTTTATGGCTAATGATTGGGGAAGAGGGTGGCGTAGTTAAATAATAATATCCAATCTTGAATTAAGCGGAACTTATGCTTGAGGTCGTTATCTTGGTAGAATTTGAACATTTCCACAATACCAAGTTTATCCGCACAGTCTTTCGAATTTTCCTTGAATATCCTTAAATGATCCTCGCTGCTTAGAATGCCATCGGTAGACACCATTGGCTCCGATGGATACCTAAATTAAAACCTAGCATTACAAGAACATAGTAGGAAGCTGACTCTGACATTTGCCTGGGAAAACATCCAATTCTTGGAGGGACAACTTTCAACAACAATCTGGTCTCATCAGCAGTTATAACGAAGAAAATGAACTTAGAAACGTATTTTCTCTCCCAATTTGCTCATTGCTTTCTTCGTATCAAGTTCTCTATGTTTTTTTTTTTTCCTCTCTCTTTCGTAGTATAAAATAGTAAAATAATTTTTATGTTTGCACCATGGACATATAATGGACATGTAAAAAGCTTTTACTTTGTTTCCAGCCAAAAAACCGAATATAAATGAGACTCACTGTATGTGTTAAAAATGTCAATATGTTTTCGATATATATGTATGTTACATGTTTTATTGTCTATTACTTATGTGGAAACGCTTAGGTATTACAATTTTAATATATTAAGGATCACACAACAACAAAATTTTATTATTTCAGTGTATTAGTTTTACTTGACGTCTTAAGAAGAGCTGTAATCGGTTTATGCGCGAAGTAAGCGCTTCTTTTTGAATCACCTCAGTTAATGGATAAATGTCTGATAATACGATAATGACTTTAATACGAGAAATTCTCTTTAATAAGAAACTTTTTACACAAAGTTCCAAGTTAAAAGTCATTCCAATACGATGTGGAGTTCAATACGGTCAAAAGTTTGCGCAAACTCAAGAACTAAAAGCAATGCTAGCAAAATAAGCGAAATTGCAAAAGGCGATCAATAGTCCTTTACCCTTTTCTAAGACTAATTGAGCTACCTCTTGCCAAGGGCCAAGATAGCCTTTTTGCTATGATTTATTCAAGCAGTTTTTCCATGCACGAGAGCAAAGATATTGGACGACGTCCATTAAAATTTATCTTGCGGTTACTTGGCTTAAGGGTCACCACGATTATAGCCATTGTCAAATTTTGTTGAATATGACTTTCATCTAAAACGTCGTAGAATATTATTCTGTCGAAATCAGAGGATTTTCCTCGAGTGGCCGATAGAAACGACTCTCGACCCAATGATTTTAACTGAAGGAGGAATGTTTAACGTATCCTGCGAGTGAGTATTGATTAAAGTCGAATTTTTAGCCTGTTTGAAAAATCGGGGAATTTCAGGGACTATTGCACGGCCAAAAAAAATTTGCCATATTAAATGGATCCGTAATTGTTGAACTTTATGTCTTCATCAGATTAATAGCTACGTTTGAATTTGGATCATAGACTCTCTTCATTTGGAATTGTGGAGATGAAAGAGGGTTACTAGACATAGTGAATTTATCAAAACTTGTTCTCTTGGAGATTTTGCATTTTAACTTGAAAAAAAAATTTTTTCCATTATCGGCTTGCATATTAGCAACTGACCGGCCTCTTTAATAATTAGCCCACGTTCGCGACTTAATTTTTCGAAGAAAAAGGTGTTCAGGGAATTGTGCACCAGGAGACAGGTGCTTCTAGTCACTGCGTTGCTGGGTTAGTGTAATATGCTGCAGTCAATATAATTCGTTCTAACGAACTGCGTATGTTTGTTGTTACCATCTATACAGTGATAGACACACTTGTGTCAATCAGCTTCGCTTGTTTAAAATTATGGTTTAATTTTGAATGATTAACGTAAAATATTGTAGATGATGTAGATCGGGGCGTGCCGAAATTAATGATGTCGTGCATCTAATCGAATCCGATCACTCCGTTTCTGAAACGATATTATCCGACCATAATATTAAATTTATCTGCGCAAAAGTTCTTATAGTGAAGAAACGGGCTGCGCGTGTCGTCGTTCCACAAGTTAAAACATTTTCAGTTACACAGTTACCCGTCACGGACTTGAAATGGTAGAACCCCAAAATTAAATGCTACAGGTTTAATAATTTACCTGGATATTGAGGTGAGATCACTTAGTGAATAAGTTTCTCAGCCTTGATTATGATTTGTATGCAGAGAATACCGAGGAAGTCACATTTACCAGCTATACCGACACTCGGGTTTTTGTTACTATTATTATTGGAATTGTTATAGAAATATGCAGTAAAGCCTTTTAATATCGAAAATGGGGAATTGTGACTAGGGTAAAATGTATTTCTTGGAAACATACAATGCGTAGTCATTGATCGGTAGTTGCAACTCGTGTAGCTTACTGCAATAAACCTTTACTTTCCATTGTAAAATTCTATTCATTGCGTATAACGTAATTAGATAAATCAACATACGATACGTAGAAATAAAGAACACACGTACAATGATACTAAATCTGAAAAATGCTGCTATACATTCGCAGGCATGGTCAATCCATCCCACACGGAGACAGTGCATAGCACGGATCAATATTGATAAAGACAATCGCCCTGTGATGCCTTCTGCTTACCTTAACTATTTGGCTGACTGGGAAATTATATCAATTTTTGTTGTTATATAAGTCGGTAACGTGGATGTTATTTAAAATATTGTATTATTAGTGCGAATATGTTCTCCATTGTTGAATGTAGAAGATGGATTAGATGAGCCATACCAAGACGACGCATCTACGGCTGATGTGGTTAATTTGTTTATGCATTGAAGACGATGATAATTTCGACCGTGTTGTAGTATTCATATTATTTTGTTCTCTGATGATGTCATCACTTTCAAAGCAATATACCTCGTGGGCTGTTACGGACAAAAACTGATCATTTTCTTGCGTAACTTGCAGCGATTGGTTAGCGCACAAAAACTAAAACACTTTATTAGCAGGCCATGTGAAAAAAAGGGGAAGACCAAAAAACAAAGCATGCACTAAGGCACTATGCTTTTCTACTTACTTAGGAATATTTACAATGAACAAGATCAAGAAAGCAAAAATAATAACTTTTTAGCAAAACACACATGACAAACACCTAATACAATCTATGCGTATCATAATAATGTTTATGTCACATTGTTCCGGTTATTCAAGTTTTATGACATGACCAAGTCCGGTCAACTCCTTACACTAATCGAGAATGCTCATGTTTTCGTCGTTGCAAGCGAGCCTTCAAGATTAGCGAAACTCCATCCCTGACGCACGTCGACTTACAAAAGTGAATGGATAGGGCCGGTGTGATTAAATCGACTCTCAATTTTAATGTTATAGAAAGTATATATGCATTTATTAAGACGTTTGTTTAATGACACTTTAACACCATACTTGGTACTAATTATAATGAGTTCGTAATTATGATGAATACGTAATCATTATAATTAACATACAATTACATTATATTTATATATATAGCTACAATATATTATATACGTACTGTTACACATATCTATGCTTCCACGGGCAATCTCGATATGTTTGATTGTTTTACAAAAAAAAAAAAAAAAAAAAAAAAAGTAGCATCACTCAAACAACTGTAACTTAAATAGTAATCGTCGGAATGTCATGGAACTTTTACACATTTTACACATACTTTGAAAGCTGGTACTATATAAATTCGTCAAAAATGGCAACATCTATATCCTCATCGTACGACCTTACTGAGTTACATGTTCGGTGGCATGCTTATGATGAATACAAACGATGAATTGGCAAAATTACATAAGCAATAATAATTGCATGTAAGAAGCCCTATTGCTTCCTAGATGGTAAATGCAACCCATTATATTCATTTGAAGATGTCGTGCTTTTGCGATATCATTCACACAGCACACAAACTTAATAACAAGATTTCCTCACTTAACGTTCCTTATAAAAGTGTTGCTATTTACGAGAAAGGAAAGTCTTTATTATTACCTTACACTCAATCTTTTTTTTTTTTTTTTTTTTTTTTTTTTTTTTTTTTGCTAGACGTTAGTTAACAAAGCGGTTGGGTGGGTGGTTTCAAGAGCGGCTTTAACCTTTATATAATAAAGTTTAACACTCTATGCGTTGAAGGTAGACTCTAGAGGTAAATAATTTTAAGGATAACGTTTTATTTAACATTTAATTGCAAATAACTCACTCCTTTTACTTGAACTGATACGAGAGTGAATTTACGACAGTACGCGGGCTGTATGGATAAGGATTGACTTGGTTGAATTAATTGCGTTGATTCAATTGCTCGTTTGTTCACGTATATGAATTAAAATGAAATTTAGCATAAATGCAAGGAAAGCAAAAAAAAAATTTGTATATTTCGATTTAAAAAGTGTATGAATTTAAGTAAGACTTGATATAATGATTTTGACGATCCATCATTTCACGCATCAGCATACCCGTTTAATAGCTATGCAGCTATTAAAAGCAGGTGTAGATAGTAATGATGTATTTGTGAATGTCAAGCATATTGAAAGAGAAATTTTCTTATTTCATCCTTACCCCTAACCTTACCGATTACACGAACTTCCAATAGTTTAAGAAGCGATATGTTCCTTAGAACAAAAACTTGAACTCCTGTTTTTTTCCTGTTTGCTGATAGATGGACCTAATATCACGCGAAGAGAACATAAATATCGGAAGTTTTACTTTTTTTCCAGCTTGAAAATCTAACAACAATAAGTAGTCGTAATACCGAGACTTATATCAAGCAATAATACAAAAATATTTTTTTTTTTTTGTAACAACGAAAATGAATGAATGAATGAATGAATTGTGTTAAATGAAGAGCGTTTGCCGGTAGCAATTTCCTTCAAAATCTAACATTGATCCAGCGTAGATGGACGACATGGTATAGGATGTCTCTACGCATCGATGTTGATGACATGCAAGTAAAAAAAATTTCAATCAATTGAAAATGAATTTTTTAAAAGTAAATAAAATGTTATCTATGCTTAATTAAATTTTCTCTTTCAATATCTGAAAGTTTATTGAAAAAAGGCTCACGGACTGGTGGGCTATTTAAATGAAATATTTTTCGCCCTACAAACGGTGTAACAAACTCAGTATACTGTTAAATAGATGCGAGTAAAAATATTAAAATAATTGACATATTGAATAAACAAATAACCCGAGTTACTGTTATATATAACAGATTATGTGTGGGTTTATCAATTGACCATCGCATTGATGACCGCGGCAAAATTCAGTGGCAAGCAGCCCACAGTAGCAGTATGTATAAAATACATATATAGCGACATATAATATTTCACCTGCTTCATGCAATATTTAGTTGTCTGATTGGATGGCCGACTGACTAACCGACTCTCGCCGGCTGTCATTTATGTGTTTTTGTGTTATTTTGTCGATGCGACAGCGATTGCCAGATGTTTACATTGTTACGAATATGCTATATTAAATGTTGTATTGTTGTACATGCATCTACACATGCATACATGCATATATACATACATGCATATTACTTTGCTTGAATACATGAAAATGTATGAAATGAATTAAAATATTTTTACATTTCGTTATGAAAATTGAGGGCAAAACGTGAAAATAAATAAGCTTAATAGTAACTTATAAATCTGTACAAGTATATGACCGCATACATTTAATATTTTAAAAGATCAACAAAACAGTTAAAAGTAAAGTATAAAAAAAAAATCAGAAAAAAAACAGAAAAACCGAAAAAAAATTTCAATGATTTTCAAGAGATTGTTACGGAAGAGAAAAACTTTTAATCTCATTTCGTAAGTAAATCAACATAATACTTTTTGTTTCCCCTGTCTATGACAAAGAGTTTTAATGTTTTCCCCTCGGCTGTGTATAATATATACGCCTGTGTTAACGAAACTGGAATCAAGCGACAAAAAAAAAAAAAAAAGAAAAAAAAAAAAACACAAAAAATTAAATTTAACTGCAAAAATAAGCTTTTCGGTTTGCGCTTAGAAAAACGACAAAAAAAAAAAAATAAAAAAAATGAAAAAGAACAAGAAGAAACACAGATGAAAACAAAATGCGTTGACAATTGCATAGAAATGGCAATTCGCACGCTTACCTTCATATTCGGCGTCTATGTCAAAACTTAACTCAAGCACACGCAAATTACATTTAATTCCAATTACAAATACTATACAAAACCGCCACTACATACAACTACGCAACACGAACATGAATGTGGAAATATAACTGTAGATTGTTAAAGCAGCACCAGCAGCCGCAAGAGCAACAGTAGTCCTGGCATAGTTTTACACTGCATTTGATTGCCGAAATTTTAATCCAAACATTTTGATTTGCTAATGGTTTTTCATTTAGTTAGTTGACTGTTGCTGTTGCTGTTGCTGTTTCTGTTGCTGACGTTTTTACTCTTCTTCCTATTGGTTGTGTAGTTAGTTATTAGAGTGTTAAAGATAAATATATATATGCGCATGCATATATATATATATATATATATATATATATATATATATAATACAAATTCACCTGTTATTCCATTTCTACTTCATGTGAAATGAAATTTAAACGAAAGGGTATATTTTTGAAAAGATTCGATGAATTAAATGAATTCTCATATGAAGAATTTCAATATTTTTCAAAAATCTCTTCTTAAAAATTATTATTATTATTATTATTATTGTTGGTGCTATTATTGTTTTTCTTTTAAGCTGAAAGATATTTTACATTTATGCACACAAAGTAACATACTTGCGTAAGTGTGTACATATGAGCCGTTCATTGTCCAAACTGAGTAACTTTCCTGCTTAAACTTAAGATATTTCAAGAAATGAATTTAATCGATTTGAACAATGAACAAAGCGCTTATATGATACAATTCATATTTTTGGCGCAAATTATCCATGAAACGTTGTACGATTCTAAAAGTCTGCCTGTCGACGATTCTTTTCCAGGTGTCATAATTTTTCGAATCGACTATGAGTTGTCGTTTTATTGTTATTATAATCGGAGTGCATTTAATTGTAATCTTGTGTGTGTTCGTATATCTTCAGCTATGGCTGCATCGTTCGTTACGACATTTCAATCAACTTAAAAATGTTCTTTACCACTATTCTGCGCCAATCTATAATTTAGGATCGCTCTCTCTCTCTCTCTCTCTCTCTCTCTCTCAGTATATTGTAAATACCTCGTTCCGTGCCATATTTCTGCGATGCATATTGCTTGTGTGCGCCTTTTCCTAAGAGCAATGTACGGTGATATAATTCATTCGTTTGAAGGCACTATTTTTACCCTACAGGCAACTAACTGTATAAGTTATTGCACTGAAACGCACACTACTCAGTTTTTGTGTTAAAAAAGTACAGAGCGGACTTTTTCTGCCTAATTGGAAGCAAAGGGCTAATAAATCCTTACGAGTGATGAATACTGGATATGTACAAAATCCAAATAATTATGTCGCTGGCTGGGTGAAGCATTAACGTGAACGATAAAACTGAATAATCATGGCGATCCGATTTGGGCGATCAGTTGGACGCCGTGCAGTACGGCGTAACCATTACCATACCATCACCAATAATAATAGATGTACTTCGGATGAGAAACGGAACCATTTTGTCATTTGATATTGTTGGCGAAAAGTATTGTGATGGGTAGCTTAGGCGTACACTGGAAGAAGCTTGCAATGAGCACTTCTTTTCTCGTTGACTATTGGTATGGATAAAATACAAACCAGCCGTGGTCGTAACTGCTTACGTAATGTCGAGAGCATCGAGTCCGTCCGCCCCAGTTAGACCCAAGTATATCTTGAAGAAGGGTAGTCCAGAATTGTATAGTTGATCGGAAGGCAAGAGCGACATAGTCGTCAGGCAAAGTAAGGATAAACGGCTTTAAAGTCTAAATTTGAAGTTCCACGAGGGTCAGGAGCCCACTCACACACAAGTCACAAATACCTGCAGGTAGAGGTGGCAGCATTGGTAAACTGTAGATTGGTGCTTGTCAAGTTCCTTGAGAGGAATGCTTGCGTATTAACATATCAGGTGGAAGCCGGGGTGGAAGGCAGTATATGCAATCATCAGTTTGAACGCAGCAGTTAACCAATCTGTGAGTCCTGACTACTGGGTACGGTTTTCATCATTCCTAAAGCGAATCATTAGAGAGATAATGGTAGGCATTAACATTCGCATTATTGTACCATGCATAATAAATACATCTAGTTTCTGCAATTCAGTTCAGGCCCCTAGTTTATAGGGATTATCCAAGTCAAAATTAATCCGTGTACCATCGGGTGCCGTATCTGTTGGTATGCAGAGACTCGTCTTCAATTAGCAGAACTCACGAATACACGAAATGTTTGCAGTTCTAAGCTGATATATCCTACTCTCCCCGCCGCTTGTCAACAGGACTTACTCTTTGCGATTAACATATGTTTCAATGGATCATTTTTCATTTGTTCGAACTGTGCTTCCATTTCTACTGGTGTTGGGCTCAAGAGGCCAGTTTTCGGTATCAAATCTAATTCATATTCAGCCTAAAAGACATATTCACAAAACTCCTTTAGTTTTTCTAAAAAATTAATTCTCTTTTCGCATAGCATGAGTAATCCGATGTAAAGATTTCTTTTGAGCATTCGTTGTGACTTCATATGCGATCAGTTATCGCAAAGCTTTGACAACCACTTATTGCATTTTATTACGTATATTACTTACAACTTGTAAATGCGCAAGTTTCTAGCTGTTTGGTCGACGCTTATGAGAGGGTCACAGTCACACATTTTTAATCTTTAACTATTGCCGACAAAAGGTTCTTTTAAACATTTTTTTTGGAAGCAAACATTGCTACGTGAGAACTTTCCTTATAAAAGACCCTTTTACAAGCATTATCTCTCTTCATTTTTTTTTCTTCAAATTATACGATCGAACATTATTCTACAAAAGGGCTACCGAAAATATGAAAAAATGTTAAATTTTATTTTTAATTTTTTGCTTTAAAAACGTTGCATTTTTTATACGACGAGCTAAACTACTCTTTATTGAACCTTTCCGGAAATGTACGCGAGTCTTATGTGTAGAAATATTTTAAAGACGAATATATCTTGAAAAAAAAAAAATAAATAAATAAATGAAATTCGAAATTTAAGCTTTTTTAATAAAAGCTTAGCCAAATCTAACATTTTTTTGCGAAATATTTTTTAGAATCAAGCGGAAAGTTATGATCGCGTTCAAACCAAATTAGGCCTTGGAATAAAGAAGAATTAATTTATAAAACTGATTTCGAATTTTTTCAAAATTTATGATCAACTTCACGTCACAAGTCATTAATATTAGTCTTAAACTTAACTTAACTTTTCAAAGTATTGTTGAATATGTTATCTACTCTTCTTCATTTATCATGTCTCGAAGATTGCACCAAAAAATATGCGAATAAAATTTGTCACTGAATTTTATCATTTAAACAAATATATTATCATGAAAAAGAAAACCAAAAAAAAGTCATAGGACAGGGAACAGTGATATCAAAGAGAAACGAAACGAAAGCCGCAAATGCATAGAAACAGAACGAGCTGTGACAATGAACCGCTCATGCCCGTTCGCATCCTGTATTAAAGATCTGCTATGATGCTCGAGCGTAGATACACGGGTCATATAACACGATGACGATGGGAACTCATTAAGAGTTTTTGCATTATTTCCATTTACTCTAAACCCGGACAATTTTCCGACTAACATTTCTTTGTGTTTTGTTCCCTTATGCAATTTATTGCGTAATAATATTATATTTATTTGAAAATACAATAACAATAGCGATCCGTTTAACAAAATTTCTAACAACCGCCGTGCTTTCCCAACAGAAGGCAGGCGAGTGTTCAGATCTTTTGTTTCGTTTTATTTTTTGCGTCAACAGCCTTTAACTTTTTTTATCGCTTTTTACGCTAGTAATGTAAAAAGAATTTAAAAAATACGATAAAAAGCAAACTAGGACTTTGCTTTCGTTCCAATAGAATGTTTTTAATCTAATCTTTAATAAAAAGAAAATCATGAATACAAAAAAAAAAAAAAAAAAAAGAAAAGGAAAAAAAAAAAGAGAGAGAGAGAAAGAAATGAAAAATCCAAACTAAACATTTTTTTCCTTACGTAAGCAATTATCTGCGTATTTTTTATCTCAACGTCCGTTTCTTATTTATGTATGCATAGAAATGTGTATATGGAATCTACATAGGGTTGTGTGAAAATGACCCGAGCTATTATTGCTGCACAATGACTAGCAATAAGAGCAGCAGTAACTACAATTACACAAGACAATCTTTATGTTTGTTTGTTAGGCCAGACATTTGGGCTCAATACAGCCACCTTCCGATGTCTGACCCTTTCCAATACTTATTGAGCGATTTTGTAAAAACTTTGCAAATTTTATGTATCTGTACGTGTTTGACTCCTTTTTTTTTTGTTTTTTTTTGTTTTGTTATATGAGCTTTGTTGGGTTTATCATTAAAATTGCCGTTATTGTCGTCGTCATTGTTACGATAATCCTGCAAATTGCTTTAAAATGTTCCTGTGATTTCATTTCTTCAATAATAATAAGTAGAAAGGGAACAAGCAGCAGGCAAGTTGTATTTTTCTTCTGTTCACATCTAGCGAATAAATGGACGAATGGATGTACAAATAGATGAACGGCCAGATAGACGAACAGAAAGATAGACGAAAGGACAATTGTCCAACTTGAGGTCGGAAGATGGAAAACAATTTTCCAAAGGACAAGATCCTTTAACTGGAGTTCTCCTTGATCCCGATTCAATCGTGAATTCACCGTCATACACCGTCCGTCCTAGTGTTAAGCAAACAATGTCACTTTAATGTTTTTAAGCAAACACACCGATGTTCGGCTTTTTGATATGCCCTTAGGATGGTTGTATTAAAAAGTGAAAAATAATTAAAAATATAAAGCATGAAAAGAAATGTTTTCTCCGTCTATTGGTCTTGGACGTCTTTCAAATCGTTCACCTTTCTAATGTAGGCTCATATTAAGCCATGTTTTTAAATCATGTAGAATTTGCAGAAGCCTGCCGTCCGATCGAAAAGAAAGCGTTCCGTTTTGGTTTGATGTTGATCAACTTTATCGTTTCATCACTTTCGGACCGACGGCTACACGGTTTTTTCTTCTTTTGTGACTTAAGCTCCCACAAGGATATACTGTTGGAAGACGATTGCTTTACGAAAGTGGATAATAAAACTGTGAACATATCTTAAGTTAACGGTGATCGATTGACTGCCACAGATTGTTATGCATGGAATATATCATAAATGATTTAATATTTTCTGCTTATCTTATCTTAAAAAATTCCAACTTATTAGCTATTGAGCTCCCGAAATCCTTTGGAAAAGGTGAATGAATGAATCTTGAACTATGAAGAATTCGACGTAATGAGACGTACCATTTGCTTCCTTGTTCCTTACTTACGTTATTTAAATGTATGGCATAAAAGAAACGAAAACCGCACGAAAATGCATTAGTGTGATGGATAATATATTTGAGATAACAAATTCAACAAATGGATATCAATATGTCTGCAAAAGCTAGAAGAACTTGAGATAGATCCACATCTTATTATACCCATCGATTCAAAAAGTGATTCGATCTAAGCTTGTTTGTCCCTCTGTCGGGCTTGTTTTCTTGTGCTCAACCTACAGGCCGCACTTTGTGAGACATTTTGATGAAATCTCGTACACTGACATATTTTAGGCCGAAGACGAACCCTATTAATGTCTCATTCTGAAAAGGGGTTATTGCAGGATGGAGTATTTATTGATGGCCCTTGGTCTAATATTGTGTTTTACTATTCCAAGAGAACCTACGGGCTTGCAGACTTATTGAATATTTTGGGCGATTCTTTCAATCTACGTTTAAAGAAGATAAATAACTTTATTTGTCAGCAACGACTATAGTTTGGCTAACAATAGATTAGACATAGGTAATTGAGAGGACAAACGCAAATTTGTCTCCTGTTGATCTTGTGAAAACAAATAGTTAAGGGTTAAGCGCAGATTGGAAATTTACGTTTTTACTTAAAATCTCTAAAACCAATATAAGATGTTAAATGCCACTCACAGCTTTGGCTGAATCTCTAGAGCCCACCATTTGCCCCTTTTTTTTTCTCATAAAAGAAACACAAAATAAAAAGGAACACAAAATGCAATTTCGATGCTTAATAGGCGTACGATGGGCATGACGTAAGTTTTCTCTTTTTGTAGGAAAAATGTAGGACCACCCATAGAATACTTACGGAGTCATTTTTATCGTGTACCTATACGTAATGAAAAAATCCAATTTTTGTTTTGTCTTTGAAAACGGATGGGTTCCAAGTTTGTAAAGCCTTGTGGATGTGTGGGGTTCTTCGCCTGATTTGGCCTATTTCTAATACCATTCGGCGTGCAGGGCTTGTCTATGCATAAATTATGAAGACTAATCGATATTCAGTTTGTTTAATGCAATCCCTTCATATCTCTCTTTGCTCGTTTGTATTTTCGACTTATTTTTTTTTTTTTACGCAACTCCTAAGTGCGTAAAATTCGCCATAGAAAGCCGAGAGGGCTTAACGTATGTTTTCAGTTGATGGCTACAAATCAAATTTAAGAACTCATGTGAGCTTTCCGGCATGAAACTCGTATTAGTTAAAATGCCCTGGCATGCAAAGCAAAGTTCGCATTGACCTAAAACTTGATAGAAACGCTTATCAAGCCCACCAAAAGTCCATTGAGTTTGACCAATTCAAAAGACTGTAACTTAGACAAAACTCCATATCAAACTTTGTTATAAATTTCAATATTAGTGTTTGCCAAACTTACCCAAAATCTCAATGAAAAAATGCCTTTTACTGGCCAACTGACGCACCCACAATTATGTGGTTATTATTAAAAGTTCATTTGGAACCAAATTTTATTTGATACATTTTTTGATGTGATGTACACAGTAAGTCATAAAACAATTTGTCCTAGAATATCGACGATTCGATGCGTGGCACGCATGGCTTTGGTACTAAGATGAAAATGGATTTGATATTATCAATGGAAATCGGAAATTAAGCGAAGAAAGCGCTGTTTACCTTAATCTTCTTCTAGCAATGTTGCGCTGCTTAAAACTTGTTACAACTTTGCTAAGAAATCGGTTTTCGCATTAGAAAAGGTTCGTCTGTAACGGAAATTAAGTTAGAATCTGCTCGTTTACACACAATTTAAAAAGTAAAATTTAATAGAAACTTACACTTAGTCTCGCCGCACACTATTTCCCTGATATCTGCCACTGGAACATTTATTGTTACGTGTAGATATAGGAAGAACGTATTAAAATGAATATCAACGTCATTCATTGGCAATAATGTGAAATGTTAGAAAACCAATGAACGTCCAAAAATGTGGTTAAACTTGTATAAAAAGCACGTAACCAACAATGGCAATAACCATCAAACTCTAAACATCCATTCGTGTATCTATTCCTATACATACAAATATATATATATATATATATATATATACATGTATTACGTGTATATGTACGTGTCGGTGTGCATGCGTGTCTTTTGTTTCAGACCAAAAAAATGCAGTCAGAAACGTACATAAAGACATTAAGCAGTTACTAGTTTAAGAAGGAAAGCCGTATGCATTCCTTATAAGCACGTGGCACAATTTATATGCAAGCATATGTGCTTATAGACATATGTACTAGATATATATATATATATAAATATACAAACATACATATGCACATATTGAATAAAATAGTATGCTTATGGACGCCGATGCATATGCATCTCTATGGCTACTTATGGTTTCGCTTTACAATTTAATGGTAGATAGCTTGGGTGGTGAGCCGGTTGGTCTCCTTGTTTGCACGCTTTTGCATATATATATATATATATATATATATATCATAGGTATATGCATCTATCTATATACATAAATTTCTTCTATCTATCTATCTATCCATCCATCTTTTATGTCTTTGCTTTTATCATCTCATCATGTCAATATATGTGTGCCTGACATATAATACATATAATGCTTACATAACTATTAAATGCTGGTTGATAGCTTTAAATTGGTTGTACTTTAAATTACGTTTTCCGTTGTTCTTCTTCGTTCAAGCATTTGTAATTAAAAACCCACATATTTAAGAGATAATTCAAATTCTATGCTGTAAACTTGTGCACTTAACCTCAAACATCAAACACAATTTTATGATAGTGTCTGTGCATCCGTTGGCAAGAAAAGTTTGCACTCCAAACTAGCATGAGAGAAATTCAAAATGACACCTCCGACGTATGCTTTCTCGGTTGCAAATATAGTATTGTTGTCAAATTAAAAATGCTGCCAACATTCGTAGAGTGAATAATAGCTTAATTGTGTGGCACTAGTCAAAAAAGTTAAATGGATGAGTTTGCATAAGGACAGCTCAATAGATTGATGTCTTCTTTTTTTTTTCTTTTTTTTTTTTTTTAATGTGGCATTCAATTTTAGCTACTTTTTCCATGATTGCTCTTTAAATACAATTTTTCTTCAACACTATATTGTCATGCAGGACTACGTTATCAGTGTCCCGGAACAGAAAACTTTATTGTTAGATTGATGTAATTAAGAAATTTTTCTTTTTCCGAACAATAATGAATGGTATATCAGATCAGCGTTTCTTTACATGATCTTAAATTAAAAGTTTTTGTTGTTTTTTTGTTTTTTTTTTTTTTATATTTTCCTTTGCAATCTCGTCTCTATTCTCAATTTGTGACTATATCGTTACCATGAATGTTCAATTTAAGCAACCGTTGCAAGCATATTTCGCGTTTGTCTTCCTCCTACTTCTGTCGATTTCCTTCAGCAGTTTCAATTCAGGCGCGAATTAACTGCTCTTTGTGGGGAGGGTGAACATATATTAGATTAACATTGTCCTTAGTTGATAACTTTTATAATTGAATTGAAAATGAAACTTAAGCTTCTTTGAAAAAATACCGGCATTTTTAAGCACATCCTTAACGATCCAACTTTTTAATTTCTTCGGAAAAGCATTGAACGCTTTCGAAAAAATATTGGTTGTGTGCCTCATATCTATTCAACACTCGTCTAAGTAACATGTCTATACTTGGAAACACTTTTAGATGAACTTTTAGAATACTTTTTAAAGATATTTATTCGAATAGTAGAAGACTTGGAAAAGAAAAGGTAAATCATTAGGCCGCGAACTTCCAGGACGGATACGTATGACCTATTCAGTCATTTTGTATCGCTTGGAAAAAAGTCCGAGATTTCAAAGAATAAAAGTTTTCCCATATTTTTTCGAAAATTGAAAGCATCTGATCAATTGATTTAAAAATATTTCTAAACAATTTAGAATCCTTATCACACCGTCTACTTATCCGTCAAAAGTCACAAAAGTCGCAAAAGTCGTTGAGCTGCCATTTAATGTAATTAATATTTTTTTTTAGTTCCTTTGTACAGTTTAATCTTAAAAACAATTAAAAACATTATAGACAAGCAAGGCTGGCCAGTAAATGCCCTGCAGGACATTGACTAAAAAAATTATTTATTTATTTTCCTATCAGTAATTCTGAATACCCATGCGAAAGCATATTTTTTATAAGAGTTCCTCTATGAAAGTAGATTCAAAAATGGACTGATGTGATCCAAATGTTGCAAACTTAAACGCATTTATGAAAAAGTATTAAATGTTGGTACCTGAGTTTCTGAAAAGCGGTCAGAGTTCAAAAAAAGTTACAAGTAATTCTCTCATAAAGTCTTATCTAAAATAAGGAGTCCGTTATCAAAATGGTCTGATCGCATTCAGTTTTACTGCAGTTCGTGTTTGAGTTCGACCACGTCTGTATTTCAGGTGTTAGCAAAATGCCTTCAATAGCGCTATGACTGTGTGTACTTTGAAGACAAAACAACATACGCAAACATCAAACATCAAACAGACAGACAACATTGAATCGATTAGGGAAATATTTCTGAATTCATCGGTATAATGAAATCTTGATCCATATTAAAACGCTCCATGTCGTACGAACATTCGCATTAACGTAAGATATCGTGTTAGTGATAGTGGTAGTGCTGGTAGTGGTACAATGAGCAATACATGTTCACTCAACTCATACCAATTTTCCCTGTGGAATGTCGTATGCAACTTTTCTTTACTAAAACATTTTTAGCAGGAATGCATTTAAGCAACTGGGCACAATATTTTATTGAGCAAGACTTTATATTAGATGTTGTTTAATATAGGCTAAGAAATGTCTTTCTTGATTTACATATGACTATTTACGTAATAGCGGGTAAATCGATGATACATTTTCAATCAATCAATTTTTGAACTTGACATAGATGAAAAGGAAAAATATCAAATTCTACTTGAAATTTGAAACAATACGCTTTGCTATTTTAATTCCAAATAGTTGGGCATAATGTTCGCCATACGTTCTTCTTTTTTTTTTTTTTTTGTTTCTCTTTAGCTATAAGAGAAAATTTGATGACAAGTTTCCTTTTTCTTGACAAGTTTTTGAGTTCAAGTCAATTGAGTGAACTCAATTGACAAGCAGTCGACAGATATATATATATAGAAGATGTAAATCGGTTACTCACTTAAAAATTAAACAATAGCATAAACATTTCATATCAGTTCGTCAATATGTAGTGTAGAAGAAAATCTCCTTAGACGTAGGGACTACAATTTGAAAGATAAATATTCCTCATGCATAACATATTAAGTTGAACTATAAAAGTCGGCAACGCATACGCCCTAATATGTCAAGCTTCTTACCAACGATTCGATAGAAGTTATACCAGGTTTACTAGCTTATGTCATTCATATCGCGGTGTACAAGTTTTAGCTGTTGCAAGTGCTTAGCAGCTTGGCATAAATGCTCCGACTGACTGTCTGAGTAGATAAACGGTTTTATGGACATTTACTGGTTACTCTTCGGCTTGGCTTAGTGCGGGCATATTACATACTAACTTACCTTAACTGACGTCTCTCCTTTTTTGCATTCATTACTATGTTCTTTTTTTTTTTTTTTAAGTTATTTTGGCTGTGCTAGACTGACTTGATGGCTTACATTGTGTTAGTTTTGCGTTATTTTGCTGCTGTTTTTGTTGTTAACGTTATACTACAGACTAACTAGCGGCTATGTGTCTGAATAATTAAGCAATCTGTCTACGTTTTTTCAACAGACAAAACCAACCGTTATAGTTAGCCTTACACATAAATATAGGCATACACAACGGCGAAAAGGTTTCGATGTTTTATTTACCTAGAGTTCGAGTTATTCGTTTATTTCTTAAAGTTAGTTAAACATGTTTTGTGCGCCCATGTTTTGATACCAAGTTCGCGAGTCATGTTTATAAACAAATTTTTCTATAGTTTAGCTAACTTAGCGACAGAGTTGCTTGCGTTTAATTTTGTTTTATATTTATAGTTTTTATTCATTGTTCATTATTTTTTTTATTTTTATTTTTTTCTTTTTATTTTTCTTACTTTTTTTTTTTTTGTAAAAAATTCATGATGAGCTTTATGTAAATAAAATTTTAGTTTGTTTTGCTTTTATTTCTGTGGCTTTTACACAAACAAACAAAATTTAATTAATTGCTTGTTTATGAATTGTTTTTTTTTTTTTTTTTTTTTTGTTATTATTGGTTTTATTTTTTATTTATTGTTGTTGTCGCTGTCGTTGTTGTTGTTGTTGTTGTTGTTGTTGTTTTTATTATTGTTAGTGCTGTTAAAGATAAATGAATTTCCACAATTACAGTTGTGTTAATTACCGGTTTGGTATTGAAAAAGAAAAATAGAAAAAATGGCCAAACATAAATCACGTAAATAAACTTTTGCATACAAATATAAAATTGAGTTGGAATCGTTTTAAAACAGTCAACAATAAAACGAAAAAGCAAAAAAAGAAAACATCAAGCCATACATACGTTTTTTGTTCTCTCTCCTGCATAATAACGATAATGAAATTCCGATAAGTAATCTAAATGCACTTAGTTATATGAATCGCCAAAGAAGCAAAACTGCAAGAATGGCGGTATACTAGGCTTTCCATTTCGCTTGCATTAATCAATCAATATGCAACGAAAGGGTATAGATACCCGCCCACACTCACGCACATTACTATAGACATAAACAATCATGCCTGCGGGCCGATATGTTCGATATGGTCAACAAGTAAAATATTATTTTCGGCTTGGACGGAATGTTTTTTTGTGATTCTCTTTAGAGCAAAACTTCACTGATCGTTAATATATTGTGTATGGATCGTTAACATTTGAATTAATATTTTTATACCAATCCGTCCTATATAAATTTAGGCAATGCTCTCAGTACTATTTAAATACCGTTCGACCTTAGTCGAGAGCCTGTGAGTTAAAAATCTTTTCTTAGAAAACTTAAAGTCGCAGCTTAGGAGAAGAACATCAATGTTTTGATATTTGCAGAGCGAAACAATAACGTAATTCTATAACTTAACGTGATCAGAGAAATAAACAAAGGTTTAAAATCGTGTTAGTCTTTTCAGTTAAAATTCCAAAATCGTAGTTGTACTCTAATGAACGTAAAACCACGACTAGGAATTGTTTCGAAATATTTTACAAATCTAATATACTTACTATAGTGGTTATATATCGCTGTGACGGGAACTCTCGATGGAAAAGTCAACAAGTCGTCTGATTGCAGTCTCCTTGACTAAGCAATCGGCCACAATTTAGGTCCAAGACTTACGACAGGTCAATGTGTATTGTGGGGACTGGTCGATATTTTTTCTGGTGTATTAAAAATTCATGACAAAAAAAAAAGCTTGGATGACAATCCAGAATGCGGGGAAAATTCAAGTGCAAGGGTGGAAGAGTATGCCGCGTAAATCCGATTACCCATCGCATGGTTAATGTAGGAGAACTATGGATACCATGGGAGCCAGAGGGACCGACCAATCGTTTTTCTATGTAATAGAAAAAACCGAAATGCCGTTTTTACTGCGTACAGAATGTCGGCGTTGGAGCGATGGCACCTGAACTACCGCTGGCTAATTCTACGCCAAATTTTCCGGGCTTTGTACTGATTCCCCAAATCGAGGGCATTAAATAATTAGAGATTCTAGATGGGTTATGGCTTGCCCATGACCAATCTCTCTCAAGATTCAAGGCCGTCTAATTGATTGGGTAGGGTTGTCTTACACACTTACATCGAGAACACAAGCTATCGTTTGCATACATAGCTCCAATAAGGTTACAAGAGTCGTCTAATGAAATTTTTAAAAATGTTGCTTATGTTAAACTATAAAGTCGTCCGTAATTGATAGACAAATGAAAATATATATGAAATGAAATTGATATATGGACAAGTCACCAAAAGAAATTCGATATTTTATTGAACATGAGAAATTCTTGATTCGCTCTGCAAACAAGAACCATGCACTTGCGGATATGGAACTTTGGACAAATACTTTAATTTATTTTATTTGATTAACGAGCGGGGTACATTCCAGCCGAAGTACATAAAATGATATGGTAGCGTATTAGATGTTATTAGAACTGATTATAGACTCGATGTTGTATATTTCCAGAGCATACATACGACGTACATACTATATTCTATAAAAGATGATCTACTCCATAATAATAAATATGTAGTCGTACAAATAACTGTATGTATCTGATATCTTTCATCTGCGATTCATTTTATATTCTTGACGTTTCCGAAATATCGTTTATTACAGCACATGCATCAAATAGTCCGAAAAATATATCGTTGCTTTTGATTGGTTCGGTATTTTTTTTTTTTTTTTATTAGACAATATGCCTTCATTGATCAATCTGAAATATGAGCAAGAGTGTAGAAATTGTTATAAAAATCGGAACATAATAAATTTCAGTGAATGCGTTTATCACGGATTTTCTATATACATCTAAACTGTTTAGAATTTTTTTTAAAAAAGAATTGTTGTGTCGTTGCCTTTGATTTAATTATCCGAACTCTGAATTTCTTAATTACATTATGAAAATCATAAAAAGAGATTTAAGTTGCCATCTCGCATGAAAATATTCGTTGTAAGCCATATATTATGTGTGTATAACTCTTCCCTGCTATCTAACTTATTCTAAATTTGCGTTAGTTATAAATAATACAAGACAACAGTAAAAAGAATACTTTAAAACAAAAAACAAAACCCCTTTGGAGTCTTTTCGCTAACAAAAGTGTGGTTATTTGTTGTGATAGTTAAAAATCAGTGATAGTAGCATTGGGAACAATGCTACGAGTCGAACGGCTGGCTTTGGTAAGGGAGTGAAATGGATGGTTTGGGTAAAGAAATGGTAAAGGAGAGGGGAATTGGGTATGCAAATATTTTGCATATCCTGCAGCTAAATAAATGCATATCATGCTTACTGCACATACATACAAATACCGACCAGGGAATATAAGAGCAAAACAAAAAAGAACTTTTATAACATTACACAATGGAAATAAATAAAAACCAACTACGTAAACAACTACAATATATATATATATCTATATATATAATGTTCATATAACCATATATACATATATATATATATCTATAGATTCTCTCAAACATATACGAGCACATGCATATGCATGCATAATAAAATATAAAAGCATAAAAAATCGGGATTTTTTTTTTACAGTAGAAGAAAATATTTTTTTTTTGGTTTTATTTTTGTAATTCTAAAAACCAAGTATCTCGGTTTTATTATCAATTCGGACGCTCTTTGTACAGAGTAGAAAGGAAAGCATAAAGGTCTGTTTTTGCATAAGTATGTTATGTGTGCGTATGGATGGATACTGTATTACACATGGGCATACATGTGCATGTGCATTTGTTGATATTTGTGTACATGTCTTCTGCGTATGTGTATGTATGTATGTATGTATGTATGTTGTGTGTGTGTGTGTATGTGTGTGTGTATTATATCTGTCTATATATATCGTTACGTGTATACATATATATATATATATATATATATATATATATCCTCAAAAGTATTTGCATTTAATTAAAAAATTAGTTTTACTGATTCCTGCATTGTTAGTGTAAAGTAATTTATTTTGATAGGAATTTTATGTTCCGGGCGGAAAATCTTTTTTTTTAGCTAAATGCTTCAATACTTCATTGATATTACCATTAATCCTATATAAAATTATTTACTTCTTTGATGTATGTCTGTTAACCGCTAGATTAAATATCGAGTGCATTAGTTTAAAGCATATTATTATTAAAAATCTCATAAGTTATTCGTAGATTTCATATTCGAATGAATGAATATAATTTTTCCATTTCCATGAATAGCTGAATAGAAAATTCGAAGAGATAAATTGAAGCTCAATCTACGCTGTGATGGATATCATACATATATAAATTTATTGTAAAAAAGTTATCTTTTAATTTCATTGAACTGAAAAACAAAATTAGTTTGTAAACGTATTAGGATAACGCCAATGGCTTAGCCAATCTTTAGATATTTAATCTATCGCATAATCACTGACTTAATAAGGACTAACTTTGAGACTGAATTTCACGAATGAATTAATTTGAATATCAATTTTTTGGTCGACCATTCGTCAATTCGGTATTTGGATTGATCAAACAAATTCGTCACATCAATTGTGATGAGCGTGAGAATCAATCATTCTATAACACATTTGGCTAAGCAACGTTTATGTATATTCCCTAATGATCATTCGAAATGAAATCCATGTGGATTGGTGTAAAATAATGCTTCAGCAGCTTATATGCTACACGTTTGTAGCATTATTTCATCTTGTAATATGAATCATCTAAAACAGCTCGAGTCCCCGAAAGAAGTCTTCGGCGCTTAAAGCATCGCGCAAGAGAAAAAAAATAAAAGAACTGAACATAACCGATAAGAGATTGTGACATTGATTTTAAACTGTGATAACATAAAACGACGACTTTTGCTGGGACTGCATAAAAGTTCGCGGAAACGGCAAAAACAAAAAAGGAGCCGACAAGAAATAACACACAGCTCACATGTGGACGTAAATTTTGGCTTGTGTTTTCATGCAAAACGCAAAATTGATGGACCGTTGGCTATACAATCCTAGGTTAGCGTATTTTTATTATTCTTTTCTTTCATGCACACAAATGCACATAGGAAGAACAAATAGACACATAGATTCTTAATGCCGCAAGACGAGGTTCATGAATTTAAAAATGAATTTCTTTTAAGTAGACCTAATTCGTTCTAAAAAATGTACTATAAAAAATGGATTGCCGTACATGCAATTTTAGGTTAATAAAAACCTTAACCTATTTCCAATAAAATGAAAATAAATTAGCTACGCACAGGTAAATATATTTCTTCCATTAGGGTTATCATGGAGCGTAAGCGAAAAAATGCATTTTTCAGTCGAATTCATAGATTTTCTGTATCAGTCAGTCAATCAGTCAGTCAATCAGTCAGTCAGTCAATCGTTGAATTCTTTTCTCTCTTATCTTATACTAATTTTCATTGTATTCAATACGATGGCAAAACGTATTTTAAGCACGATAATAAAGTTACGAAAGCTGTTGATCACACTTCTCTGCGTAGTATATAAAATTTGAAAGCTTTTTATCATCGCTCACCAAATACTCATTGAAGACAAATAAAAGAAAATTCGAAATGGAAGAAAAATTGAAAATCCTTTGGAAAACTAATATTATTCTTACTTAGAGCTTTTTGCACGTTATTTAAAACTACGTGTATCTACATGATTACATGATAATAGGTAATACAATACATATATGAATGTGTCGTACATATATATTATAATTCATGTATGGCTTAAGCTTTAATTTTGCAAAAGTGTGTGGGTATTTGAAGATTCAACATTTAATTTAGAATATTGAGAAAAATATATAAATAAATAGAAAAAAAGTAAAGAAAAAAAGAAAAAAGAAAAAAAGAAAAAAAAACGCCCAGCAGCAACAACAACTTATAGCAGTAATAATAATTGAAAATACATTTACAAATGTCAAAGTTGAACACCATAAGCCGTATTCCCAAATACATACACATGCAAACAACTACGTGATAGACTTGTGACACACGACCAAGTTTTCTCATTTATCTTAGTCGAAACCTTTTAAAATAAACCAAAGTGAAGATACCCCATCAAGATAGATAGTTCATATTTTTAAGGTTTGTGCCTTTGCTAAGTTACAATTTATTGCGAAATAACAAAAGACAAATAAATTAAGCACACAGAAAATAGGCTAAGCCCTGAATTAAAAATCCCGAAAACAAATAAAACTAAGTTTTTCTCACTAACTTTTCTGTCACACCATAAAACACTGGAAGAATGCAATCTCCAAATCGAGTTATAACAATTTTTTTTTTTTTTTGTAAACATCTATCCATAATCTGTTATTTCAAAAAAAACATGTTGTACGCAAAAACATAATGTAGGTAAGATGGCACATTTCATTAGCAAAATTTGCATTGAGTGTCTTATGTAGTATCTATGGAGAGAGCAGGTTTGGAGCGATTGTGGCGTCGATAGACCCACTGCACATAGTAATGAAATTAAGCTTTTCTTATAGATTTTAGCATGAGTTTAAAACATATCACAAATTTGCACTGAAACGAATTCGGTAAAAGTTTTCGTAACACACTTTTTAGTTTTTCTCAACACTTTGGTATTTTTTCAATACGGTTCAATTATCCATTGGCTTAGCCGGGACGCGAACCAAGTGTGTGAAGATAGCCTACCTTTTAGCAAATACAAAAATGTGGACTACATGCAGTGGGCTAACTTCACGCCAGTTAAAATAAGCATGACGATGATGATAATAATGATGACGATAATAAACAATGGAAAAGAAAAAATGCACTTTATGAAGAAGATTTATAAAGAAGGAGAGACAGAGAGAGAGAGAGAGAGAGAGAGATACATACACCGAAAACACAAAAGACGATTAAAAGCCACAAATTGCAACCTGAATATAGTCAAACACTTACGTGCATATTATTTAAGAAGAAGTTTGCCAAACATGTCACCCGCAGACTAAAAAACCACCAAGTAATGCTTCGAGCAACTAAAAAAGCAATATATGCCTCGAAACCAATTTTAAATGGGTATCTATTAGGATGGATATGTGTATACAAATTATACCGTTGTTTCGCATTTGATCGACAAGGTCGTCATCTTATCACATCTACAGAGCATATATCACATTAAAAATGTTGTAAGTTAATGAGTAACACTGTAAAAACAACTTTTTCTTTCTTATCATGCGAGTGTTGTTGCTCCGATTTTACAACAAATCGATAGGGTTTACCCAGACACGTACATTTAAGAAATTTTAGACTTTTTCTTCTGTTTGCATTTGCCTGAAAATAACAATATCTGGATAGACGTATAGGCTGACATCTCTAAAATTTGACACTATATAGTTATTTAGGTTCTGAGGTGTGTGTATGGAAGACAATCGGAAAAAAAAGAATGCATTTTTGCGTAGCGGTAACGTCTTTAGATAAAAAAAAAAAAGAAAAGGTTATATTCATCTAATTGCGATCGTTTGTAAGAAACTTTTTACTTAAAATTCTATACTAATTGTGAGCCTATGAATAAATTAATAGAACAATTCTGCGTCGAATTTTTATATGGCGCTGGTAACATAAATGTATTTCACTATTCTGCGCACCTCCATAATTCCAACTAACCCATTCAGAGTAGAGGATCAAAATTCTTTGAATTAGTTTTCAAGTCGTCACATGGTTGGGCAACGCTGTCTTATCACAAAACAAAAAATAAAAATAAAAAAATAAAAAAAAAATAAAATAAAATAAAATAAATAAATAAATAATGCTAATAATACTAAGAAAGAAAATAAATTATAATAACTAAGTTAAAAGTTGTAAGGAAAAATAAAGAAGGCAGAGAAGAAACCACGGCGACGTTGACATATAAATAAGAAACATGACATTAAAATGCAGTTACAATCTATAAACTAAACTGAATGAATGAATGACTGAAAAACTTAACTGTCAGCGACATGTATATACATATATACATATATATAACAAACTGTACGTGCAGCAAGCATGCATGAAAAAAAAAAAGAGTGTATGTGTGGGTACGTGTACACGCGCAAAGAATATGGCTGTTATCCTGCTTGACATGACACCACCGGCATATCTATAAAAAAAGGAGAAGGAATAAATAGGCGGATGACAACAACTAGGAGGTGTGGGAATGTGTTTGTGAGGGCAGAAAAATTTTTACTGCAGTAATTTTCCGCAGGTGCAAACAAACACATTTGCACACTGCTCACAGACATAAGACCTTTTTAGATGCATCTGTGAGCAGTCACACTTTAAAATATACAAACGCACAACAATAACATATTCAACCCAAATTCGACTCAATCCTCTCTAACTGATGGCAGAACAACTAAATTTGCTCACATAGACAACATGCAAATAATGTTACTGATGTTGTTGTTATTGTTGTTCTTATTATTATTATTATTATTATTATTATTATTATTATTGCTATTGTTGCTTCTCTTATCATTCTTTCTTCCGCAAACATTTCTCGCGTTACCAGCGAATGCATGTGTGGCGCCCGCCCGCGCTTCTATGTCTATGTCTGCGTAAACGTTTGTAAATCAGAAGCTGACAGCGCAAAATTAATAGAAATGAAAAATTCATAGAGACGACCTATGTGGAAAATAAAGAGAAAAAACGTATTTTGCTTTAATGCCTTTGCTATTCTTTTTCTTCATTTTCTTTTTTCAGCTCTTCGCGCTTTCCGCTCCGTGTTCTCTTCATCAATGCATTCGAAGCGGATAAACATGTGAAAGAAGAAAATGTCATCATGATTAAATTCAAACTATTTTTGCAGTTGCTGGTGTATATAAAGAATGATGTGTACATATATCTATATATACATATATATATACATATATATATATATATATATATATATAACCATGCATGCGGCATGCATATCAACTGCAACTAAATGACAGGATCGTCCAAAATTTTATCCAAAATTCAAACTAGGAGATTATTATGGACGGTGTGTGCTTCTGTTACCTGCTCTGATAAGGGTAGTAACGCTTTTAGTTGGCTGCTTCCTCTTATATTCTCATTATCTGCATGAGCAAAGATTCGGTTAATAATTTTTTGTTAAGGCGTCACATGCTCGCGACCGTTTGTAAAGCAGAAATATACCCAATTGCGTGTAATCAAGTGAATATGCGCTATGCTTTACGCATAAGTGCATATGTACGAAAAAGAAAGTAAACAATAGTTATGTATGTACCATACAATGTAATTTATTGCTTTCTTTTCATCATTTATTCCGCATTGAAGACGTCTAAATTTTATGTTCGCCATGCGTCTTAATACTAATCAGTTGCGTATGTATATATATCTGATGTATTTGTAGAATTTTCCGTTTCACATGTGAGTCATTGTACATGACACGTTATCTATTTATTTCTAGAATATACTCTAGAATGTTCTAGGATATTCTACAATAGTGTAAAGAATATCATATATAATTTGGCACGATCATGCTTACTTTGAAATCGGTGAGTGCTTCTAAAAACTTCTACTTCTTTCTTTTGCCAATTGTAACTGATTCTTGGGGAATTCGATCATAGATTTCATATTTACAGTTTAGAATTGTTGTACTTTTCAATAAATTTTCATAAAACGAGGTCGACGTCTCCGTCGACAGCTATGATTTCTCTTCTACGCAAAACACAGCTATAGACGTCTTGATATCTAATGATAGTTTTTAAAAATAATTTAGTAAAAAAATGACAAAGTTATATTTTCATAAACATAACATTATTTTGCAAATGATTTGCCACCATATACTTATTTAATTTAATTCAGTTTAGACAAACTTGAAAATTGAAATAAACAAGAATAAAAATTCCTAATACCATAGGTAATTTAATTTCAAGAAGGATTTGTAGCATAAAGCCAATGACAGAGCGAAATGTTTTACTTCTTTTGTTATTCTCTTGTGTCGAAATTTTTTCAATAAAATATTGCTTGATACTAAAGAAGATGCGAATTAGTAACTTACTGAACAGTTCAATACTATATTCTTTATTCAAATACGGCTTCACGTAAACGTATAATGAGATCATTTGCTTTCGATAATATATTAGGGATGTCCTGCCTTGCTTGATAAATATCTATAACCGTCGCTAGTAATAGTTAACTCATAGAATTTTACTCCATATTTGGATTTCGTCCCTACTATATATTATATCGAGAGCTTAGTGGACCTGTTGTTTTTTTAGTTGAGTATGCTTTTTAGAAAATTTCATAAAATTGAATTAAGTAAGAATGAAAGAATTCTATATGTAGTCTTTCAGCGCTATTTACACACTGTAATAATTGTTGAATTGTCGAGGTCCTGATTACCAAGTAAATTACAAACGGATGAATAGTTATTTTCATTGGGATCGCAATAAGCACAATCCAAAGAGTTTCCTTAATTCTTTTTTATTTATTATGATTTCTTTCAATTAAATTTCCCGCAATTTTCTTTAGGCGATCGCATAAATGTTTCTCGTATCTGTTTCAGAAAAGATTTTATTAAAAATAGATCGTAGACTTCAATGCGAATTGATTCATTAAAGTCAAACCTTCTAATTGTGATTATATCCTTCGCGCCATTCAGTTTCATAGCCACGATTATGCTCATGGTGTCCAGTCTCAGAATTATAAACCATAGAAATTAGCCGTCGACGGGGAGGAACATAAATAAATCACGTTCCTCACTTTTATCTACTATACTATATGAAGAAGACAGCTCTTCACTTTCGCAGTAATCGTCCTCGCTGCAATCTCGTTCGCCCGCGATTTTGCATAAGGGCAAAAGAATACGATACCAATAAGAAGAGTGTGAAACAAAATGTGTAGAAACTCAGTAATAAGCGGTGAGAACTTTCGGTAATTATTTCAAACAAACAGAAGAAAGGCCAAAACAGAGTACATGAAATATTGGCGGCTATCCACGTCGCTAAATTCTACAAGCACTACCAAGGCAAGTAAATTTCAATTCTAAGCATAATTGAAATAAAATAATTGCATCACCAAGCGAAAAATGCAAAATCATTTATTATTAAAAGAAGACTAAACAGTTTAGATGGTGGTAAAATCAACAGTGATAGACATGCGTTAAAATTTTTTTAGTAATATAGGACTACTATGGACGTCGTTTGCGTCTACAAGCACAGGCAATGGACGTCCATTGACGTTGTTTACGTTAACGGGTTAAACAAACGAGGAAGGAAGAGGAAAACAAATCACTACCTACTGTTTGCTGTGTTGCGTGCATAGACACTTCTATGTAAAGCATAGCAAGAAACTATTAACAGAACCTCAGATCATACAAATAACAGAGAGAGCAAGGCTGCTCAAATGGCTGCTAACTAACAGCGCTACTGCTGTTGTTAGTAGCATAAACACAAAAAGTCCGTAATAATCTCCTACTTTGAACTTTGAACAAAATGTTGCACCATCTTGTCATTTAGTTGTCTCCGACATCAGCCACATCGTAAAGGAAACTAATGATGACTTTAAGGATTAAACTGATCTTGAAGATTGCGTTGTAACCATTGATGACGTAAAAATATTTTCACCTAATACGTAAAGTTAATGAAAAATGTCATATGGCTTAAGTTTAAAAATGAATCTGCTTTCACACAGAAGAATTTCTTATAATCAGGGGTAACATCGACTGATTGACAAGTGCACGTGTAGAACCTACATAGAGGAAATAATTTGAACTAAAGAACGTTCTTCTCAAACATCTTGCGCATCTTGCAGATAAGCTCCTTCATCGAATTGAAAAATTGACAAAGTCATTGGCCCACTTCCGGCCGTCCGGCATAAAGACATAAAGAATGAATGAAGAGCTTGATAGAGCTCAGTCGATTTTGAATGACTATTGCCTTATATGAGAGCACTTATTAAGCAGTCGGCTACCAAGCACCAAAGATTCGAAATTCATCTTCCGAACGTCGGTTGCCTGAGCAGTCGCGACCGCAAATCGACCTTAGAAAAGTGACGTTCAAAAAGATTGTAACCACACTGTTCTGGAATGAACACTTGTATTAACATCTTGATGATACCATTGACCAAACGTAGTTTTAAACCACGCGAACTATTTTTAATATTTTGTATCGGAAAAATTTCCAAAAAAAAAAAATATACCCTCTGCTGATGCATGCTTGTCATTTAAGTTGTATTTGAGGTCAATGCATGGGTTATGGATTATGGGTTTTCATTTATGCTTCACTTTTCTTTTCTTTTTTTTTTTTTATTACAACGAATAGATCTGCGAATGATTTGTGAACTTGAACCGAAACCATATCTGCGAAATTTCAATTACAAGTTAGCAGCCTATACGAACGCGACAGCATGACGGAAAAGGAATAAGCAAATGCCGCAATAAATAAATTGATGAACACAAAGGGGCCACTGTGTGGCTTGATGGGCACAAAACGAAAAAAAAAAGAAAAGAAGAATTAAACGAATCGATAAACTTTCTAGCTGATAAAGGCGACTAAACAATTTTCCATTGAGAAAGCGGACCTCCTCCCTTCACGCCATTTCCTACATATATAATTATATGTCTTGGCTAATCATTTCTGTATATATCAACTGTTTCAAGTTACGTTGTTGTCAGGACATGTCTTAACAAAAAAAAAAAAAAAAAAAAAAAAATCTTTAAAAATAAGACTCAGTAAAATGCTTAAAACGTAAATAGTATAGATCATCAAAGCAGAAACATACACATTAAAGTAGCCGGGTTAAAAATTCTGAGCTGATATTTAGTAAAGTTCAGGGCAAGTTAAGTAAACGTACTACGCTTGATATATGGATTGCCGTAACACGGTAAAAGAAATTATTATATGAACATGCCATGCTGTTGGTCTATTTATCTTCATCAAATTTTGCCTCACAAAATATGTTATAATAATTTTAGTACCATTTGAGTATGTGTTTGACTTCGATAGTTTCAGGTAGGATTCGAATTTTTCTTTTAAACTCCGAATAACGGCAACAGGTGGTATATCCATTTTTTCGCAGTCTGAATCGTCGTGTTTTGACATTGGCTTCTTCGCATACATTCTTGCACAATTCTTTCATTACTTGGCCCGATCTTGCGCTGTAGGGATCATTTAGTATAATGAACACTATGCCAGAGCTATTGAATTTGTCAAAGGCAAATTTGTAAATGTATTGGGGTACCGGATGCTCAGGAAGCTCAGCTTGGTTATCCAAGTAAATGTATTTGTCTTGGCCTTCAAGATTCATTTTCAACGTTTGAAAATATCCGCTATAAACATCAAGCTTAAGATTTTGTTTCATTGCTAAGTCACGTAACCTTTTCTCAACAAGCAGCACATTGCCATCACGAACCGTTCGGAATTGTGGTATAACATTTGCATAATCGTAAGTGCATAATTTTTCATAAAATGTAATCATATCAGCATCGGGTGTCAATCGACCCTCGACGAAATAATTAAAATCATTCACAATCGATCTGCCATTGTGATTAAGATATTTAAACACTTTCAACTGACTTTGAAGATAGTAAAGATCGTCCAAATCTTCAGCTATGAATTTTGTAGTTATTAAAGATGTATAAAATTTCGCGCCACGGGATAATTTATCTACAAAATGTGTTTATGCAATAAATCAAAAACAGCAACAACAACAACAACAACAACAACAAATTAGCAACAATAAAGGGAATAGATTGACGCAACACTTACATTTTAATGACTGACCATTGATTATGTGATGCGTATAAAAGCCGGCTGGGTTATTATCACCGTAACATATCTTATAGATCGGGCCATAGAATCGTGAATCTATCTCATAGCCAACGCTATAAATGAAAAAGTTAATAGCACATCGTTCGGCTGTTTTCTTGATCACGTAAGTGGGTAATTTTTCGCAAGATATCGCCCGAATTTCGCGTTTAGCTCCCGTTGCATCCAAAAATTCACCATCAGTGCAGGTCAATGTTAATTGATTTCCACTGCTCAGTTTTAAAAAATTATCTTCATTCGTGCAGATTAATTTAATTTTACTTTCATCGGGAAATTGTGTGTGCCTGGCAATCGGCTGAAATAGTTTATAGCCTTTACTAGGAGCACTCGTTACAAGTATAACCGGAGCATTTAACGCTTTGATGTCATCGGGCATCGATAGTTTGCACTGAGCGGTGGCTATAATTTTATTAATTTTATTTGCGAACACACTTGAATTCTTAAACTCATTTCAATCTTACACTCACCAATGTTTATAAAAGCGCAGGCAAACGCAATGCCAAGCAACCGCATTTCGTGAATGCTTTTAAAGCAAATATTATGAAATATTTTCAACGGTTCTAATGGCTTTTATAGTCAAGTGCGTTTAATAATTCTATTTATAAAACAGCTTAAATAAATAATTATTTAATTGCATCGATATATATATATATATATATATATATATATGTATATATATGCGTAAATGGTAATCAATGCCGGTCTTGCATACACAAACATATATATATATACAGTAAGTAATTCGGGCTAACAAGACGATATACGTATATCGTCATTATTATTGCTCAGTAAATAGATTTGAAGTATATAGCCAACGTTAAGTTAAATTGAATTAAATACGGATGAGAGATTGTGTGAGCGATTAAAAAAAATAAAAAAAAGAATTATTTGCGAGTAATACTTTGCTTTTTGAATTAACTAACATAAATCAAGAACTCAATAACGCACCAAACAAAACAATTTCTAGCGATGAAAAGAAAAGGTGGATAAATAAAAATTTCGCTCAGTTCAAGCGGCAAAGTACTTATTATTATTATTATTATTATTATTATTATCATCGAACCTCGATGCCCCTCTTGTCGAATGATGGATTCGCGCAAACACTTGTGCATTTGTGTTTAACTGCCTCTCTTACACGTTTTTCGGGGTTTACGGCTAAAAAGATTGAAATATCAAATATCTTATGTCAGATTTAGAGATGCCCTAATTAAAATATCATCCAGAATTTATTCATGGAGATTATCCTTAATTCCTTTGCATTCATATCATTCCATCGCAATACCGTCACATATAATATATTATAAATAAATTGAAGCTGAGTGCAGCCTTACGACCACCTATTTAAAGGCAACCATATTTAGCGAATTCTGTGATTCGATTTTCAATTAAATAGTCTTAACTTAACTTAGACTTCATTTGAGATCATAAAAATCAAATTGAATTTCGTAACTTGGCGAAAAATCTGTGAATCCCTGCAACTGTAAATAAAGGAAAGGAATAAATCATTTAAAGGAAAAATGCAAACAACATACAAATCCAAACAATAAGCATAAATATCTGTATGCTTTCGAATGTGTATATATATATATATATATATATATATATATTTCCATATAAGCATATATACGTATGTATACATGTATGTGTTCATAGATATGCCATAGGCATGGATATCGATAGCCCTAAGCCGAAATGAAAAGAACACATGTGGGGTATGTTACATATATCAATGCGTTCGAATTTCAATAGATTTCATTTATGTGTCGTTTCATATACGCGTTAGCATTGTTTGCTTTTTTTTTTCTTTTTTCTTTTTTTTTTTTTTTTTTTGTATTTGAATCGATTTTGCTCTATTTTTTCATTTTTATTATATGTTAAATCCATTCTTTTACGGCAGACGACAGATTTAGAAAATACCGGAAAATAAATGAGAAAAGCCGTATATACGTGCAAACATGAATGTTACACATGTACAACAGCGAATAGTAAACAGTAAAAGGAGAGAAAGCGAGATAGATATGAAAAAAATGTCGTCCTATTTAAGGAATTAACAAAACGAAATTTTGAAAAACTGAATTAACAAAAATTATTAGATTAGGTGATAGACTGTAATAGTAGGTTAATTCTCTTCTTTTTTTTTTTTTGTTACTTATTTTTATTTTTATTTTTACTTTTTTTTTCCTTAATGCAAATAACTTAGAGGTAATAATCACAAATACTCATTTTTGAAGTTATACCGTAAGAAGTAGGCGTGAGATATATCTTACAATCGATTTCTAAATGTGTCCAAAAGCTATAAAAAATAGATACGAAAGATACGAACCTTTATACATGCATACATACATATCAATTGTCACGGCTAATGCCATTTTGAAAACGGCTCAAAACATTTGTTCACTTCTCTCCTTTGACCTTACGTCAAAATATGAATGAACACAAAAATGTCTAATTGACGAAGCAAGAAATGTTATCAGGCCAGTTAAGGAAATATCAGAATTACTAATTTGTCGATATATCGCATATGTGACGAATTGTAATCAAAAATTTTGAAAATAAATGGAACCCGGGAAATAAATCTCAAAGTGATTAAGTCTAGCATTGAGCATAAGTCCCAACAAGTTTGTGCAAAAATCCTCAATGCTTTAAAAATGATGCAACGTCAAACTGTTTCGGTCCAAATGCTCTACATGTGCCACCCCGTGTGCCACCCCGTTGTTTGTTTATTTTAAAAAAATCAATAAATAGGTTCACCGGCAATCAGGCCAAAGTTGATAATATTTTTTTTCCTTCTTTATAGTGTAGAATTAACATGTCCAGTGCGTTATGAGATGCTGGCACCCATTTATAATAATCGCATGAAAAGTGTACACGATATACGATACGATATATGATAGATTTTTGGCTGTATGCTGCCACCTAATTGCATATACAAGCTCTACTGACAAGTGTTAATACGATACGATATAAATCCAATTTAATGATTTTCCGTTACCGTTCCAATATCCATCCCGAAGGCTGTGGATACATTGATTTTGTCCAAATGCTGGCAACACGCAGAAAGAAACTTCACAATCGCCATAAAGTGTACATTATTTAGTTCTCACAATCAAATTCTAAATTGGTTTAAGTATGGCCGTCTTTCTGCCTATACATCTGCACAATGCTTATATGAAACATCGGCTTAAAATTCTGACACGTCACGACGCATTCAAAGTTCTTGCAGAGGCTTTGATATTGAAAACAGACTAAATCGGTCAAAGCGGATGCCCGCAATATAACCTTAACGTGTAACATCCCTGTTTTAAAAAACAAATAAATATGGATTTTTTCCCATTATCTGTAAACAGCAACAATGCAATGTTTCCTAATCTATTTTAAGGCAAAGTTGGTGGCTATAAAAGGTACGATCGCAACCGAATATCATCTTCTTACAAGTTAATATATATTTTCCCAGGATAGAGAAAGTATTGCATTTAATATCCCAGTGGGAGTAGAACAAGTCTCTTTGGAATGACGACAATTTTTACTTATAAGTTGCAGGCGAGTACCCGCTCTCCTGGATGAAAAAAAAAAAGAAGAAAATTAATAAATACATAAAACATGTAATGTTTATTCACGCCGAACTACTTATTATGCTAATGCACACAGTGATGCTTATTATTAGTATGCGGCTCCTATCAAATTTCGTGGTAACTTACCATAAACGTAGGCTTAGCAACGTAAGCATGGAAAGTTAAGATTGTGGGCTCGTTATTGTACACAGATGAACGTTGATTGCGAACACTATAAGAGTTAGTTTCTAGTTGTAGAAATAATCGAGTCGAAATTATGCCCAACAATAATAGGTCAAAATTTTTCAAAATTTAGAAAGAAGGAAAGTAATAATTAAAACTTGTGATGCCTGCGTAGGCTATTCTTGGTAACTGAAATAAAACGCCGAACGTGGAATACGAAATGGATCAAGTCATTATAAGATTTAGGCATGGTTTCGTTAGTTGATGCGACACAAATTAATCGGCAAGAATTTCAGAAACCATGGACTATATTGATTATTTCGAGCGCTGAAACGTAACGATCCTTAGTACTCATGGATTATTATATTATATGGAGAAAAGTGACTCTATCGCTCGTCTCGCATTTTCCGTATGGATAGACGTGCCAGGAATTTAATTTCTTTTTTTTAAATCTCTTTAGCAGAAGAGAAAAGCAAAGTGAAATTTGATCGAAAAGGCACCAAGAAGAATATTCTATGAAGGCGATGTCTCATAGTTTTGAGGAGACTTTTCACCTTTTTTTCTCAGTTGACGGCCAGGAAAGATTATAGGTTCTAGAGTTCGTTGTAGAGCACGTACGTGTAATGAAAATAAGAATATTTTGGACAGTGTAAGAGACCATCCCAGTTAGATTGTTCCAAAGACAGCCAGCCCATTTAAAGAGGCAGGGAACAGTGGTGAGATACGCTGTTCTATCGTATCCTATAGCGGTAGTTTCAGGAGAAAAACTTGACATAGTCATATTAAAGAATTTGATTTGTCTGGAAATCTCTTTTATATGCACTTGCTGTGGAGATATTTATACGTAAGCATAACACAGTTCGTCTGGTACCGAGACTCACAAGTACTGAAAGTATGGATCACATTCTCGCCTTCCATGAGCTCCGATTATGGAGGAGACTTGGCCATTAACCTACCTTACCTATTGCGCCGGAAGCTCTTTTTGGTAAACTCAATGCTCGAAAAGCTCGAAAAGGCCGCCTGGTTGGGGCGTCTTCAAAATTCATTCCAATATAAATATGCTTTTCTCCTTGAATTCTTACATTGCAAAAAATTAATAAGAATATTTTTTTGCTGATTAAAGAGGAGAGAGCATTATAATGAAACTGAACACCATAGACTAGCATTCCCTAAACATCGCTAAATAGCAGCAGTAATAATAAATATTTCTTGTTGTGCCGTCAATTATTAATGTTATGATACGTATGTACATATATTGCAGGCGTATATATATATATATATACATATATATCTACACGTAAACACACACACACACACACACACACACACTTATACACTTACACGCATACAGACAAATACTTACTTTTGTATTTATTATCAAAAACGTTCTATTGTTTGCTTTTCTAATCAAGAATATTAGCCCTTTAGTAATATTTAGTCTCTGATATTTTATATATTTGTTAAAGGTTGATGGCGTGGCGGGGGAGGGTAGGGTGGGAAATGGCAGCCGCACATACAAATATATTTAAAAGCAATGGCGTGTTTATACCTTCTCTAAGTCGAGTAAATGCATCGAAATTTTACAAGCATTTATTCAGTGCAGTGCTACTAACAACATATGCGTATATATATATATATGCGTTTGGCTGCGTGTATATGTATACAAATTTGTATATATATATATATATATATATATATATATATGTATATATGTATTTATGAATGTGTGCGTTTGTGCATTGTATATCAATAATTTATTGCTTTCACTTTAGCATTCCAGTTAATTGTAAAGAATCTTCAGTGCTTGTCAAAACATTTGTTTAACTACTATTATTATTGTTGCTGCTGTTGTTGTTGTTGTTGTTGCTGTTGTTGTTGTTGTTGTTGTTGTTGTTGTTGCTGTTGCTGTTATTGCCGTTCACATCGAACAAAGCGCCAGCCATTTTCATTGAATCTGCGTTCATATCTACGTTTTGCGTTTGCGGCAGAAAAGTGTTCAAAGGATTTTAAAATTTATTGTGTTTTGTTGTTAACTCTTTTATAAGTGTTAATTAGTTATTATGGTTATGCGCGTGCTTATGTTCGTTTCACCGTTTTTACTATTACGTACATGTATTCTCGTTAAATTGTGGTTTTAATTATTTGAACATGTGCTCTTATTCACAACACATTAGCAACGGTTTCATTTAATTAAATTTAATCTTCAATACAATTCGATGCGGCATTAAGTAATCATTAGAAATGAATAGTGCCTTCTAATAAAAAATTAAAAAAAAAAAATATATAAAAAAAATATTATTAACATCTTAATGGGGATTATTTTATCCTAAAAATCTTAATTACATACATACATTACAAGTGACTTCGTTGCTTTCCCACTCTCTGTTACCATAGTTGAGTTCAACTTCTAATTTATTTTAAGTAAGTTTTATATTTAGGCTTTAATGGCGAACTTATTCGAATATGCCGATCAATAATTCCCAAAGGAATTATCGCTAACAGAAAATCCCTTCAAACAATGTCTGTTCAAATTTCATATCGCGTTACAGTGGTTTTCGTTACGCTACTTTTGAGCGGGAGTAGCGTAAAGTATGTGACACATTGCATTAATCTTGAGCGAGAGAGACTATGTGATATGATAAATAAAGTGGGAACCAAGAAAAGTATGTTTTTTTTTTTTTTTTCTTTATCAATTAGTATTAAATTCATAACAAGAGGTTATGAAAACACATATCTGGCGTTAAAGTCGGTAATGAATACATCTAAGCCTAAACATAGACATGTACGCATATATTAATTCGCCCGAAAGACTCATTACTTTTCAGAACTATACGCTTCACTTTCGCCAATGCGATCTATATGCGGAATCTTATGCCTAAGTATAGTAAAATTCGATTGTTGCACATTTTTGAAATTTCAAATCTATTTCGTCCATTAATCGAAATAATCGGGTAACGAGTGATGGAATGCGTTTAATTGACGATAAAAAATATGCGAAAATCGTTATGAACGAAAGGAGACGTAGCCTGGCAGCGTGCGATCACGTTCACATTAACACATATAACGGCTATAATGTGAGTTTAGTCAACAGGTTTATGGATATCTTCAATAGCTTTGCTTGCATATTTTCCCAAGACATTTTCCCTAAAATTATTCTTTAAATAGTTTTACGAATATTGTTTGCAAAGAATCAGCCTTTAGCAAAAGCCTTTAACAAATAATTTCATCTATGAAAGAAATCCATAGATATATGAAAGAAGTTTAAATCTCTTAGTTTATATATAGGGTATAAAAGTTTAATTTAAAAGTTGTACGTTACACTGTTTAATTTTAAAATCATTTTTATGCTCACCGAGGCACCGTTTCGTGTACTGGTGTACAACGAAGTGTCTTTGAGAGAATGTTTACCTAGAAGTTAGTTGTAAGAGAGAGAGAGAGAAAGAAAGAGAAAGATAAAGATAAAAAGAGACAAGTATGATGACTTGGTTACTAACGTTTCAACACTTAATAAAATTTCACTTTATCGTTTATGAATACATATACTTTACGCAAATTGACCAACGAGCCAACGCGATTATTTTGCCAATTTTGGCAAAATTCCATTAACACACAGGCGGAATAGATAGATACACCGGTTGCAAGGCGCACAAGTCAGACAAAAGTTAAATGCTTGAAAAGAGCAAAAATTGAGAATCAAATGATTAAAAAAAAAAAAAAAAAAACAATTTCTATAGAAAAACCGAATACTTTTCACGAATACGGGCAGAGGACACAACGATAAAGAAAAATTAGTAGTCATAAAATTTGAATGAAAACGTGTATATAACGGACACACAACAACTGCAGTTGTAAAGTTGTATAAATCTACGTTCGCATAAAATGGTTATTTGTTGGACATTAATGAAGTTTACGTGGGCTTAGGTATAATTCTTCAACCAGAGAGTCTATATAAATATATATATATATATATATATATATATGTATATAAAAATGGTAAAAGAAAACGTTCATTAGAACGAACACACAGACGATGAAGAAGAAGAATAAAAAAAAAAAAAAATAAAAAAAAGAAAGAAATATAAATCATTTCCAAAATTTCTACTTTTACGTGGTTTTTGTTTGCTGCTTCTACAGTACTCCGTACTCCGTACTCCGCACTCCGTACTCCGCACAACTGTAATTATCATATTTTTCTGTAGAAGTAAATCGAACATTGCCAAATCGTAAAGTGGCTTTTCATTTTCTTTCTAATGTATCAACACGACGAATATATTCAATTTGTCATAACGTTTGTAACATTTCGAAATTCTCATATTTGCCTACATTGTCTTACATCTATGGACTTTTGCATTAAAATGTATACCTGTTAACCTTAGAAAGTGAAAGCTTTAATAAATTTATCAAAAAAAAAAAAAAAAAAAAAATTGGTTTGCATTCATTAATGCTATAAAATATATAACGTCTCCAAATTATTTATATAGCGCATATGTATGTATTCATTACGTTCTAGAGATTAAGGATGGGCCAATTCCCCAGTAAGCTAGTATTTTGAAGTTGAACTTCAGAATAGAATAAAGAAAAACAAATAAAGCAGAAAAATGCTTTCCGGGTGATGGATAATCAAGATTCGTGTCCCAAGTCAATTATAATCTCATTCCTTTCAAGCTTGTGTGTGTGTGTTTGTGTGTGTGTGTGTGTTTACCTACAAGTATATGCAGTACATTCATAAACTATGGTTAACTGAGTGTGGGTGGTCTCTAAGGTGCTATCCGTAAGAAATCTTTTGCTTTATATATATATATATATATATATATATATAAATTGTAACTGATTTGCCTTCATAGCAATCTCCCTAACTGGGGATTATTAGACGCATACAATGCACATACAGACACAATCAGCCAATTGCCATAAATTGTACGATGATATTGGAATGGCCACCGTTCAAATGAATTGTCTAATTTTATGAATACCCATGAGTCAACTCAGTACACATCCATAGCTGAACGGTTGACTGGTTAGAAAGCAGGCAGGACAGACAGGTTAGCGGGCAGACAACAGGCTAAGTCACTGCACATAAAATTTCCTTTTAACGTAAATGCAACCATAGTAGTGTAGAATATTTGTATGCAGGCGCGAGTGTGTGTGTGTGTGTGTGTTTGTGTTTGTGTATGCGAATGTATGTGTGCGTGTATGGCTTGTGTGGGCATGATAAAAAGAAACACGTAAATCGGTAAAAAATCAAAACTTCAAAACATTTTCCAATATATCACAGGCTGCCTACAATTTCCTCTTTCGTTTTATTTATTTATTTGTTGTTGTTGGTGTTTTTGTTTTTTTGTTTTTTTTTTTTTTTTGCATTCTCTTTTTGTTTTGTCTTTGGCCCTCTTCAATAAAGTACCAGCTAAAAAGCCAGCAGTCCAGCTGGCCAGAATGGTAAACAACCGCACAAGCAAGAGTTTCATATTTAAGTACATCTATAATACGAGACAAATAAGTTTTGGTAAAGCATTAAGAACACATTCAAAGTCGTGTATCTTACAACTTAATAA
>NW_023998415.1:41345174-41350441 GCF_014805625.2 Glossina fuscipes | reverse complement strand
AAAAAAAAAAAAAAAAAAAAAAAAAAAAAAAAAAAAAACGAAAAAAAGAGAAAGAATAGAACGCAACGAAAAACATCAGAGTTTTATATACCATCATTAAGTTAAGACAAGCAACCGCTGTCCAACTAACCAGCCGATACCTACCATTCTATCAGAAATGACGCCTCAAGTGTATTGAATCCTATTTCGTTTGGTTTATCTTTAGTTTGCGTCTTGTTCCACTTGCAGTGAATGCAACTTGTTTATTATTGCTCCTGTTGCCTTAATACTAGTGTTACTTTTCAGTGAACTAAGTAACTCGGAAACTAATTTACAATAACAAGAAATATAAGACTTTGTATTAAATTGTTGGCTGCCTCGAATGAATGGTTGAATATATTTTGTAACCACGTCGTAAATTTTCACTTGTTTATTTTCCTTCTATTTTTTTTTATTTTTTTATTTTTTATTATATATATATATATATATGTATATGTACGTATACCTTATATATATATATATATATATATGTATATGTATATTTTCATTTTTGTGATAAAAAGTTACCATTCTTACTCCGTCTCGTTGTTTTCACTATAGGTGCCGTTATTTACAATGAAAATGTGCTTTCTTATGTTGTGTGCAAATGTTAGAAACTGGCGAAGTAAAGGTTTTTTAGCGATAACAGCGTAAATGGCCAAACAGCATAATGCTTGGGTGTGTTTTCTTTTTTTTTCTTTTTTTTTTTTTTTTTATTACAAAAAACACGAGCATGTGTAATTACACTGTTAATTATAAACAACTGACTAAAGTAGATAAAAGTATTTCGTTTTTTAAGAAAATATCATGTCAACTGTAATCCTATGCAGTGCGAAAGGATTTCGTATTTTTTTTATTTTTTTTTTTACATGTGTATGTGTGTATATGTTTTTGCAATGTGAGTCGGAGCTAAAAATGAGCCTAAGTTACTATTAACCCCGCACCAATGGATATGTACACCATTCATCCATGTCTGTTACGTAATGAACTATTTTCCATACACACTTCGTCCAACGCCCCCCTCCACGGAAACGCCGCGCGTTAGGTATTACTTTGTGGGGACTCGTTGATATTAATGCTACATACTGAGCTTTCAGAGTGTTTATCGATTTCCGCCGCCTCCTTTCACTACCCGATGCTTTTTTAGTTGCTTTATTTTTTGAATTACTTTGATCAGAAATCCGTTCACCGTACGCAATGTGCTTTGAAGTTTCCGTCATGCCCTCTATTAGCTTGTGTAGACTCCTTCTAGGTCGATTATACGGGCGCAAATTTTGCGCAATTGAACATAGCATAGATGCTTTGCATCTTATTGCGTATTTTTACAGCTCCGACATACTGGTGAACAACTATCACGTCCGAAAATTTTGGAATCAATCATGATCATTTAGGAACTCCATGAGATAATAATAGGTTAGTGCTTAATTATTAGGCCTTGTTAAATTATACTATTAGACGTTTTTAAAAATTTGGACACGTTAGGCTCTATTCTTGTCCCTGAGTCCGTGGGCAATACATGCAGCCAATTTCTATACCTTGCCATATTGAAGTTGTCGGCCAGCACTCGAATTGTAAAGCTTTCGTTTCTTTCTACGGCTCCCAAAAGTGCCTGGTCGTCTTTACCCGGCCCTATCTTCCAAGGCAAGATGATGTATCGCTAGATATGAAACGGTCATGTCTGCATCGACTTTCACTGATTGTGCCCTCACCGAAAAGTTCGTTGAGATTGTGACAGCAAAATATAACGAATATGAGTACGATTATCGACACGAATTTTTATGACCTAAAAGTAGAAGAATATTTTCGTTTATAAATTTGTAACACATTGTATATTAGTATTAAAATATGCCACGTCAAAGAAACGCCTGATAATTCTGCAACAACCCAAAAGATTACCATATCGTACTGTCTTTCGCTTCGTTTTGCTATGTTGAGGATGACCGCGAATGTCCAGCTACTATTGCACGTGCTCTCCCATTGCGCGCGCTACTTGTTCCTTGAGGGCAAGTGCCTCTGCTTCTTGAGGACGAAACTTTGCGCCTGTCGTCTTTGCTTCTTTTGTTCTTCTCATCTCGTCCATGAAGATATCAATCGGGATTGTTCCTGTAATGACGAAATGATTCGGAAGCCGTATGCCTGCCTAACTTCCCTAAAGCGGTATACACATACTGTGAGAGCTCCATCCCGCACAGGCATGCGCATCGTATGGCAGATGTGGCTACAGAGCAATTTCGCATAATCCGTGCCACACTAATGAATCCCGGTCACTTTATCCGCCGCATATCGGATATATCGTTTAAAGCTTGATCGGTTATCAATGACAACACCAAGATACTTAATTATTGGAGAGGTTTGAGTGATTTGGTTACCAACCCTCACCCATATATTTTCTGAGTGCTTATAAGTCTCATCTCGGTTTTAGATTCAGCCATGTCTAATTATAGGACGGCCTCTGTGCGAAAAAGATTTACACAATTCCTTGAAACATGGTCCCACAGGTAACTGGCGATAATCTCTGCACCCCTTCGTTTTCTTCAGCACCATCGTTAATCCCGTTGTTCATGCGGTTAATATCCGCTTCCTGACATGAAATGTCAAAGCTTTCTCGCCTGCTCCTTTTTATTGCTTTCTTTAGGTCGTTGCGAAGATTTTTATATAGAGGCATGGGAGCACCAAGACTCTTTTTCGCCCTAAATCGCTGCATCTTTCCTCTGATCTTCAGACAGTTCTTTCTGATTGCTTATATTTCGTTGTTCTGCCAATAGCATGAACCTTCTCTACTAAATGTTCTCCTTCTAGTCACACAGCATTGCCAAGAATTTGCTCACATCTTGGTGTTCCTTCTCTCAGTTAATACGCGTCTATAATCACGTTTAAAACATTTTTGTCGAAAGATACATCTCTCAATTTCGGTCCGGTGACTTTGCGCTGTACATCTTTGATATATTGCAGCATAACAACTAGAAATATGGCCTGATGGTTGTTGTTTGTGTATTCCTTGCTCAGCGATCACTTGCAACTTACTGATATGCCATCGCTAATACAGGTGACATCAATTTTTCAACTTGTCCATGCCTTTTTAAAAGTGTTGCTGCGCCCATCATTAAAGAATGTGACGACCAGCATCGCACGCGCCCTCATCACAAACAGCGTATTGGCCGTATGGGCGTACTCGGTTCGACTGCCCACGCATTAAACTTACGCTTACAGTTTCACAGCATTCATTCAGCTTGTAGGAGCATAACAGCCTCTTGTTTTATTGGTTGCATCGCTCGTCCGCCGGTTGCCCGTATCTTTAAATGTAACTGTACTACATGTCCAAGTAATCGCTTTTCTAGTCGCGTCGAGCTTGTTGCAAACAATACGGTCGATATTAATTTCGATCGTACAGATTTCAGTTATTTCGTGTGGGTGTGTTCGCCTTTGTTCTTGTGTGTGTGTGTGTGTGTGTGTGTGTGTGTGTGTGTGTGTGTGTGTATATATTTATTTTTATTAAAAAACAAATTACTGTTTACATTAAATCTATATATTTTTATATTTATATCTACATAAATAAGAAAATTTTTATGAAAATAAATGGTTACGCTCTAACTGGCTGTCCGTATATCTGTTCGTCCGCAGCAAGCCAGCTTTTATTTCTTCTGCCATTTTTAATTGGAAGGTAATAAGAAGATTCGAAAAAGCTCATAAGTCGCGGCAAGTTTGAAAATTTACGCAAAACAACATTTCTATTTATAGTAAGTTTCATTAAAAAAATAACGAAAGAAGTAAAAGTTTAACAATTTACACGAAAAAAAAAAAAATAATAATAAATAAATAAATAAATAAATAAATTAATAAATGTAATATATTGCTAAACTTATGAGGTTTCTCTCATAACTTGACTTTATTTTTATTTTACTATATATATATATATATATATATGCGCGGTATCTAAGCAGTGCTGCAAAAATTTCATTTTAATGAAAAACATTGGTTTTTTTTTTTTTTTTTTTTTTTTTTTTTTACACTTGATTACATAAAAGTAATTCTACGGACGCATGTAAAGATATTTATATAAATCTCGATATATACGCGTATATACATTTCTCTTTCCCTTTCTTATACGCATTTTCATTATGACGGGAAACTGAAAACATCAATTCGCAATACGTAACGCAACTGCGAAAGCATTTATTGCGATATCTGTGTAAAGCAAAATATGTGTGCTTTGTGAAAGCAACACCCAGAGGAAATCATTATCAATGTAAAGCTATACAATGGACATAATTCTTTATTATTTTCTCCCTTGACAACGTTATTTTTGCAGTTTTGTTTTTTGTTACTAAACTTTCAAAATATTATATTTCTATTTAAAATTGAACACAGCTGGTGTGATCGTATTTCGAAAAGCAAAAAAAAAAAAATAAATAAATAAATAAATAAATGAATAAATAAAATTTATCAGTTAAATCTCTGCTCGTGTGGGGGAAAAACAAAAATTGTAGAAAACTTCAAAATCATTAGGATTCGAATAACTTAAGCAAATTTTACAAATTTCTGACTATTGATCGGAATAGAAGAGAAAAGATCTGATAATCTTTTTTCAAATGTTTGTTCGGATTAATTTTAGCACTAAAGTGCTCTTAGAAAGCGTAGAAAGTCATTAAAAAAAAAAAAAAAAGAAAGAAGAAAACTATAGGAAAATGTGCGTTAGAAGCGTGCAAGTTGTGTGTATATGAAAAAACCAAAAGACATTATTATAATTAAACATTAAACATTCAGATCTAAGCAGAATTAGAATTACCTCTGAATAGGTCACTTTACTACGAAGTACCAAAAATTATTTATTACACATAGTGTAAGCGAAGAGTTAAAAGCAGTCCGGAAATTTAATTAACAAATCATTAACGTAAACAGTAGGCAGCTTAAGATAAGCAGACATACCGTTGAGCAGGAGTGCGCTGAAACAACATTTCATTTTACATTTTTAAAATGGAAGGCGAAAATTAAAAGACGGCAACACTGGATTGATATCCCTCACGGGATTTCTTTAAGCTGAAAGCTTGAAAGAAAGAAAGACTTAATCGACATGCATATAGCTGCTGAGTCATGTATATGTTGTTCTACTCGAAGGGAAAAGTTCAATTTTTGATCATAAAATGAAAACACAATCTTTTGTTCATAAATTCAATTTGAAATTAAATTTTTTTTATTATTTCATATGCCGTTTGCAAAAAAAAAAAAAAAAGTATTAGATCTCTTTGTGT
>NW_023998415.1:41325986-41345074 GCF_014805625.2 Glossina fuscipes | reverse complement strand
TGAATTGATGCTGATGAACAAGAACCGCAAACAATTTACTTACACTCAAGATTCTATTGTGTACCTATCGTGGTATGATCACATCTTATAAGAAAGAGGGATTATCGTGTTCGCTCTTCTCTTCACAAGGCAAGTTGTTGTTGTGCCTACTTGATAGAGCTTGTTTCGGGTAAGATGCTTTTCAAATTTTATTTCATTTATTATATTATAGTAAAGAATTTCCTTAATTCTTCCTGTTAATCTGCAAACCCACAGCACTGTCCAAATATTCGTTCTCGTTCACTTTCTTCCAACATTTTATCCGTTCAAATCGCTCTTACACCTATTTAAAGGTCATCGCGATCAAACTACGCTAATATTTAAACGACATTTATATATAGTTTCTAAAGTCATAGGGTACTGAAGAACTAGAGAAGAACTAGAGAATTAATAGACAAGTGGCCAGACTATAGTGTTTCAATTGACATACGGTTGACACAGACGGTGTTTTCGCAGCGCTCGAGAGAAATCTTAAGGAATTATAAACCAAGTTGCCGATCTCAACGCTTCAGTTGAACGATACCGAATAAATCCGAATTAGTTGCATTATCATAGTCCAAGTAAATATCGTTAGAAGTCTCTCTCAATAGATAATTATATGCAACTGGTTGACGGGAAAGTTCTGTCGTATTTTATCGCTTATAGATGATTTTACTTGTTAAGTGAAGGCAAGCAGTTAGAAGGCCTAGAATGCAATTGAGGTCTTGTTATTTAGCGTATCTCTAGTGGCCTATTAGAAGACCTACTTTCAATTTCATTCATCAATTAGTTGCAAAGGGCAGAGTGAAAGAAGAATGTGCAATGTATTTAAGACATTGGTGTTGATTTATCGAAATGATTTACCGAAAGGAGGTAAGGCATCGGCCTCACACAAAAACGATGGATAGTGACACGATGGATAATGCCAATGTTCGGACTTGCTAAAGATGACTTTGCCGTTTCGCCAGAATAAGCCGCATTTAATCATTTTACAATCGCAGAGGAGAAGGAGAAACACATTCAAACAAAATTTTTTTATTATATATGTGTATATAGGCTTTTCTATCCTTACCCTCCAAGTTATGTAAGACCGTCATCTCACTGCAAGGAAATAAAAACGAGAGCAATTTTCAAATTTGTTATGCCTTTAGCAGAGCCTGCTTAATTGCTTGTTTCTCATTTTGCTTTATTCTACTTAAAGAAGTCGTTTAACCCTCTTTTACGTATCATCCGCTGCCTTTCTGCTTCTGTCAGTGAGATTCAATTTGTTTTTTAAATTGATTGTGTATAAATGTTGTCACCAATGTTTTCATCCGACGTATTTGACTTCAAAGAAAATGAATTTAATGTTATTAAGACAGTATTAATTGATTGAATCTCTTTCAATCTTGGATTTATTTTATCTTTTAAGTTGATTTGAAAAGAAAAAGTGCAAATGTAATAATCAACCAAGGTTGACTATTAAATAGCTTATATCGGATTGCCTGATCCAATTCTTTACAATGTTTTTTATTACAAAATATGAAAAATAATATTATTTCTTGCTAAATGAAACTTTACTTTCTATGAGGAGGAGAGTCTGGAGAATGCATTTTTTCTTTACTTTATATTATTATTTTGCATGAATTTTTTTCGTAAAACACTAAAAACTAATCCTTCTTGTTGCATATAATATGAACATAGTCAATGCGGCAAGGTTCCCAAAACCTCTCCCCCCTAAAAAACCCTATCCAAATTTTTCACGTTTTCCTTTCAAATACATCAAAATATTATTTTTCATAAATATTTGTCTAGAAATATTAGAAATATGAAATCTTTTCAGTGTAGTGTAGCTATTCGCTTGTTATTGTCACGTTATTTCAAAAAAAAAAGAGAAAAATATCATGAAATGATCTCAAAAACTGAGATCTGTAGTTTGAACATAAATGTACATAGGTCGACACCTCTGTAAGTTTACTTATACAAATAGCGAAATGCTTATTATTACATTATAGTACTGATACTGTTTTAGGCATTCCAAATGGGGTAAATCGGTCGAAGAACACATCCATAATGAAGCGAAAATTGTAAGTAGCACTCTTCTTTCAAGCAAAAGTTTGTAGACTTGTAAAAGTGCGAACTTTTCTAGTGTTGTCTTATGTGGAATCCGTCTACTAGCTACTAACAAATGAAAAAAAAAAAAAAAAACGGCCACGCCTATCCAATATATTAGCGTATTAGAAGTCAATTTTTTTTTAACCTTTCCAACGCCCAGATGCGACCTTCAAACAAACACCATAGAGTATACAAATTCTTGGGCAATATCAAACTCGCAATGCGCCAAAATATGTTTGTCTGATCGCCTTCGTCGTATTTGTCTGTAGTATCTGTCGTAAGTATTCTACGGCTCGCAGAAGTGAAGATATCGCTTTCAAATTAGCAAAAGAGTTTGAAAAATTACGAAAACCGATCAGAGGACACCTGATGGGAAAATTTTCGCTCTCCGTGAAATAGAAAAACTCAGTCACGCCCCCATCAATATTATAGAGTGTGAAAATTTAATTTTTTCCCTGTTCTGTTAGTCCCTTTTAGGATACCGGAGGTGACATACCTTCGGACAGCTTCGAATTTAATTTTTTTACATGTTCACTGTTACGCGATACAAGTTTCCCCGTCATTGCAATGTTTGGAAAATTTTAAGTTCTTGATCATAATGTTCTCAGCCTTTGCACCCAGACCTTGGATATCAGATTAATCACGTGTGGACACTATTTTTATTTTTGGATGCAGACCAGAAGATATTAAGACGTTAAGCAAATTCTCGATGTATTCGGAGAGAAAGCGTAAGGGGCCGATAATCTGGAGTGTTCAATAAAACCTTGATATATCCATTGCAATAGGTGTAAATAGTGCTAGCCAAGCTTACGCTAGACTATTTAAAATTTTTCTTTTTTTTTTTTTTTTATTTGAATAAAAGCAACGAACAATTCATACCACTTAACATAAGTTTCTGTAAAATGAATTTATAAACCGATCTAAAGTAAGGAAGAAGCGTACATATTACAGCTTAAAAAAATTATGCTTCTTCTTTTGTTACTTGTAATGAACAGAACCGGATGATATGCACAATATAATATATATAAGTAAATGAGAAGAACAAGTATGACAAGCATGTCATAACTACAAGCTGATGCATATATATGTCTGCGTGTTACAGTCATGAACGACTTTGCGCTTATTTGCCACAATAATCATATGCTGCCTTAATAATAACAAGTCTGTTAGGGAACTTAACGTGGACCCATTATGGATATTATGGAATTGATCATTCGGTGCCTTGTTATTCGTCATTTGTTAACACCTGACATATACGTCAAGCACGAAAATACTCTGTCAACAATTTGTGCCTAACGATAGTAGATCAAAAAAAAAAAAAAAAAAATGTTCCCAAAGACCCGTTCTCAGCACACTGACTTTGAACTTGAAAAATTTCTCCACGAATTCCTCGATATCTTGAGTAGTAGAAAGAAAATGCTCAAATTTATAAAACATATAAATCGCATCAAGCTTTCAAGCATGATTTTGGAACGGAAAGCATTAATTTTGACTTGTTCGGTTTGGCATTTCACTGGTAAAATATTTAAAATAGTGCATAAGCTAAAGAAATTTTAAGAAAATTTCCTGGAAGAGATGTCGTTTTGTTGTTTTTTTTTTTTTAATTTCTTTCTTCTTTTTATTTATTTTGAAAACAAACGAGCTATTGAATGTAAAGTCTTAATTATTCAAGGATGCCAAATAAGTCAAGGATCCTTTACTAAATAGAGGTAGTAGAAAGACGTAACAGAATGGAAAAGAGGAGAAAAAATGAAGATGCAAAAATATTGAAAAGGCGGTTTCCTTCAAAATCATGAACAAATTACAAACATACAAACAGGCAGGCAGTGGCACGGTAAAGCATAGAAAGACACGTATTCATACAAATAAATTCATGCAGATACTTATAATACAATGATCTTGTAATAGTTTGCCAAGAGTGTTTGTAAAGGCAAACAGTTTGCAAACAAACAATTCACTCAGTTTCTTCAACGGAGTCACAGAAAATTTCATTCATTTAAACGTATATATATATATATATATATACAAACAGTAGTAGTAGTATATACTGTAATATATAGCATAGTTTGTGCAAGTGAGTGATGTGTTCGTTTATTTTATGGCCCATAAAAGTTTTGTACCCTCAAATTATTTCAGTAGGAAACTTGAAAAGTGCAATTGTGTGAAATTAATGATTGTTGAATATATTCTTAGAAAATTATGTACTATCTCTTAACGATATATGTTTGTCTGTCAATGTGTGTATATTATCATATATATATATATATATATCATTATAACAATATATATATAATGGATATATATATGGATATGTATATATATATATACACACATATGTATACAAACATATATATATATATATATATATATATATATATATATATAGATGCAATCGCATGTGCGTAAATGTTTAATTATGTAAATTTTATTGAAATTATTTTCAAAAGTTTGAATTGCAATTAATTATCTATTAAATTGTATAACACGCATTAATATGTATATATATATATATATATATATGCATATATACATGTGTATGCATTTACGTATAGATTGGTGTAGATGTGACATATGAGAAATTTATGACATTTTACGTGAAAAGAAATTTAATTGAATTGCATTTATTATGCATTACGGCAAGAATGGGCGGAATGCTTTTCAATCTAATGTTTACAATTTAATTAAATACAAAAACGTTTAATTGATATATTGTTGTTTAAATTAAATTTTCAGTTACTTAAAGTAGAATTGTTTTTTTCTTTTTTTTATCGGCCAGTGCGTAAATGTTTTCAAATGTTAAGCTTACATAAAATTAATTATATATATACGTCTCAAATCAAATCGAAAAGAATATTAAATCGTTAAGTTATTAAATAAAAGATGCAATAATTATTTTAATTATTGCCGTGTCAATCAATTAATTCAAAGTATTACGCATCATATTTGAATATATATATATATATATATATATATGTATATACAAATATTCCACGTTAATCACGCTAATCAAGAGTATTTATGTATATATATATATATTACACACATTCAGATTATTACAAGTAAAATAATAATGAACGACCGGCTCGTTGTTTATAAGTATGTACTTCTCGTTTTTTATCACAAATGATATTATATTGTATAAAAGGAATCTGCAATGAAATACTAGAGGAGGCTTCTCTCAACTTAAACTGTTTGTTGTATGTGATTGCGTTCATTTTGCTTCACTTTATCTTTGCTTCTAAAACTAGGCATTCGACTGGCTTACCCAGGCGAGGCCTTCCTTTTCCACTATTCTTACGTATTGCAGGAAGAGTACATTTGAATGACAGTGCTAACAATACCAATTATGATGATATAGTGATTGTTAGTCCTTTTACAATCCACTCCGGGAAAATATGAAACGATGCGGTTTATACTAACCAGAATTATTGCATTGACCGAGTAAGACCGAAAGCCACTAATCGATCAGCCTAGAACAAATAAAAATTTTGAAGCAAATTTGTTGACTGTTGTTAAGCCGGCTAAAGCTTTATTAGAAGCATTCGTAGTCCGAGTCTGGTTGTGCAGTCAGTGGCCGCCGTGAGACTGATCCGGTAAAGACGATATAATTATGTTCATCGTAAATTAAACAACGACCTTTTAAAGAACTTTTTTACAGGAAAAGTTGAACGTATCCGAGGTCTTTATCGCATACTGCCTTCGTAACTTTTGCAAGCATTTAATAATTTTCTCACATATTCGGTTTTTTCCGCCAACGAATGCTTTTTCTGGCGATGAGATGACTCCTATTTTGAGATAAAATGGATGTTGTAATATTTGTGTAATATGCCTAAAGGAATTAAAGCACTGATCAAGTAAATCGTTTTGCTGTTTGTTCAATAGAATGAAATTTCAAACTAATTTTTTTCAGTTGCGTTTGTTTACCTTGACTAAGAAAATTTTCATCAAATGTCAGAATGCGATGTAACAGGCTCTTCTTTCCACATTTTCAAAGTAACTTTCATTCGAACAGTATTCAGTATTCATTATTCGTAAATAATTCATCATAAAACATCCTTAATATTAATCTTTAAATTTTTTGAGCTCTTGTGACCTTCGTGAATATCGGTACTGGTCCTCCATGAATATCAGTAGCGATTTGAAATAACGAAGTCACACATCCTGTCAGGTCTGGTCTGATGGTTCGGATCCATAGATTTTTAAAAATCACGCCTACTGTCCGCTCTACTCTATTGAACTAAGTAGCGGGGAAAAAATTCAATTCAAATAATGATCTATGTAAAATTATTTCAAATGAATTTATTTTCCTTAAATTTTATATATTCATTATAAAAATTCATAATTCGAAGGCATGCAGGCAACTAAATCTATAAATATTTCTGCTATGCAATACTAATCTAATTGCTTATCCTATAAATGCTTTGTAAATGAAAATAGATTTGCCTAAGCACGGCATCTGCATTGAGTTTATGAACGTTTTCTTAGTTCTAGTCTATGCTCTTCGACCATAGGCCATTTTATGGCAGTCGAAGGAAAATTCATTCGACGACATAATTGATGCCCATTAGCATAATCAAAGGGGAAAATAAAATGAAATATGATTACGAAATACGCATCTAATCGATACAATTCTGTTCGGGTGCCATAAAATACGGAGGGATTATCGACAAGAGATTAAGAAAAAACTGCTTGGAAATTATTAAAAGATAAATTGAAGGATAAATAAAGAATATCTCTTAACGGCAAGTTCAGTTTAACTTATTTATATACTTTGCTCTTCTTCTTTTTGCATTTATTTGCGTTCACATTGTTGTATAGACGCAATAGTGAAGTTCATACGACTCGACAGCAATCGACTCAGGAAACAACATTGTCGAAAAGTAACGGTTGCGTCGAGTGTGCATTCGAGGTCGACAGCCATAAACCGGCCTCAGCTTTGTAAATTAGCACGTTTCCTTTGTGTCCACGTGTGAGTTACTAAGAAAATAAGATTATCGTCCCTACGATTGATTACATTGGATATAATTATCTTCTTTGACAATTTGTAAGACATTCTGCAAGTTTTCTACAAAATTTGAAAGAAAAAAATAAATAAATAGCTTTTCAATATTGATGTGGATGCATTCACTCAATCCAATTTGGCATTGAATTGCGAATCCAATTTCATCTTACGATCTACCATTGATGAAGGTTATCAAAAGATTGAATCTAACAATGTGTAACCATTTTGTTCGTTTAGCTTGAAATTTCTATAGCTTTTTTAATAGCGGTCCTACTATTTAACATTGCGTACATGCATGCATATTTATTATTATTATTATTATTATTATTATTTTTTTTTTTATATTAAATTTTATGACTTTTAATTTAGTGTTATTAAGAATGTAAAGCAAAAAAAAAAAAAAAAAAAAAAAAAAAAAAAAATAAAAAAAAAAAAAAAAAAAATTCGTTAATATGCAAATACTATAAAATACTGTAGCAATTTCTCGAAATGGCCAGAGTTTTATCTATGTCGAGGTTACCCGGCACTCGCGTTTACCCATTATGTCATTTTATGAGTTTTCGCACATTAAAGCATACATAAACATTAAACCGAAACTATGTTATGTGTACTACATGCATAATATATAATATGCTCACACTCTAATGCATTTACGCTTTGCATAGAAAACTTAAAGCGATTCCTGCGGTAATGAGTTCAACGTAATCCTTTGTTGCTATAGCAATAATTTTATAATAATAATAAAAAAACAAAAAAATTGCATATATAATAAGCGCAAAAGATACACATTCCTTTCTATCAGGCCGAATTTCGGATACCTACGATGACTGTTTAAACAATTCTACATATGCAAGTGAGAGAACAGTTTTTTCTCTTTTTTTTCTTATAATTAATTCTTCATTGATGTATTTTTTTTTTTTTTTTTTTTTAATGTCATTCATGCCAAGGTTCAGATTTTTACTTAACTTCGAGTAGTGCCAGTGGCTCTGTATAAACGATATGACGAAATGAGTTTAACAATAAATCAAAACAAAACAGTGCATTTATTAGCAATTATATAATAATAATAATTAACAACAATTTCTGCTTCATAAATATCTTGTTAAATCAATTAAATAAAAACGGAAATTCTCTCTTGGATCAAGAGTTCACTTGATGTGATTTTCTTCATCATAGTTTCAATGAATTTTTTCTATATTTTAATTGAAATTTTTAAAACTAGATAAATGCCACTACGATTATTATATTGATATGTACGCAAAACTTTCTAATTATACATAAGAAACATAATCAAATATGATAAACAGCAGAAAGTGTCTTAAGCCAACCAATGTAGAAAACACAGTCGACTTTGCAGCTCTCTTATGAACTACGCCAGTTTTTTAATTCATACATAAAGCAAAGAATTATCAATAGAAGAACGTACACTATATGCATATGTATGTACGGCCAAATTGCATAAGCAATGTCTAGACGTCTGTCTGTCTATCCACTTTAAAGGAACAATTACAAATTTTGAAGAGAAAGTCAAAGTAAGTCCTACCACATCTTCATCTAACCCCCTTTCAATCGAGATAAAATCGATGTAGATTAGTAGAGTCCGGGACTCGGTTATTATTAAGAAGAAAAATGGCATACTCTGTAGATGTCGTTTTGGGTTTCTAAAATATTATCGTTTATAAATATCTTTTGAAATGTACATACGATGCCATCATTACTAATAGCGTACGATATATATATATATATATATATGAAATATATCGCACGAAAACTTATTTCTTAAATCAAGTTGCGATTCTGGACCAAGTAGCCATATGAAGACGAAAAGACTCTGTTGATTGATTCGTCCAAAATCAACTTTTCGCCCTTTTCTTGAACACTCCTTCTATTAGTCACTTTCTACATTCTATGGGAATCGTTTTTTGATCTATTCAAACATTTATACTCACGTGCTAAATTATCATAAATTCCAATCTATATATGATTGCCTAATGATCAACTATAAATCCTCCTATCGATAAATATTCACAATGTGCAGGATGTTAACCCTACCTTCAACTCTAATCTTCAACTCTATTAATTCAATGCTCAAATGTATTGCTCACACGGCCTTATCTTTCATTATTCTTAGATTGTCATGGCTTTCACAAAAGTGATGGTGATCTTACAATTAACTAAAATGCTAGAACTGTGAATTTATATTCCACGTCTATCTACTAGTTGTTGTAATCTAGTATAATTGCTTAACATTTATATTCGCTACGATGCAAGCCCCGTCTTGTTTGAAGAAAGTAAATCGCATTCGCCATTTTCGACTAATTTCACTCTTACTTGAAAACTTACCTTTGCCGCCAGTCATCAAAATTATCACATTCTAAGTATATCAACTCGACATATTTCGAATGTGATAACAGGCTTGCGTACGACAATGTTTCTTATTCGCTAACTTATGCAGTAAGTACATAAACGTATAACTTAAGCAAAATTTGTGAGACTAAAACGGCAACGAAACACAACTTTGATCCTCACAACACTTAACGTGGACTTTGAAGTCGGCAAAGCATTTCTATGGAAGGGTAATACATTCATTGAATACATTTTCGCTTGAAAAGCATTTTCGCTGTAGCGACTGTCAGCACTAGTAGCGCTAACTATTTATCTCCTTAGCTTTATTCTATAAATTTTTTATTCAAGAAAACATTGGTTTGAATTAAGATGCCTTTAATGGTTTTGTTGGTTTCGGGAATTTATACGCATAATTAAAGTATTCCCTATATATATATATGGCAATGCAATACCGAGGAGCAGAACAAATTTCCGTAGTGAAAATACATAAATTCGTAAATAAAAATTTAGTTTTTTTTATCGTTAACGGATAATATCTATTTACAATTTATTTATATATTTATTTTTACTTTATTTTTATTTATTTATTTATTTTTTTTTTTTTTCATATTTTCTATTGGCTTAAATGATCCTTTGAATATTCAAAAATCTTATAAAAGGATGATTTTAAGGGAGTGGGGATGAAATTTTTGATGACTTATAAAGTTGATTTTCTGAGTATCGTGTAAATAGTAATAGCACCGTATCACGGATTCTTTGAATTCGCAGAATGATACGGAAAATAAGAAAAGTGATTGGCAGTAAATAGAATCTTAAGCACAATCCTATTATTTACCAAATTGTATCGTGCCAACAGAAGCGCCGATTAGAAGCGAAATAAAATATTATTCCAAATCGAATTTTTCGAAAAAATTTTATGCTACTCACTAACACAAAACAAAAGATTCGATCATCATCATCAGCATCGTCACTTATTTCAGATTTACTTCGTAATTCGAAGGTTAATCGGTTATTAGTTAGTTAGTAGTATATGATTTTTATCATTTCTCTTTATCTGTATGCGGCTATCCTTCTATAGTTCGTATCCTGCTGTTTAATTGTACTCCTGTTAAACACATTTAAATATGTGTGTATCTTAAATTATGACCGGTAGCACTGAACATGTCAGCTGACATGACAGCTAGCCGCAGCGGTTTACAATAGCAATTTTATGGTAGCATTTAATTCAGACTTACAAACTTACAAATGCATACACGCACACATAGCCAAATATACGCAAGCACATGCAAAACTCATATACACCCGCGCGGGCACAGACATCCACGCTTATAAAGGCCTGTAATCATATTCTTATATGTCGACACAATTTTAAGACAAACGACAACAAAAGCCAAAAAAAAAAAAAAAAAAAAAAAAAAAACAAAAACTATAATGAAATAAAAACTTTTCAGACGCAGAAGAAAAAAAAAGAAGGAAAATTGAAACACACGTAGTGATGAAAATGTACGCATGTACACATACGCAGTACACATGATTGATATACGTATGTAAAGGCATAAACAGATGTAATCGCACAAATGACGCGCACCGATATGAAAGAAGAAGAAGAAATGCCTATGAATGAAAGAGAAAGAGAAAGAGAAAGAGAAAGACAGAGAGGAAGGGAGAATTTACGGTTGGAAAAAATGCTATAAAACTGAATGCAAATTAAATTTTCAAGTAATGGAATTAATTAAGCAGCAGCTTATCGCATAACAAAACGAAAATGATATATATCAGTCTCATTACAATAATGATTTTAGTTAGTGTAACGGGGCAAGGGACTCCAAACGACACCATAAAGAATGAGTGCACTTACTACTATTACTGCTACTGCACTTACGACCTACTATTGCCTGTGATGAGAGGCGATGGTGATAGTAAGTAATGAAGTAAACACATGTGCGCGTAAGTATCTTATGAACTGGACTGCAGTTGGGATGGCTTATCAGCGATTGTCTGCTTCTATAAGTGGAGATGTATGAGTGTTTGGTATATATTTTTTTTTTTTTTTTTTTTTTTCTTGTTTGGTTTGGTTTGGTTTATATATAAATATATATTTTATATATATATATATATATGCATAAGTATATGTGAATATGGGTGTATGAACGTGTGTATGAAGCATAAACGGAAACTGTGCTGGAAGTGTTGGAATTGTAATAAGTCTCAGCTCTAGAATTTTATGGTAATTAAGGTCAAAAATAATTTGTATTTCTGAGAGCATAAGTAGGGGAAAATGGAAGCATAGGAAGCGTAACAAAGGGAGAAGCAGCAAACATTTATGTATGCACTCACTTACCAGTACACTTATCCGCTTACTGTACGTACAGACACACCCGCACGCAAATACATAAAATTCAAGTTTACCTCGACGTTAACACATTTAAAATTTTCCGTTTTAGTGCTGGAATCGAGCAAAAAAAAATAAAAAAAAATAAATAAATAAATAAAAATAGGAAGACAAAAAAAAAAAAAATAAAAATAAAAATAAAAAAGAGAAGCAATACATTAAGAGGAAAAAGACACACAAAACTAAAAAGTTTGCTCAATTAAATAGACACTGTCGGTAACTGGTCAGAAATAACTAGATTGTTATATGTAGATGCGATGCATACACGTTTCGTACGTATATAGCTAGATGTGCTAAGTATGAATATATATATATATATATATATATACATTCATTCATTCATATATATGTATATAAGCATATTGTTGGATAGCTCAAAACCACACTGTGACAACTACTGCCATAGTGGCAAAAAAAACTTTACCCGGCCATCCAGAAAAGTTAACCTTTCTCTTCTTAGCTCTCTAATTGAGTACACTAAAGCATTAGTATGGGTGAATGATAACGTGAAAACCAGATATAGATGCCGGGTGTGAGCGTTATACGTGCAGAAAGCATTTCCTCCCTCACCATCGAGAAACAGTTCCAAAGAAGTTACTAAGGCACGAAGCGAATCCTATAAATCCGCTACCTATATATACATTTGTAAGGCCATTTCGCTAATTGCAACTTAATTATATGCTCGATCGAAATCATTAAGATATCGACGAAGCCTAAGATGATCGTATTTAATAAATAATAATAATAGTAATAAATTTACACGCGCGCGATATATAATTGCTGGCTAATAATAATAATAGTCAGAAATTTGTGTTAGTTTAAGATCTGTTTCCAGGTCTTCGCATATTGCAGACGGATTTCATCCAGGTTTATATTTGATCGCCGAACGAGACGAACGTTAAGCAGATAATATTCGTTTCTCCGACATAATCTTACTGCTTAAGCTTTTTCGATCGTAATATTGCCAACAAGGACTGACGATCCTACGGACGGACAAGCGATTTTAAGCATTCCAGATTGTTACAATCGGAAGAAAGTAACTTATAGTAGTAGCCAATCCTTTGGGGGTGACTATGATATGACAAAAAAAAAAAAGAAAAGCAGGAAAAAGATATGGTTGTATGCAGGCTGGCAAATTAAATGCCAACCGTAAAATGCCAAAACTAAACTGAATAGAAAAGTTGAAGTAGACAAAGATTTAAGTGACACTGCGAAACAGATTTTGTGTGTTTTGTTGCTGTTAAAATGTTTAACTTTGAGCATCTTTATTATCTTGGGTGTTCGTACATCCGTGTGTATATATATATATATATATATATGTGTGCGTGTCCGTGTATGCTTCGAATAGCCTTGAATATTATGATGCAATTTATTAAATAATTTTATGTAATTTTCTCTTCTTTTATCCCTTCACAAGTTTTTAAGTACTCGTTAAGTGAAACGAAAAGCATTTAGTTTAATTAATTTTTGGCTCGTTATTATTATTTTATTTATTTATTTATTTATTTATTTATTTATTTTTTTTTTTTTATTTTTTTTTTTTTTGTCATCTCGCCTTTTTGGTGATTTATTCAATAAAGGAAAGAGCAATAAAGTAAACACAACCATAATTAAATCACTGATGCCTAACATAATAATCATAATCATAATCATTATCATCATTGTTATCATTATCGTTATCAAGAGTCAAGTGATAATTTTTCAAAAATTACCCACAAGTACTTGCTCGTACAAAGTCTTGTTGTTGGCCTTGTGTAACACAATTTTTATTTGGTTTTCATTTATTTCATTTTGACAAAACCAGGCAAACAATCAACCGACTATTTCAACCAGTCAGTCAATTCAGTCCGACAGTCAGTCTAATTGCTTGTTTGCTTACGGTTGATTGTAACATAGCTGCGCTAGACTATCACCATTACAGTTATTACGCCTGAGGCCCATCTAAATACTAAATCTTTCATTTATTTGACCACAAAAAAATTTCAAAAAAAAAAGTTTTTTTGATTTTTATCATTTAATTATATAAAACAGCCATCATTTTGGTATATAAATAATTTCTTTTTGCTTTATGGTTAATTGGGAAATATATTCATATAATATCCACTACTAAGGGCAAAATAGATTTCTCATACTTAAATGTAAACCACAAAAATAATCATCGCAAGCCGGGCCAAGTACACATAATCTTAGCTAACAGAAATATTACTCTTGTCTCTACTTGAAACCCATCCGTCCATCCCGTCTATTGTTACAAATTTTGAGCTAATAAAAACTGTCAGAGTAGCTTCAAGGTTGCCGCGGGGTTACGTTCACTGATCCCTAGTCGCCTTTCGCCTTTAGAAATGTGATCATAAAGAACTCGGAAAAAAGATTCAAATACTGATTGGTAGCTTAAAAGATCATATATATATCCACTGATAAAAAAAAAATTAACTTATCACAGACTCGATCAGCTCATTAACATGCTTGCAAAGTGTTTCATTATTTATTGTTTGCTTCAAACGCCTAATTTAAATGAAAATGAGCTCATAGAGACAAAGAAAGCCATACTGTATTAATGATTGAGGTGCATTTTGTTGGTGACACGCCTTAACGCTAAAGGAAATCAAAACCATTTGAATATAAGAAGAGCAAAATCTCTGCAACATGTTTAAGCGGGTCGCTAAATCTTTCCACCTTTCTTAGGTGACTGTTGCTACACAAAAAGTAAAAAGTCTCTCACACAAGATTGTGCTTAATAAAATCCCGGCGACGGAAGCTCACTACCGCGAAGCCATTAAGAGTGTTATACGTCGCTCTCTCTCTCTCTCTCTCTCTCTCTCTCTCTCTCTCTTTTAGATTTATTTTCAATTTACTATAGAGGACCAAGGTCACAGTGCGGGAAATTCGAAGGTGTTATAGTCCGAATTATAACGGAATGGTCTCACATAAAATCGCCTTTCGCAGAATATCTACAGGCAGGCAAAGTTCTGACATCTGAAGGCGTAGCCCTTTGGGGGAGTTCCATGACGGCTAGTGTTACCCCCAAATCGCTTAGGCATCAAATATTAAACGTATTCGATATGGCTCGTCTCCCCCAAAAGGAACAATTTAACCCTTACATATTCTTTCATTATAAGCATTCCAGATACCTCCTGAATGGTTTCAGATTGTTGCTCATCCGAAGAGGATGGGCAATGACACCAGTTGTCGCTTATTTTCCGCCTCTAAATAACCGAGACAGTTGTCTTCAGCCAAAGCAAAGTACATTTAGACGCAGTGTTTCAATTCTTTTCGCATCTGATCGATAGTCGAATTGAATCTGACGAGACTGACAAAAAATATTGAAATCAATGTTGTCTCTTCATGCAAATCTTGGGTACGACTAATTCTCATCTTAATAGCCATTCTATAAAAAAAAAAAAGAAGGGAAATGAATAAATGACTGCCTCGATGAATATAAGCAGATACCTTATGGTATCTCTTTGATTTATTTATCCTATGCTTAACAATTATTCGACATTAAAAAAAGAAAGCTATTAAATCAACCGATAAGTTTGTTCAAATTAACAAATATTTTTTTTATTTTTTTTCATTTTTATCATTTCATTTCTTCATATATTCATTTCTAAGTTTGGAGCTGAGCTACTTTCATCGGCCACAATACATGAAATTCGGACCACTAAACTCATTAGTTTTGTAATGACGAGTTATTAATCAATATCACAAACACATACATACACATATACACTCTCACACTCGAACGGGCACACAACTGCAAATGCATATGGCGTTAAGCTTTTAGTATATAAAGTTTAGGAAGCACGATAGCGGAAAATTTGAAAAACAAACCCAAAGCATTTAGAGGCAAACAAACAATTTAAACATAAAGTAGCTAAATTTATCAAAAAAAAAAAAAAAAAAAAAAAAAAAAAAAAACGAGTTACAAAAAGAAATAGAAAGGGGGTAGAAAGAGAGAGCTAGAGTGATAGAGAGACCAACGAGAGAATAAGTGAGAGGGCGAACTAGTAATTGAAAGACAGAGGGTGATAAAATGGTCTCACAAAGAGCCTAACGAACTTGGGAAGTATTTCAATTTTCGCCTTAACGGCAGAGTTTCAGCGTAGAAACCTCGCTAAGGCTATATATAACCAAACATATGAAACCTATGCATATTCATACGTAAGAATTTATGCATGTATGCACCTAAACATGTACAGCCATGGACAAACAAACAAAATGCGCTTCGTCATGAGAGCAAACATAAAAGTTTTAAAATATAATTTAAACTGCTACGTAGAAGAAATTTAAACAAATGTTTTTAATGATAATTGAAATACAATACAAATACATATGCATGCACAAATAACGCAGAACATATATATATATATATATATATTTCCCGTTAGTTTTAAACATTTTTTGCTTAATGTGATCTTTTTAATGAGGTTCTCTCCGATTTTTCGATCCGACTAAGATGCAGACTTCCCGCTGGCCATTCCAAAGCTATATAATATTTTCCTATGAAAAGCGATCGTTTAAAATCCATGCCTGGAACGTTATCGTTGATATCAATATATTTTATTGACAATGAATTAAACATGGGCTTCCATTTTTCTTTTACTTTTTTTTTATTATTCAAGTAACAAAGCATTGGGATTTCGTGAACTTTTTTCTTCTATCCTTCTATTCGGTTGTAATCCATTGCCAGACCATTACAAGAACTCTGATCACAAACTGTGAATAATGTGAGTCACCGCCTTTTCTATCTTAACAAGATAATTAGGATGAATTGTTTATTAATTTCTTTCCCGATTCCCCTGGAGGATTTCAACGACTTTTAAATGACTCTGTGGTGTACTAAAATCGGTTTGACAATCGAAAGGAGTATCCTTTCTTGATTCTTGCTGGCATTTCTTTTAATTTTATTATGCATTTTTGCTTATTAACATCATGTCGATATAAATTGATTTTCTTTCCATTACTTTTTTCGCATTTTATTCGAAAAATTTTTTTGAAATTTTTATAAAGGAAGTAATCCTTGCGTAAAAACGAAAAAATAAATAAATAAATGACTAAATGTGGTCTAGAGTAGTGGTAAACAGTATTATCAAATGAGAAGAATATTCTTTAAATATATATTTAAAAATTTTTTTTTACTATTATTGCGCTATCTAAGCGCCTTTGGCCGTATGTACGGATGTATATATGTTCTTGCGGCAAGTTTGTAATGTAGAACTTGTGCATATATTAGCAATTAATTGAACGTGAGTCTTGAAACCATGTTTTGACATGTTTTCCAACCATGTGGTATATATGTGTATGTTTCTCAAAGCTATATAGAGTATAGATGTATGCATGTTCAATGTTACGTTACCTTACTGCCGGCAAAAACGTTAATTCATAATTTTTGGCGTTTTCCCTTAAATAGTTCGGCTATTCAATAAGTTTTTTTTTCTCCGTTTCTCCGAGCCCCCCCCCCCCCCCCCTTCCCTTCTTCTTCTCTTTTTCTATTAATTTTCCCAAAAATTTTGTCTATTTTTCTTTACTACGTTGTCGTTGTTGTTAAAACATAAAATTTAATATCAACGTTTTATAACCAAACTGCTGAGTTGCTGTATGTTTTTTGCTGATAAATAGTTTATAAACATGAATGTGTGTATACGCTTGTCCTTATTTCTCTATCCTATTTACCTCTTTCCCTCTATCTTTATATATATATATATATATATATATATATATATGTATATGTATACATATCTCCTCTTAACATACAGAACACCTACCTTTCGCTTGATTAATGATCATATTGGGGGGTAATGTCACGTCTGTTAAGTACAATGATAGGTAACTATTATATACTTCGTAGGTATATACATATGTACACATATGGTAAGAAATTTATGAAATTTACGTTGTTGGCAAAGCCATTTATATCTATAAAATGTGTACATACAGTTACAATCATATATGAATACGTCGCACCATTTTGCAACGTTGTCTTTATGATTATCGTCACCACTACTACGATCCGCCGCTACATCATTGAGAAGCTTTTTGTGCACAAATCTGAAAGAGATTTGTTCCTCTTTTTTTCTTTTTTATTTTTCTCTCTTTTTGCTTTTTTTTGAGTTTTTTTGTTTTTGTTTTTTTGTTTTTTTTTTTTTTTTTCTAACTACTCGTGACTGTTGCAGCCACTGTTGAAAAATTTATGATAATAAATTATATTACACGACACCTCTAACTATGTACACAGCGGTAAGAGCGGGATGGATACGAATATAAGATGATGAGGATGATGGGCAATGAAGTAGTAGCACTAGTCTTAGTGAGACTGATTCTCTGCTATGGGCATAACGAACTGTAATACATAAACATGTGTTCAGTGTTAGCAGCAACCGCACCGATCCAATAGCAAGCAACTAAACAAAAATTTGTCGTAAAACTTGCAACATTTTTTTTTAATTGTTAAATGTTAAAGAATTTGAGAAATAAAAAACAGACAGATAGAAAGAAAGAATGAAATACAAAAAAAAAAAAAAAAAAAAAAAAAAAAACAAGTAAGAAAAGTATATTCGGTCTCGACTGAATCTTTTATACCTATCATCGTTATTCCAAAAAAGCCAAAAATTTCCATTTTTTAAAATAATGGAGCGGACGAGATTGATTTGCGTAGGGCGTTATAAGCGTGTCCGTGGAACAGTTGAAATCGCATCCAATTTTTCTTTTCTTTTTTTTTTGCAAATTTATAGACGCTATCTTCATTTTGGCTACCATAGATATTACACAGTTCCGCAAAACATACAGATGGACAGACGAACAGGTGGACATGTTTAGGTGCATTCAATTTTCAAAACTGGCCGAGAATTTCCAAATTTTAAGGTGTTTTTAGAGCTTTTTTCTGTGCTGCGTCTAACGGAATTGAAAAATTGATTTAATTTTGATCAACTACACTATTGGGTGGGCGTGGTAAATTGATTTTATTTTTGTGCAAAAATATATATAGAATCGCTCATGGTATATGCGTTTAAATGTTTGTACATTTATTTGCTACAGTTTCTGAATAATGAATGAGCAAAAAGCCAATTTTGCATTCCTTTCGAAAAACAGAGTTGTTCTCAGTGTACGTGGTGCTGTCGTTCGACCAACTTGATCCATTTTCTATACTAACCTGCATGCACGTACGTGCGTGCAATATTTCTCCCAAATTTAAAGTCGATAGCTTCACTTTTGCGGCCAGGAAAATTTATATAATAT
>NW_023998415.1:41309950-41325976 GCF_014805625.2 Glossina fuscipes | reverse complement strand
CGGACAGACGGACATGCTTAAATCAATTTGAAATTTAATGCTAATCAAGAATATATATCTACTTTGTGGAAGAGGATCATTACGGCTCCCTTCCGGGGAGTTAATAATGTCTTGACGAAACGAATATACCCGACTATCTTTTGATGTTGGGTATGAAAAGAAAAACAGTAAACTCATTTAAGTGATTTTATTGAAATAATGAATGCAGTTTGCTTGTAAAAAGTCGAGGAATGCCATTAAGAATTTTTAATTTTAATTAAAAGAAAACTTTACTTTGCAAATATAATCTTAAACTATTTCTATGTCTCTATTCGTCTCTCTCTCTCTCTCTCTCTCTCTCTCTCTACACTTCACGTAGAAATTTATTATAAGTTTTATTTGCTCAAGAAAAGTAATTGCACAAGTAACAATGTATACAATTTAGGTGGAAATTGTCAAAATTTATCTGTGTGAAATTCGAAAAAGTATAACATTCTCAGCTGAACCCGTATACTTAGACCGTATACTTGGACACCTAGCAATTTTCTTCGCGCATATGTACATTCACCATTTGCTTAATCAAAAAAGACTTTCAAACACACAATTCACGCAAATGAATAAGAAAAACAAAAAAAAGAAAGAAATTGAATTCTATTTAGAGACGCCATCCTACTCTGTCTTTCCCTCTTTTCTTTGATCACTTACATAAATGGATGTGTACATTGTCGGTGTCTTTTTTTTTTTTTTTTTTTTTGGTAAAAATATAAAAAAAAAAAAAAAACAACATGCGTGAGCTTGAGCTCGTTAAAGTCGAACGATTTTAAATAGATTGAGTTGTGAGTTAAAAAAATATCAAACGTATTAAGCGTTACTGTTCCTGTGTAGTGTCAAGGAAATTGCCACCTCTCGACAATAGATATTCTACGACAATGCCAAGTGCCTAAGCTCGTGTTATGACTCAAGCGATGCGTTAGTATTGATGTTAAAAATTGGTTTTCATGGCGGCACCGAAATTGAAAGGTCTACGACGATCGTTTTTGTCGTCGTTTGGCTGTATATTGAAATATCTACGAAAGGAAAGTTAGGCCCAATGGTGGGTTGTCCAAGTTGCCCCCTATTCACTTTATACCGATTCTTCGGATTACAATTTCTTCGTTCATTGGTTGTTTCCTTATAATATTTGTTCAGGCAGCACTTCAATCAAGCTACGATTCTTTTCGGCGAGAAATTGATGCCTGTGAAGAACAGAAACAAAATAATGGTTAATCGTGGAGAAGATTTGCTCAAAAAAAAGAAAAAAGATGTTAAACTATACGCCACCCACCACATATATAATTCATATCGCATATTGCTCTGGAATAACTCCCCAGATGATGAAGAGATGCAAATATGCCTATTGTTATTATTTATTCTAATAAATTATTTATTCATACTCATCATCTTAAAAATATTGCATTGATATTACGTTCGTTCATCAGACATCTTCAAAATATCCATCCAGCCCGCTTCGAATGCGAAAGTTCTAATCTAATTGAAGAAAGGCAATCACAAATCGCGACTGGGAGAAGTAGATTTCTTCAGGGAAGCTTGCAAATGTTCTGATCGTAATTTCCTTCACATTGGTTGGTTAGTAGTGCAACAAGATTAAGATTAAGATAAGATTAAGATTGACATGAAGTGCTTGTTATGGATTTATTTCATTCATTTTCTCTATAATTTTCGCCTCCTCACAAGTTGACCGCAGCAATGGCAAAATTCCACTTACTACACTTCGAATCGTTGCCACGTCCAGCAGACTTAGCCATTAGTGATTATTACCTGTTCGTGAATTTGAAGAAAATAGTCGCCGGTAAAGAGTACGGCTCTATAAGAAAGGCAAAGAAGTATGAGAGACGTGTTGGGATGGCCGTGTTGCTCTTCAATGGATAAAGTCGAAGTTTGCCTAAAATTTGTTGTTTTATTAGCCATCCTGCAGACTGAGCATATTGTCTGATGCGTTATCTTTAAAGGATAATTGTTTCCATTGTGCCATGCGTAGGTGGGGAAGGCGCAAATTTGCCTGGTAGGTAAGCTTGCATATATAGATAAGTGGTAAAAATTGCGGGTGCACCCAATTCCCATCGCATATATAATTGAGTGATTTTTTTAACGTTTCATTAGACGAATTCTTAAAATGCACACATAAATGCAACATGAATGACAAGTTAAATGTTTGCCTTGTTTGTTTCTTATCATCTCCATTAAACTATGTGTTGTGCAGTATATTGTCAGCCATTGGTTGGCAGCATTTTAGGTCATCAATAAAGTACAGCTGACGCAAACTTTTAACCATGACAGAAATAAAGAGACTCCTTTTAACGTTTATAATGAAATGCTATCTCTATATATCTCCGCCTTAAAACCACATAATATGTACATTATCAGCAACCTGTATTTATCCAGTAATAGTTATGTACTTTCATTTCTCTGCCGTTCTTCTCTCTGTTATTCAGTTGTTATGTTTGTTTGCAAACGCTTTGCACCACCATAGGACCGCCCATACTTTTTATTGGCCAAAAAAAAAAAAAAAAAAAAATAGACAAAGAGAATAAGAACATCGCAATTCTAAAGATCAGATAGATAACAAGGAAATTAGTCATTGGGGCGCATCTTAAACATCTTTAAAAATTAATTTGACTCAGCTTTCTCCGAATTCATATCATTTTCATCTGCACCTATTACTAATTAAATCTACTACGAGTTTTTTTTTTCCAATTTTCTCCCTCACTTATCATAAGCACGACATGTACGCTTAGATAGGTGGAATGAGTGGTCAGATAAGACAAGCTAAATTCGTAGCAGAATCGAAAATGCCTCCAATAATGGACATACCTCCAGTTTGGACACAATGGACATAGAAAAGCGCTTACGTTAACTTAATTGAAAAGCGATATTGCATTGCTTTGCTTTATACACATACACATACACATATAAAATAACGTATTGGCTACGTATTGGACTAATAGAAGAATTCAGTACTTTCACGGAAAGCTGGTGTATGTTCATTTCAAAACTACATAGTCGAAGATTGTTAAGAGAACATTCTTCAAATCCATAAAATGTCTGTCTCAAGTTTGCTTACAAATGGTCATTCTTTTGATTCAGTTCCTCGTCCCGTTTCATAGGCATAATAGCCGCTGCATCTCCTCAATAGCAGCTCTGCCCCTTTCTTTCAACGAACCATAAAGGAAAAGGTCTAATGATGGCAATCATCAGACAATCCCGGGCGTTAATTAAGGGCTTCGTTTCGAGAAATAGCAGATTAAGAAAAAAGTTTTACCAAATCGAGCCATTATTTCAAGGACTGCACCGGTGTAACCGATGGCGTATTGTAACTGAAACTTAAACTCGTCAACATGTACGGATAACTTGGGATTAATCTTAGATAAGTGAAGTTGATTCAATTTCATTCGCTAACGGAATTCGTTTACTGTCAATGGTGATACAATGGCGGACAAGTACGGCCCATTTACACGCACCCAACTGTAATTTATTGCGGTTTCAGACATTCGTTGGAAAATTCGTTTCGTTTTCGTGGTTTTCATAAACTCAAATGCGGTAGTGTTGCTGGTTTTTGTGTATGTACCCAGAAGAAAGCTTAGATGAAGTTCATGAAGAATGGCGTGCAATTTAGAATAGTAACGCTTTGTGAAAGGCTCCAAGGCAATTGCAAAACTAGACTTAGATCGCTTCCAAAAACCAACGACTCATATAAATCAAAAATCTTTGCTTTCAAATTCCGGTGATAACCTCATACCACGTAATGGCCTTAAACTTGATCAAAAATTTTAACCTTTTCAATATTTATACAATATATTATATTAAACATATAGAATGTTACAAAAAGAATGAAAATATTTGTATATCCGCTTATCATCGTCCTCTGATGAATGTGAAGTGACGGTAAATGAAGAAAGTTACTGTCATACAACATTTACAGGTTGTTTGGTTTGTCGTTGCTTCTGAAATGATTTTTTCCAAATTTAAATAATATAAAATTTTAAGTTTAGCGCATAAACATTTGCATTTGACATAATTAAAATTGGCATATGCCTCGTCTTTGCAAATTCCTTCACTCCACACAAATGCATATTTCGCATTGGAAATAATCTTTGTTGTCTATCTGCGTGGCATGTTATTTCCCCACCACCTAGCTACTTAAAATATCAAAGATTTTTTGCATTATGTTCCCTTTTCCGTGGCATTGCTTTACATAAACATTTTTGCATTGTCGTTCAGCACAAAAGAATTGAACTTTTTCCACATTCTATGATGACAACGCTACGCATTATCCAGCAAATTCTTATTTATTTATATTTAAATTTCGCCTCACCTCAGTTCCTTCCGCTTATTTTAATGCAGAATTTCATTATACCTTGAATTAACCGGCATTTTGCGATGACATTTGGCTTATTCATGCTTACTCTTATTCTCTTACCTGCTACTCTAATATATATTTATCTGTTATTATATCATGTTTAATATTATTATTTTTATTTATTTTTTTTTTTGTTTATTTTTCATACTTATGTATACGCATTCACATCATATATGGATGGATACATTTATAAATATATATAGATACTTGTTTTTTTTATTAATCATTTTATTAGTCAGTTTTATAAAACGAGAGAGCCGTACACATAAATTACACATAAAGTTTTCCTGTTTTCCTGTTTTTTTTTTTTTTTCTTCTTCTTCTTCTTCTTCTTATTATTATTATATTTTGCTTTGTTCTTTTTGTCTCCTTCCTTTTTGATAATAATTTATTAGTCATTAAATAAAGACAGTTACAGTTTTATCATTAACTTCCAAGAAGCGCATATTAAACATCATGAGACATTAGATATTTGCTGGTTCTTTCCCCGGAATGCGTTGAAATCTCTCAAGTAATTAAAGCGAACGCTTTACTCACCTACCTTACACGATCAAATCAAAGCGAATTTTTCTTAGGCACTGTTTGTTCATCATCACATATATATTATATTAAGGAAGAGAGCAAGCCGTGCCATTTATAATTTTAAAATGGGTGCAAACATATCAGGTCTACAACCATACTATACTGATTTGCGAAGCAGATATATGACACCACATGTAGCAGGCATACATGTCTGAAATTGTGTTTTTGTATAGACTGGAAAATATCTGGCATCAGTATTACTAAACCGATCAAAGGATATCGCAACACAAAAATATTTTTCGTAACAACGACGACATCGAGTTTCGTATCAAAAGTAAATAAAGAAAAACCCCAAGCACAGGAAATTTTACTTAACTTTGCTTAATTCGAAGGATAGCGGTGCGCAATCAATAGGAGAGATAAGCAATGGACACGTAGCGATCAACGAACCTTCATTTACTAATGACGAAGACCAGATGAACCATTTACGTCGATGACAAAGCTGAGTGTTAGTGCTGGCGCCATATCCGTTGTCAACTGTGGGGAGGGGGGGGGATGTAATCCATTACGAGGCGTCACAGCCTGGTGAAGTTAATATTAAACGTTACTAAGTGCAATCAACTAATTTAAAGCGTTTACTGTCCAACAAACGTCCAGAATATCAAGAAAAGTAAGACAAGGTAATTTTTTAACAAGAAGTCTGTCCGTCTGTCCATCCATTCATCCATTTATCCGCATTTATGGCAAGCGCGATTTTTGACGGGTTATATATACTAAACTTAGATAATTTTGTCCGTCCGGCTTTCTCACTAAATTTGACTGTTTTCGGCTACCAATTGTTAGCTTCCCTAGGTTTACTTTTCTGGAAAAGTTAACATTCCAAGCTAATAGCGTAAATCGCTAAAAAAAAAGAAAAAAAGAAGAAATCAGCGAAGCAAGAGTTTTTTTATAATAAGTACAATTATCCTGTAGACAAAATTTCATTAAAAGATAGAGAAAAATAACCATTCGTCCGACAAATCATATCATCTCGTATCACGTATCATATCGTATATGATCTTATCATATTTAAAACTGTATACAAGTATAAGTCAAGTTGTAATAATTGCGAATAACTTCATGATTCGTCGTAACCGACTGCCCATTTCAAATTGCACATATTTATTAAAGAAATATTCAAAATCCAAGGGTCACGTTGACCACGCTGATTAGAAATTACGTTTCCACGCTTGTGTTATCGTTTGATGCAAATATTTTTCACTGGAGCATGCTTTTGATGTTTGCAAAACAGATATCAGCCATTGTGAGTGAGCACAATACTCCGTTGGAAAGCGAAGTCCTCATGCCAAAATTTTCATACAAAATAGTGAATGAACCTCTCAATGTTAATATCATGAAAACGTTAGCTATCTCTTGCAACTTCAAAAAAAAAATTCATAAAACTTTTTTTTCCTTGTACAACGGCCTGTTTTGGGTGTCGATGGCGTTCAAAATTGACGAAGGCATGACGCCCGTAGAATCCGATTCAAAACGAACCGATCACATACAATTTGTTGTTTTCGATAGACAAAAGTTCCCAGATATATTGTGGGTAACAAGAAAAAAACAATAACAAAAAAAAAAACAATGTGTGAAAGCGTAACTAATAACTATTAACTATGTCTCATCCATCGATCGACTATACATTATATCAATCGATTGCTTGCGATAGGTAGCTGAAAAAGATACATTTTTAATCAAAAATATTCCTTTATTTCAAACTTTATAAAATACCAATTTTTAATTATTATTATTATTTTCGATCGTTTTTCACGTTTTACTTTTCTTTAACAGCTCAAAACAAACCCAAAATGATGATGATAAATAATAATATAAATTTTATGAACTGGTTTTCTTGTTTCACTCAACAACTGCAACTCGGAAAAACACAATAGCAGCATCGCGTAAACAAACTGAACATTAAAAATAAATTAGAAACAAAAAAAAAAAAAAGAAGAAAACATTTACATAAAGTACTCTTTTAACCCACAAAAATACGATGCAAAACGCAAAATATCGCATAAAAAGAAATCTATAGTCATTTTATGACGACTTTTACATGCACATTATCATTCATTTGTAGTGTACATGTAAAATATGTATTAGTTAATCTCTCTTTAACATTCGAAATTCGCGTTAGACTAACTAAGATATGAATGAATGTATGGCGTATAAATGCGTGCCGTGCCCTATGTCTCCTCTCAACAGCTGGCTTTACCTCACCTGTGTGCTCGCAAGTAAAACGAATGAAATTTAATCTCATGTGCTGGGCTGCTGGTGACTATCAGTCATCATCAATTTGCAATTCAACTCACGAATGGCAGAGTGGTAGAGTGCAAGTAAAAGTCATTCAATAAGCCTATGCCTATGCCGTGCAATAGCGATCGTGCGGGCCGTACATTCTCGCATCTTAACGCCACGATTGGCAAATATGGCCTTAACAGTTTTACTCCATCAATAAAAATACGTACGAAAATAAAAAAAAAAATCCATTTCTATATACGTAGTTGCCATACAACTTCGATTTAAACATAAATTTGGATTTAGAAATACTCTAGAAGGGCTCTCTGACATATATTTTTTCGCGAAATCTCATTAATTTTTCATATTTAAATGTGAGCTGAGCGATATTAAAATCGTATAATATTGGGAGAGGAGGAACTACAAAAGACGGCGAGCTCTATATTTCAGGCTAATGAAAGACATCATTCGAACGATCTAATTGACAATTAAAATTTTGCGCTTAAAGATTAGTTTAGAAAATTTTCGTATATTTCATTTCATTCATACATAAATAATTTGAAATTTCCAAGAAAAAATTGAATTATGTCGCGGCTAAGGCGACCTATATACATGAATTTCTTCAACTTTCAACTTTATGGGCAGATTGAATGTCTATTTGATGTTGAAAAGAGAAAACTGAAAATATTAAAACAAAAAAAGGAAAAACCGACGACTTTATCTCTGACAAGCTAAGCTAAGTTCAGATGGTATAAGTAGATAACTTGTTGAGTTGAAATAAATACAATTAGGAAACAAGTTGTGAGCAGACTATACTGATTACTGATTATTGTCTTGACCGGTAATTGAATTAATAAAAATTATTTTCAAATTTCGTTGCAATTATGAGAAAAGAAAGAAAAAAATGAATGAATGAAATTTAAAGTATGATTAACAATTCATTTTCGTGATCAATAACTTACATCTAACAACTGGACAGATTCGCATCGCGAATGCTGATGCTAACGAGATGTTACAAATCATTTGACCAAACTAATTTATTTTGGTCGTCGTTTTTAACAGTAGCAACAGCAACAATAACAACAACAACAACAACAACAATAACAATAACAATCGATTTATATATGTTTAAGTGTATCTAACTGTAACTGTAACTGTAACTGTAACGTAACTAAAATGTAAACGAAAATGCATACGCGTTCTTCTGTTTATGTGTGTTTGTTATGTTTTTATTTTTCCCATTTCCGGTAGAAAGTACAGTTTTAACGTGAGCTGCTGACAAGTCTGCTTTTGTTCATTCCTATTGCACTTATAAAGTTGTTTTAGTGCAACTGCCGATAACAAGTGTTACTGCAGTTATTGTTATCGCAGTTGTTATTGTAGCATATTTTTTTTTTATATTTATTTATTTATTTTTTTTTTTTTGAGTGTTGTTAAAAATGTGAAACAATGCAAAAGTCCTAAATAAACAACAAATTTTTAGAGGCATTAAGTACTGCATTACAAAAAAAAACAAAACAAAAAAAAAATAAAATAAATAAATAAAAAAAATAAAAAAAATAAAAAACACGGCATCAACAACATCAGTAACAACGACCGAAAATGTTTAGTAAAATACGGCGACAAAATTTCATACCCATTGAGCATGAACAGCAAACCTTGAAAACAGCAACTGAAGCAACAACAATAAAATACACCAAAACAGCAGCAACAAAATACTTAAAATATCTTAATTTCTAAAGTTCAATGCAAGAAAAAAATGGAAAATGTAAGAGTTGAAAGAGAGAGAGAGAGAGAGAGAGAGAGAGAGATAGAGATGGAGAGAAAACGAGAGCAACGTGGAAATAAAGAACAAATGACAGAAAGACATTTCCAGGGAACAAAAAAAAAAAAAAAAAACAAAAAAAAAAACTAACAACTTTATCAGGCGATAAGTTGATTGGGTTTGCTGTGGCTGCTTAACTGTTCTTTATTTTTATTTTTTTTTTTTTCATTTTTTGTATGGTATGTGTATGTGTAAGCTTTTTACTCAAATAACAACGAAACAAAATGAATTTCATTCGTTGCTTTTTTTTTTTTTTTTTTTTTTTCTTTATACGATGTAGTTGTGCTGAAAAACGGCCACAAAATTGTTGTATCGAACGGATGTGGCCGCTTGGTTGGCTAGATGGTAGTTGCACATTTTCAATACAGTACCAAACCCAAAACAACTTTTTGTAATATTAGACGGCAATAAGGATATATGTCAAATATCGTAGAAGAGGAAATTGAAACTACAAAAATGTAGTTTGTTCAGTATTTCATTTTTTTTTTGATTACTTTGTATGTGCAAGTGTGGGGGTGCAATAGCATTGATAAGAGTTTGAAGCAATGGAAAAATTTGAAGCATTTGCCAAAATTTGCAGCAATAACCGACCACTGATATTATTGAGGTCATTTCTTAAAAGGTCAATTGTAAATATTTATTTAGAGTAGAACTTATTAACAACAATAGAATATTTTTCGTTTCCATTTGACATGGCAAACATTATAATTGTTTGCCTTTCGGATTGTATGTCATGTTCATATCATCAGATTTTTTTTTAAATTTCATAGATTTGGCTGTTGACGAACTCAAATTTATTGCAAATTCAATTTTTCTATTATTTCTTTTATCATTTGCAGGGAAACTCTTCCACAGCAGCTGCCGCCACTGTTGCAGCTGCCGTACCACCGCCACCACCGCGAAACGTTTTCCCTGGAGCTGCACCACCAGCTCCAACCGTCTCATTAAAGGGGATTCCACGACCGCCAGCCATGACTAGTCCAGCGACTGCAGCTGCAGCAGCAGCCGCCGCAGCAGCGGCTGCCGGTGGCTTAGCCGGTGCTCCGTATCGCGGTGCCAGTTGGACACCTCAAGGCTATGCACCGGCTGCAGCCGCAGCAGCTGCTGCCGCTGCTGTAGCGCAACAATATCGATATACAGCACCTTTACCACAACCAACTTATGCGGCCTATACACCGCATACCACAACAACACCAGCGACAGCAACGGTAAGCTTCATAATATTAAAATTCTCATTGATGTTAACATTGATATTAAAAACTACTTACGACAGATAGCTTTCCAAAGCTATCCAAATTAAATTGCACTGCTGATGAACTGCCTTTCGAACTTTCAAAGTGTACTTTACGAAATGCGAATCTCGCTTATTCCATTCCTTCTATATATCAATTATCAATTGAATTTATTACTACTGCATATACTATGTTAATTACTAACTTGTTAATCAGTTCGTTGTTGGACATGAATTAGAATGGCTGAAACGCACACACAAACCAGCTTTGTTGAGCGTTAGTTTAAAAAATAATCGACATTTCAAGCACCTCTTACTGTCACTTACACTTGTTGTAAGCAATTGCGGCCACGACAGCCGTGACAGCGCGGATCATGTAACACCGATTAGGCCGTAAACGGTATAAGTTGTATTATAAGCAAAGAGATTTTTATTGCCGACTACAATTTGCTCCAATCTCTTGCGGTTTGGTATTTATTGGAATTTTGTCACCAAACCAAACTCAACGGTTGCCACAAATATGTCCGTCTTAACGCCTGCAGATTTTTTCAATCGAACATAAAGATTTCTTCGATTAGCCATTTACCCTACATACCACACTTACATCATTATGCGTTTTTCTAATGAGTGCATGTATCTCGATTTCCGATTATGTTATGTGGTCGATCATCATATTACTTCTTAAATCGTAGCTTGCAATTTTTAGGGTGTTCAGCTTGCCAGAACTTAATTTGTCGCCAAATATTCATGATTGCGGCATCATTTTTTAAAAAAGATGTGCCCGTGAATCACTTCAGAAGTTCAAAGCGAACACGTCCCCAAGAGATCAGTAAATAAATGAAACTAAGTGAGATATGTATTCCTGGGTTATTTACTACTTGGTGCTAGCATTTTGTACAAAATAGTCACTCAATGCTTACAAGTGTACAACGTCTTACTTGTTTTGTGTTTAAATAAAATTCTACCTGAAGTATTGTTTACCTTACAGTTCAGTACTGGCCATTGGAGCAGGCCGACTTTAGGAATGGCTTTCTTTATGAAATAGCCGAGCAGAACTAAACTGATAACTAAAACCCTTATATAACGAGGGTCACTTTAAAAGATAATTTCATTTTTTAGCTTTCGCGATAGTCGGTTCCATACATCAAAGACTACTGCTGTTCTTCTGATGTGTATAACGCATTCATGGCCTTTTAAAAAACCCTCTATAATAAAGTATATTATAACAGTAATAATAATAATAATAATAATAATAATAATAATAATAATAATAATGAAAAAGGAAAGAGAAAGAGTTGTTAAGAGGCAAATAGAAAATAGAAACGGATTTTAAATGCCAAAGATTCTTCCTCAACTTGTACATAACAATGTCGATAATGATGATGATGATGATGATGATGATGACGATGATTATAACAGTAGCATGCTTTTTAGTGTTAGATGTAGAGTTTTCATGAAATATTTTTTGAAATAAAATTTACGAAAATGTGTTGATTGACTGAATGACTGACTAACTTATAGATGAACACTGTGCAAGGTACTTAACTTTCTCCCCTCCCTACATTGATTCAGTATAATCTACTCTACTATATAATGACATAAAGTACTTATGCCACTATCATCATTCGTTCTTCTTTTTATATACGCGTGTGGAAGAATTTAAAACTTCAATGGCATTTGTGCGTGTGCAGTCATGTAGATGAGTGAATATTTCCGATTTTATTGTGAATATCAAACGAAGTACGTCATACTATACCCATGCGTTGCGAATGTGAATGCGAATGTGATGTAATGTAATGAAATGAAATGAAAGTCATTTTGCTTAAGTAGTTGTTTCCGCATAAAGACAAATCCTTAACGTGCAATGAGGTATAAATTTTAAATGTGTACATATATACTTGCTTATACTTATGCATATATATGTATCTGATAAAACGCATAACTTTTGTACGTTTTCTATACTAAAAGGGAAACATTTCCCTCGCACGCTGACATATATTCGATTTTTTATTTTTTTTTTTTTTTGTTCGACGTAAGCAGAAGCCAACAAATAAAAATCGCATTGATTCTTCTAAAATTAAATCTGATTTTATATGTATATATATATATATATATATATATATATATATATATATATTATAAAAACATATTAAAAAGACCCAAGAATATTACTGTGTTCTTTATGGCCTCGTTCTTTTCCGACATCAATACCATTTTATATCTCATGCATTCTATCGTAAATACGATGAGAGATTTTAGGAGGACGATCACATAAGGATATCTTTGCGAATATATAATAGATATATGCTTTTGCCGAGATTGAAGCGTATTCACAGCAGATATGTTGTTGCTCAACTTTCTATTAAAAAAGGGTTTCTTTATTTTATCTCATAGCCCGCTTTGAATACTAGTATGAAGGGTATGGATTAATATAATGCGCATTCTGTTTTCTTTCATTTCTCTAAAGATTTCACACAAAATATTTTTTCTTTTTTTTCTTTTTTATAGTTAAAAAGAGTATAAACGTATTTCAATATTAGCCACAAAAACTTGTAACAGAGTTACGTTTCGTATACGAAAGGAACGTTTGGTGTCTACTATGCTTACCATCCCAGAGATTGGAGGTAAATATTTGCACCATTCCACATGAGTGGCCGAGTAGGCAAAGGATAACGTTTAATAACTTAAAGGTCGCGGCTTCAAATTTCAAGTGTGTCAGGGTTTTCAACCCAAGACGAGCATACAATCTAAACCATCTATAAATTTACAGATACATAATTATTGCGGATACTCTAGAAAGTATGTATACTCTTGATAAGTACCAAATTCCTAATCGATCTAGGTATGCTCGTCTGATTGTCTGTGTAAATGTTTGTTGTAAAAACTCTCGCGATCGCATATATAAAGTTATTGCCTTCAATTTCTAGCATAAGCATTCAAAGTTTTTGCACACATTTCAGTATTGAAAGTAAGACAAATCGGCCAAACGATAGGCTTATAATACGATATGAATTGAGAAGACCTCTGCCTAAAAAAAAAAAAAAAAAGAAGAAAAATATTGGTCTTTTACTTCTTAAGTATAAACTACAACGAATGGTATAATAATGAGTTGCATCGTATCTTGCATGCGTTGCCTTAAAGTACCTGAACGAAAATGAAAGAGTTGAAGCAAGCATCCAAGACTATAAAATATCGAGTTTCTATTTTTCCCCTTTCTATTCGGAATATCTTTTAAATAATGGTGGTGGGTGTAAAAGGTGAACGCGCAGCCGAATGTTTCCTTTGCAATCGTGTTACATTCCAAAGCATTAGGAACTGCTTTATAGTATTCTAGCTGAATGGATACTTAAATGATGGTGAGAATTAACAATATATATATATATATATATATATATATATATGGGGTGACATACCTATCAAATGAACGTATTATTGAACCTAAACATGAAAAACATTCGATTCCATTTTTGCATGCCACTCTAAATAGATTCCAAAAGGTGCCCGTAGAAATTCCCAACTAACGGCGACGCTGTCCACGTGATTAATTCGGATTACCAACAATACTCAACGAGTATAGCCGAATTTATCCGTTTCGTTGATCCAGAAGCACAATTGATAACAATCCTGGGTATAAGTTGGTTTCGATTGATTACCGATCGGATCTTTATAATTAAAATCGTAAATTGATTTTTTAAATATTTTTAATAAACATTTTACTAAAAAGCGATTTCTTAAGTAATCCAATAAAAAAAAAAAATAAAAAAAAATAATTGGTAACCATTTTATAAATTATGTAAGAAGCACATGGCATCAAGCAAATAAAAGTGAGTGCGCCCTTTTTTAGACCCAATACAAACATCGCATCGTACTATCGTATATCTCGTTTATTTTAACTCGTTCGCATATTTTTATAGCACTTAGTAGCATTTTGCATATCTTGATGTGGACAAGTTTTTAAGGAAAAATTTAAGTACGCATTAAAAGTTATAAACTAAAATTCGAAAACTATAAATTTCTCAATTTCTAGGCGTAATCGTAATGTCAAAGGAAACGGGCAAATAGCGGCATCCATGCTATTCAAGAGTGTATATATGTATAACGCCGCGACAAATCTTTCGAGCAAAAGAATTCTTTATTCATTTAATAGATGCTTTGCAGTTTGTAGAATATGTGGGAAAAATTCGTTATCTGTAAGAAATTCCTTTGCTTAAAATTTCCGCTTTTCTTTCAAACCGCTTCGAAAATTCCAATCTTTGCCCCTGGGCATCTATAGCCTAATCTCTTATCTATTGACTCTCAACCTTTCTAATACCGGCTAATATAGGCTATACTTTTAAAAGGCACAAACATTCATTTAAACCCATTTAAAATAAAAGTATGTTGCGTAGCTTCGTATTGGGTCGACCATTGCGTGGACATGAGGCTGAGAGCGTCTCTAAGACTTTCAATACTTCTGAAACGAAATTATTGATTGTGTTGTTGACGGTGAATTCGGCTAAAGAAATCGAAAATCGAAAAAAACATAGTTTCGAGGAAAAAACAATTTAAGGCTTTAATCTAATGTTGAACGTTACGATAAATCCGGCCGGCTATATAAGTGAGTACTTATACCTTCTATACTGTAGAGTACACATATATTCGAGTGCTATTGCTAATGTATAATATAAATATCCTGGACCTTGATGATCGTTAGACAATACCTGAAGATACAAGTTCCACGGAAAAAATAGGTTGCAAGAGTAAGTTCCAGATTTCTGAATTTCAGATTTGATTTAATTGTAGGAGCCATTCTAACGATCGACTTGGCAGATTTACCTGAATTTCTCGTAATTTCAACTAAATTTACCGCCTTTTTCTTTCGAAACATCCGGCATTCATGGCAACCTTAAAAGACGGGCACACACCCTTGCATTGACTTCGATTGTGCCATTTTTGGGGACTACAAACATTTTTGACGAATGCGCAATATCACACATACATTTACGTTACAAAAGATGCAACAAACAATTAAAATTATTCCATTGGTTCGTCGGTAGTTCGCCTTTACTTTCCTGAAGATAATCGTTTTCCATAATTTGGAATGTATTCTCTTTTCTATTACCCCAATTGATAGTGATGAAAAATACATCTGGTGTTTATGTCCTAAAGAAAAAAAAAAAAAAAAAAAAACAAAAAAAACAAAAAAATCGAAGATATTTCTTCTCTTTGCACTATTTCCGTTTCGTTGCCAACATGTTTGCTCAGTGTTAGCCGCACTCAAAAATGTGTTAAACACATTGAAAACTCATTTGAAATTTGGCAGAATTACGCTTCGATTAGCTTAAGGCATAGCAATGTGCCAACAAACGAAGAAACCGCGAGCAAGAAACTAAGCAAACACACTCCCAACACTAGTTTAATTTTTATGCATATTAACAAGTTTTATTATAATTATAAATGTGTCGTTCCGTTTACCTAAACCAGGAAAGAGAGAATTTTAATGAAAATGTAAAATGATACTGTGAGGTCAAAGCATTTAATTCCCTTCTTTTTTTTGACACACAGTACGCAAACGCCAATAACATATTTATTGGCATTTTTTTTTTAATTTGCATTTCTTATCAATTCATAATTCGATGCAATTTTAATATGAAAGTAATGTCATATTTACCCTCAAGGCCATTTGCTGTCTTTTCCTGCTGCACTTGCAGGCATTTTAAATGAATTAAATTTTAGCAAATGTAAAAATCTCTTTGTCTCTGTCGTTTCGCAACATTTTATTAACCCTTCACA
>NW_023998415.1:41293311-41309850 GCF_014805625.2 Glossina fuscipes | reverse complement strand
GTATATTCCCCACAACTTTATTTATTAAATATTTTAAAACAATACATAAACAAAAAAAAAAAAAGGAAAAAGAAAAATAAGGGGAAAAAAAATGAAGAAGATGTTGAAGAAGAAGAAGAAGAAGAAAGAAGTGAAATTATTTCTCTACTGCTGGCACATATAAAAAATATGACGCAAAGTTTTATATGGCATTATTTTCGGTATTAAACAAGAAAAAACAAAAAGCAACAAAAAAAAAAAAAAAAAAAAAAAAAAAAACAGCAACAAAAAATAAACGAAAGTATTTATTAAAAAACTTTCCTTTGCCAGTTACACGCCTCTGGTACTTGCATGTTTTTCAGTACAAAAGAGCTACAAATTTCTTTATTAAAAAAATAATATTGATGTGTTATAGCAAAAGCTGAAAGAGAAAACATTCATATTATTATACTATGTTGAGAAGTAACCGATTTTCATGAAATTGATGTAACGTTCAAGTTAAAAAACATTTAAAATTGTTTTTGTTTATTGCCCTAAAGTATGCTTTAATATTTAATTTTTCCCTTTTTTTTTCAATGCGCTCAAGTATGCTTTAGCCCTTCAGTAGCAAATAATTTCATTTTGCCTTAAACCTAATTGTTTGCTTTGTTTCTCGCAACCCCCTTCACTTTTGTTATTGTGTGTTGATCAATTTCTTTCCCCTTTTTTTATTTTTTATTTTTATTTTTTTTTTTGTTTTTAAAATTATCTTGCGTGTGTTAAATGATTTGTTTTTATAATGTGTTTTTTTTTTTCGTTTTTTTTCAAATCTCAAATAGCAGCGTTTAACGAAAATGGGAAAAAGAACGTACGTACGTATATATGATGATAATAACGATGATGATAATAACGCGGTGTAAACTGCTAGCAAGAGCAAAATGGCGAGAACCGTTAACCAAAACAAACAAAATAATGAATGAATACAAATTGAAAATAATTAATCTTTGCTTTGGGAAGGAAAAAAAAAAAAAAAAAAAAAAAAAGAAAATGTAGAAATTGATGCACTTAAAGTCACTGATACAAAAGAACGAATAGAGAGGTTAATAGAGAGGGGGGGAAAAAAAACCAAATAAAAAAAATAAAAAATAAATAAACAAAAAATAAAAGTAAAAATTTCAACAACTGCAGCGCTCATAGTCATCGTAGAAAGAATTTAATTTTTTCTGTTGTTGTTTTCCTTTCCTTTCCTTCTTTCATTTACTAAACAATACATTTGTGCAGTAATTGCAAATATTTTTGCACCGTTTGCATTTGAAGACAACAAACATACAAAAGGATAATTTCGATTTCCGACATTTGCAATTACAGAGAGAGATACTTTCAATAATGCAGTTTAATTAACACATAGGAGATGGAAAATATTTTTTTGTTTGTAAAAAAACAACAACAAAAAAGAAAAGGAAGAAGAAAAACCATTGCACATTGCTTAATTTAAATTACCACTGTACAAAAAGTCTACAGAATTCTTAAAGTACAAGGTGAGACTGGACTACGTAACGTGTATTAGCATTATTCGTTTATCTATCCAATAGGCGACGCCAGTTGCACGAGCGGATGCATAAGAAACACAACAAATTTCGATGTAACGGCTTAGATTTCCCTTCGGCTTGACATGGGATTCCAAGGTAGAACGAAGGTTTAAATAGTGTATACCTTCGTACTTATTCACATTTATCTGTATGTGCTATGGCACATGTCGTGCATGTATCGTATCACGCACATTGTATGTATTTGATTAGAATTTCGCAGCAACTTAACTATAAACAAAATATTAGTGCAACTTATCTATTTCCCGCATTTCCTCTAACTTTTGACAATGGCAGACATGTGCGCTTGGGTAGCATTTGATACGACCTTCGAGGTCAAGTTGACAAGAGCGGTAAGAATTTTTGTCTCATGAGTCCAAAATCAGTTAGCTATTTTTTCCAAATCTGCGCACTAGGTAGGTATTCATTAGAGTGTAAGGACATGGTTTAAAAAATCGCAAAAATAATAAAATTCTGTAAACGATTTATTTAAGCACTACCCGTAATTGTTTTAAATTTTTCTCAATAAATGCTTTACTATACTCTCGCAATGATCGATCTGGAAATTTAAAGGCAATGCTTGACTATAACAGTAGTACACTGAACTACTACAGCGCAATATTGTTTGTCTCTCCGTTCGTCATAGACATTCTTGAGGCTCTAAAGAATAACGGTAAAAAAAAAAAAAAACTTAAAATTTTGTTTACTAACAAAGTTGATATATGAATAATGAGCATGAAAATTGACACGATATGTTAACTTTAAGAAGATTGAGATCACAACTTGATCAAATGTTCAAAAAATTTCAAAAAATATAGTCGGCTATCGATAGCCTGCTACCAATAGCCTGGTAGTTAAAGCGAATTCACCTCCAAAATTGTGCAACAATAGTCACTAGATTCGTCCTAAATTGACGACAAAGAAGATATATTGACAACCACATGACTAATAACGAATTTAGTGAGAAATACATTTGCGAGAAATACATTGTCACAAAGTGACCTTTTACGATTCGTATAATACACTGCCATATGCTAAATGCAAGGTATAGATTCTAACAAATTTTTCATCGGAAACTTTGTGCACACGTTGAAGAAGACTATTTCACCTTTAGGTAAAAATTCTCACTGGCAGTCTGTAAGATATATTTATCGGAGACCTTGGCCACATTCAACAAAATATTTGACTATATAAATATTTATTAGATTAACATGATGAACGTGAAATAGTGGCCCGCGTACGAGCAAAACTTTTTCCCTTAAATTTAAAGTTGATATCTTGATGTGGGTACATATCAGAGCAACACTACACGACTGTTTTATTTTGCGATTTACATTGTTGTTGTTAGTCAACGCTAAAGCTATTAGGCTTTTTAAAGAATTTCTTCAAAATTTATGAAAAGATCGGGGATAAAGAAAACATTATTTAATCAATAGATTTCGAGCAGTTGTCAAATATTAGATTAAATTAAAATTCCATCAATTTTCGGTTATACATACATACATTTTTATCTTTTTTTCTTCTAAAACAAAACTTTTTACTTTATAGTTATTAAGGCGACAGCTTGTCATGTTATGCAAAATAAATAAAATTTTATTATATAAAAACAGTTGCCTAACTATACGCAATATGAGTGCTACCAGTTTCATAGCCTATATTTTGGGCTAAGCTTTTTAAAATTGTAGGAAATCATAAAAAAAAAAAATAAAAAAATAAAAAAAAAATCACCCTATAACTTAACAACCTCCCCAGTGAATTTTTCCCAGACATAATAACGTTTATTTTTCAAATACTTTTGCAGCCATTTAACACAACCAAAAAAACAAAAAAATAAAAATAAAAAATAAAAAAAATAAGAAAAAATAAAACTCTGTATAAAGGGAATAGTCGTAATCTTTTTTTCACCCAACAACATATCAAATAAACTTATCACACAGGGTCCCCGCAGGATCCTTTGTTTATCTCCAGTAAACAGTAAATATTCCTTAGTGCTTGTTTACACCGCATTTAATACCTGTGCTCGAAATGTACATCTTCTACTCCTCCGTGGTTTTACTCTCTCTCTTTCTCTATTCACTCTTTCAAAAGGCATTTGTTCGAGTATTGGGGGTATTTTATTTTGCTAATTTATTACTTGAGCTGCAAAAAAGGAAAAAATCTTAAAAATTTTTGTACAGTTCCCCCTGTTCTCCGCGTTCAGCTCAAATAACTTGAATTTGTTTTAACATCTTATTATTACCAAGCAGTAAATATAAAAATGAATGTTGGCAAGTAGTTGCTTGTTCGCCTTCTGTATTCGCAGTTGAAAACACATAAATATATTTTCTTTACCCGAACATTTCAAGATTTATGTTATTAAAAAGTTTTCTTTTTCTTCTTTTTTTTTTTTTTTTTTTTGGTTTTTATACCTAATGGTTTTCCCTTTCCTTACAGGAGCGCATATTAAATATATTTCATTTCACCTCCTTGGAAATGTGAAAACATTTATATTACTTAGAATATAAAACGCATTTATCGCCTATTTTACGAAACAATCATTTTTTACCAATAGCGGGCTGAATAATAAATAATATGGAGAACAATAGACAATGATCTGCTTTACTTACGCTTAACGATGCTTTCTCTTTATTACATCGTAAGACGATTGATTGTATTTCAATTTCCAGATCGTTTTGTTGATAAGCTCTTAAAACCTAAGCGCAAATGTCCATTGGTTCCCGCACAACGCATACACATATTCCTGAATGGTGTAAATATAACCGTTTCTATGATCTATGATCTACGATCAAAATTCTATCAGAAACTTTCGCTACGTACTTTCATGTAAATTGTGATCAAAATTCAGCCAAGATTGAATGCATGCCACACACACTTACAATCAAAATCTACAAATCTGAAAAATTCATACCTTTACGAACTGCTATTATTATTGTTATCTATTTTATAAAATAACGTTTGATATATGATTATTAAAAAAAATAAAAAATAAACAAATAATAAGTATTGGAGAAAGTCCATCCAAACTGAGTATAACTCGGAGGTCGGAAGTGAGTCTAACTAATATCGATTTAATGAATAATAATGGATCAAAGTGCTTTCCAAGATTTCACGTAAAGTTTCATCATTTACGTTTTAACGAAAAGCTGAGGCCCATAATCAAACTATTTTGATAACAATGTTAAAAAAAAGAAAATTGTTTCTTAAATATCTTGTAAACATTTTAGTGAAATTTTCGCAATAAAAATAAATTCTGCAAAGTTCCTCATACAACCCTATTTTTCTAATTAGATCGCAAACATTGAGTTCTCTCATGTGCACATACGTACCTAACAGTATATATACGTATGTATATATCGCCATGACTTAGTCATTATAGTGGTTGAAAATTCACCGATTGTGATAACAGCCAACAAACACTTTCACTAGAAATATCCTCAGCGTGTGTATGCATGCATACGTGTTTTCCATCTCAAACCACTTATCATTTACTGGTGACATAGATTTCAGCATTTGCAAAAATGTACATGGTACTCTTTTTGCATTTTCTTTTTTTTTTTTTTTTTTTTTTAATTTTATTTTTTTTATATTTTTTATTTTTTTTTTTATTTTCTCGACCTGGTTTCATACGCTTCCTTCAACCTTTTCTATAGGCAAAGTGTAGCAAAGTGAGCCTTTAACCTTTAAAAAAAAAAAAAAAAAAATAATTAAAAAAAAAAAATTTTTATTTAAAAGAGAATATTGGAGAGTGGGGGGGGGGGGGAGGGAGTGGGAGAGAGAGAGAGAGAGAGAAAGAGAGAGAGAGAGAGAGAGATAGAGGGGAGAAAAAACAACACAAGTAAAAAAGAATGCCATAGATTATAAAATTCCAATGCACAACAAATTCAAAGGATTTTCTGCTATCATTCATTTTTCCTTTTTTTCAACCTACAGAAAATCTATACACACACGAGTAGGGCAAGAGTTATCACTATTAACCAGAGCATCACATGGTAGTCTTTTTTCAAATTTTTTTTTTTTTTTTTGCTTTCTTTTTTTTTTAATTGCTATCTGTGCTTTTTTTTTTTTTTTTTTAAGAGCGTGTATGTGTGAAAAGTTTATTTTTGCTCTTGCTGCAAAAATGTACGCGCGTGTGTGTATGCGTGTGTGAGTGTATGCGTGTGTTGGTTGGTTGAGGTTTTGCAATGTAATAAATTTTTGTAAAAGGTGCAACTGCAACTTTTCAACAGCATGCATGCTGTGTGGTAAAGTACAGCAGGGGTAAACGAGAATATGGGATTACACAGTTGTGTTCCATTTAAGTTTCCCAGTCTGGTTGTGTTGAATATTTTACACCGTTGCTTGTCTGCAGAATAAAAGACAACAAAAAAAAAAAAAACAAAGGAAAAATAAAAAAAAAAAAAAAAAAAACGAAAAAAAACTCAACCACAATTTTGTCATTTTTATATTTTAGCTACTCATCATTTTTAAATTTTTGAACATTTTTTCCCGTTTTTTTTTTTTATATTTTTTTATTTTTGGGAACAATTTTACTCACGAAATATTTTCACAGAACTTGCATATCATCACAGAAGGCTAAGAAATTGTGAATTTTTTATAGCACTTGCAGTTGCATTGCTTGTAAGCCTTACACATACATTCATTTTGCCTTCTCGTCAATACGCTTTAGATCTACAAGAACGCATCCTTTGTTTTTACAAATGAGAAAATAGAAAATTATAAAGCAACATTTTCGTTGGCGGTTATCGTCCACTATCGCGACGTTAAAACGCTTTGACTAAAACGAAATACATAGCGACTATTAAAATATTCACTCAAACACGTTTGAACAACGGTAGAGATTTCATTCCACTCACACACATACAATGCAATTTTGAAATTTTACCACGAAAAAGGACAGAGAACTCGTAATGACCACACAAAAGCTAACGAAATGGCAAACTTTTATAATAAAAAAAATTTGAAATAACCTGATCGATATATAAACTCAAGTCGAGTTAATAAAAAAATATTCACATGTCCTTCTATAACCATGTATATAATCAAAATAAGGAAAAACAACAAATTGTCGGTTATATTATACATAAGCGAAAGCAATCGAGAAGGACAAGATAAAACCTTCATTTTGGGCTTTAATCATTTCCGTGTGTGTTTGCTTTGGATTCTATAGAAATTCAAATTTTGATAATCAAAGCCTTATGCTGGCCAGATAAAAAAAACAATTATGAAATTTATTTTTCTCTCTTTTGATCAATTCCTAACCAAATGGAAGAATAACTTTTGTGTCCCGCATATGCAACGCAGTAAACACCTTTCCATTCAGATCTGACTGACTGACTGACTGGAAATCAGTCAGTTAGAACGCTTTTCATTTCATAGCAATATCTGCTATGGATCCCAGATTATAAAGTTTCGTTTCTGCCAAATTCAGTCGCACTTACTGCTCACGCCCATTTTTTTCACCTGTTTTTACTCACAAATAATACGATTCCAATTTCAACTAAAAATTTGATGATATCAACAGAAAATTAATACACGGCTACCGTTAATATATAACTGCTGTGACGTTCAAGTCCAACTTTCGCAGCTGAAATCCCTTATCTACAATACATTCACTACTTAATAGAGGCAATGATAAGCAAAGAGGTAGTATTGCTTACGTCCAGATTTGATTTATAAAAGTGATGGAAATTGTAAAAAACTCCCCCCCCACACACACACACACAAACACAAAGGGGACTGATATAAAGTTAAAAGCGCTTTTTGATATCCGAAAAAGCGATTACTCAGATATAAACCATGTCGTATATAAAAGCGTGCGGATAAAAACTTGTGAACTCGTTTTTTTTTTTGTGTGTTTTTTTTTTCTTCAATAAATCTAGACCGTTAGGGGAACAAAAGAAAGTGAATAATGAGAGTATAAAGTTATACCGAAAATCATAAAAAATTATTGTTACGATCTCACTTATCAATTAAGTGTTCAATTAATATCGTTACACCACCCAAATGCCCATCCAAAGTCACATTAATAATGATTAATGATATTTCTGACAGTCGGGAGCAGATGTCAGTTATAATTACGATTTAAATTTTTGAGTCACACACAAATTATACTAAATGAAATACATACAAACACGTACAGATAAATACTTATTTGTATGAATATAAATCTTCGTAATTATATTAAAAAAGAGAGAAGAATAATTTTGAAATATGTAAAACAAAGAAAGAACATATATAAAAAATTATATTCTGCTATGGTCGAATAATATGAAATTTGCATACGCGCTATAATAGTGATTTGCTTCTACTTGTTAGTAAATTTCCTTTCTCCTCTGTACAGATCCTATAGGATGACCCATAGAATACCAAATAGAAAGTGTTATCGTTTTTTCGCTTTTGAATAGTAAAAGACCTTTAGGCTGGCTAGTCTATCGATTTGAATCCGATATCGTAATTTCTACGAGTAGGAAAATTGTTTTCATAGATTTTTTTTTATAGAATCAGGTATGCGGATAGACGTGCATGGATCGATCGAGTCGATCCAGATTTTAATATTTATCAGGAAGACTATAAGACTATGTTCGGAGTTTCGCCTTTAGAGTGTTGCAAAGGTTTTCATAAAACGCCAACACTGTGTCATCCATCGGCGAAGGGTAGGAAAAGAAAAAGAATGCAACGAAAATATTTCGCCTGTTTCATCTAAGGGAACAATGTGCATAATTTGCTAAATTAATAAATAAGCACGATTTCTAGATGTAGAAACACATAGAACCGCACACATGTTCAATGCGTATGGGCACTGATTTTGTAAAGACCACAACAACACGTAGAAAAACAAAACCGTAACAAACCACAAAAAAGTTAACGAAGAAGCAACAGCACACACATAGCCTCGAAATAAGAGGACACAATGACAGTTGCCTGAGTATAGAGTGCAATGTAAGTGCATAAAGTAGCACACCTACACGTTCATATATACGATGACTTCAGATCATGTGAAAAGAAATGAAATTCATTTTTTCCTGTTTTCTGTTTTTTGTTTTCTTTTTCATTTTCATTTTCATTTTTTTCTCAATTTCATTACATGGCGCACTTTTAGTTGATGCACATAAGGAAAAGCTTTTCATCTCATATCTCATTTGCTTTCGTTTTATTAATTTAAAATATTAATTAAAATAAAAACTATATTTCAGTTTTATCCGCATGAGTGGCCGAGTGGGCAAGAGTCTCGACTACCAACTCAATGGTCGTGGATTCAAATCTCAAGTGCGCTAGAGTTTTTAATAAAAGCCGAAAGCCTTAGATGCTAGTGGTTAAAGGCTTTACTCCTAGAATTTATTCTCTGGCTAAATTTATAATAATAATAATAATAATAATAATATTTCGTGTTAATTAATAACTTTGCTTAGTAACATCGTGATCCAATCATTTCGGTGAAGGCATGGAAAAATCTGTTTAACGCATTCCTAGATATACTCGCATAGAATGAATGCTTTTCTTTTCTTTTCTTTTTTATGCTATCTCATAAATATAACCCATTATTACCTTTTCCCTTTTTAAATTCTTATTTAAGTATTAAGCTCTGGCAAGGGTCCTGCCTGGCACTCGACATCAAAGTTATTATTATTAATTATTATTATTTTTTTTTTTTTTTTGATAAAATTGGATGAATTTGGTTGAATATTGATTGACACGTGCTCTTCAAGCCACATAAAGTTTCATTTCAACGTAGGTCGTGATGAAAGCGCGATGGAGTTGTGCATCCTCAAGTTATCTATCAAGGCGTGCTTGCAAAGCAAATGAAGCCAGAAGCTTTACTTTGGGTGTAAAAGCATTACCTGTTGTGCGCCATGATTTTATACCGTACGGTCAGTTTCCTTTGAGACCTTGAGATCTTTTTTCTCTTAAGCTGAACTTTCAAGGCTATACGTTTAGCGTGGTTGTGCTTTCTCTCTATCTCTCTCTATATTTCTTATACCAAACGTATTCTTTAATCTTGTTTCGTTATTTATCAACACCGCCTAACATATAATCAATTGTTTTTGTTGCAAAGGCAACAAAAAAAAAAAAAAATTAGATTAATTATAACAGATTGATTACGTGCGACAAAAGATGAGCAAGTTGCTGAGTAAGATTTTGCGATTAACTTTGTGAGTCACTTTCCTGGATATGATTCCCCATCTTATGAGCTAAAGTTATATCGCTGAAGTATGAAATTGTTTGCTTTTATTTCTGGTAGTATAGCAATCTCACAGGCCTTCAGGTTTAACGGGTTGAACCAAACTCTAAATTTTGATTACAGCGCATAAGCGATGCAATCAAGTCAATCGTCAATGACGCAATATAGATTTGCTTCATGCCTTGCATTTGTTGTAAATCGTATTAGCATAGGAAGAGTAGGATGCATCTAAGCTCATTCGAAATTTTTCAGATATCGCAACAATGTTAACATAATAATTTGTTGCTGGTGTGATAAGTGATAGGATCAAATGTCCCTGAGGCCTTGAAAAGGTTATAAAAACTAAAAGAAATGCAACGCCCTATTTCCAAATAAGCACACGAACACGAACAGTTCCCAATTCAATTATATATATATATACAAATATATATATATATAAATATATATATATATATATTTATACAATAAATTGATGCAGATATGTTTAGGAGAAATTACAGCAATTTTTGCTATAATGCTTCACATTTTCACTGTCTACCTATTGGCGTTGTATACAAACTATCCGTCTATTTCGGGAATTTTGAATAATTAAGACAAATATTTGAAACCGAACATTTCCGCTTCCCATTGTTTTGTTTAGGCTAAGCACAAGCATAGACTACTTTCGTCTTAACACTTTCGTCCACAAACAAAAATGACGAATGCTCGCAAAATAAACTAATGAGCTTTTTTTTTGATCTATGGCTGTGCGTGTGAAATTTAAGCACCAAAAATAAAATTTCTTTACCCGTATTCCACTATGCTCGTGTCAATCCAGTTGTCCGTTTAATATTGATAACGCATTCAAGGTACCGATAACTCTTCTACTTGTTAGGTATACTTTACGTAAATGAAATTTCATTTTGAAAATTCATCATATATAGGTTGAATGAATTTAAGTTCAAAGAAATTTGTAATTTTAGAATTTTTTCCCATTTTAAATTATTTATTTACCTATTGGTTTTGGAGGAAGAAAGAATTATTTCAGTTAAAGGGAATTTCTTGGAAATTCTGCAAGAAATCGTATAGAGAGACGCTTAAAAGATATGGCTATCGGCAGGCAATAGCATCTTATTGTAAAGTTTTCAAATCATCGTGGAAACGTTGTCGTGCTTTTCATAAAATAACTCTTTGCGACATATTTTGGCTTATGCTTACGCGAAAGGAAATTTGGTAAATTTTAGGTAAACTTTCATTGAATTTCTTTTATGTAATGATTTCTTTATTTAAAGGGATTTTTCGGCTCGCTACGCTCGATACTGCTTCGCTGATCTCATAATTGATTGGCAACATTTGGAACAATGCATATATATATATATATATATATATATATGTATATTCAATTATTATACATTTGCTAATATACGTTGTGCTCAGCGGTCTTATGCGAAGTGATGAAGATTAGGGCTCGCATGGGGGGTATATGTCAGTGCGTGCTGTGGAAGCTGGCAGTTTTTCAACATTGATGGCTAAGAATTTATGTGAATACATGATCATCATGTATTTGCTAAGTTTGAAACTTTGGCCTGCAAAGCAATCACGAGATATAGCTGACGTCGTTTGCAGACCAAAAGAAGAGAATATTCAGGAACCGAATCGGATTTGGGAAAAGTCTGCCTCGGGCGTATTATTTGTAATCAATTTTGTCATCTATGTGCAGTAATTCCTGTTCCTTTTAAGAAGCTCTTACATATTGCTAACTGCCGTGACCTATACTCGCACTAACCTAACCAATAAACACATCTTTGTGTTTAGTTATTAAAAAGCCTTGAGTTTCGAATATTATAAAAGTTAAAAGAGAGAATGAAAATAGAATCAACCTAATTATGAAAGCGAGTGTCATGGGCATAAAATCAAAAAGCTATTGTTTGGTTGCATAACTGGCGCTCTAAGTGATTTACCTGTGAGCTCAAGCCAGCAATCTATTGCTGGCAAATTTTCACTATTAAGTCTGTCGCTAAAATTGCAGCGTGTTTCGTTACCATAAGAAAACTGTAACGCTCGTCCCTTAATATACTATGAAATTTTTGCTTCGTTCTTTGCAGACGCTTCATATTTAGTAAGCGTGATATGTTGCCTTCGTTTGTATTGAAGAAAAAGGATTTTGCTTGACGTACTCGAAATTTAAGCCTCGTTTTACTATTGTCAGTGGCGTTGTTCAAAATTTAAATCGGTTACGTATTTTTTGCGATATTTGTTGTGTTAAAACTATTTCATTTATAGACCTGTATTTACCTCAATGCTAGCATTATTATGCCTTTAGTCTATATATATATACATTCTCTCAGAGACGCACAAGGACGTATTTAAATAGCATCACAGAATCTATGTTTAATGCCGATCACGAATTAAAGCATTTTTCGGGATTGCCTTAATGTCTTAATATCTCATGGAACTATGGAGTTAATATTATTGTTGATCAAATCTCTTTGAAAGATGCGCAGACTTGAAAGAATAGTTTTGGAAAAGATAATGTGCAATGGATTTGCGTTAAATATCCTCACGGAATGAACTGATAAAATATACATATTTACTGCTCATGTTATCTTAAGCGTATTGCATTTCATCCGATTTTCTCTATATCTTCGTTATTGAATGGCTTAGTTAGCACTTTACGAAACGAACTACCGCACACTCTTGCTTTCAAGCTCCAATTTTTGACAGGATGTTATTATCACTTCTGCGTATGCTTAGGAATATAGAAATCGATCCAATCCCTTTAGTATCCTGCAATTTAAAAATCACTATCCACTTAATATTAATTGCATAACTTATTCTTTCTATAGAATTAAATATGATAAGAAAAGATACATCGCCCACTTTTAAGCAAGAAATATTTATAAAACTTCTTGCTGTGCATCACATCAACTTAAACTATAAACTGAGTTATTTTTATGTATTATGAATAACTTCGTAGTTATTAATAACTTGTCATTTAAACCAATGCCAAAGAAAACGTTTTCACCATCGTTTCATATACAATTCAACATACGCCCGAACCTATAATTGAAAAAAAAGAGAACGAACTACTTATGCTTGGTCTCCTTTACATCTTTTAATATTTTATTTACTGTTGAGATGATATAAAAATTTTTATTAAAAAAATATTAAAAAAAAAAAAATATATATATATATATAAATAAAAAAAAAAAATTAAAAAAAAAAAAAATTTTTGGAGAAATTTAAGTGAAAAGTTCTAAATGTTTTTTTTTTTTTTTTTTTTTTTTTTTTTATATATATATATATTTATTTTTCAATTTTTAATAAAAACACAACCGTAGCCTTAATAAATTTTTATAGGAAAATTAAAACTTTAATATTCCATTTTTTTAATATTATTCAATTTGCATACAAACATACTGTAGGAGAGAAAAAAAATATGCATGTATATTTTAACATATCTATCTATCTACATATATATATACATATATATATATATATACTTTTAACAATATTTGTTCGCGCCCTACACACCGTGAAATGCAAGTATGGCAACGCGTTCATGAGTCTATAAAATTTACCAATTAAATAATAATTGCTTAAAAATATGGGTACTTATGTGAATTTGTATGTATACGCGTGCGTATATATACATAAATACATACCTACGTACGTAAGGATGAACGGGCAGATGAATGAATGAATGTGTGCGTGTATGTATGTGTGTGTGTATGTGTGTGTGTATGTGTGTATGTGTATGTGTGTGTGTATGAACTGATTTTGGTCGCTCTGATTTTATAGAAAATGCATAAAAATGTGGTTGCGTGCGACAACGACTATGGCCAGCCAAAATTAATTAACTGATTTTCTTTTTTCTTATTTATTTATTTTTATTTTTATTTTTTTAATTTTTTTCAATTTTACTTATTTCGTACGTGACATATTTGCCGTTACAACCATTTACGATGGAAGTTCAAACGTCTGCATAAAGTTTTACGCAAATATATTAGTAGGCAGATGTGCTGGCTCATGTTAAATTATAACTAACTATCTGTACGGTGTTCAACATTTTAAAAACGCCTGCATTTAAAGCTACTACTTATTTGCAAATTAGATAGTACGCTTCGATCGGTGCGGAAGGTGCGGAATTGGTAATTCAACCACTAACAAGGCATCCAAAATAATATATAACATCATAACGGAAACATAGATGAATGAAAAAACATCATTAACGATTGATTTTCTAAACATAAAGCATTAAAATGCTGCGATTTTTTTAGAGTGAATGGAATAATTTATGGTCTGCAATGCAACCCAAAGTCATAACATAATTGCTTCTTAAAATGCTTAGGCTTATAAAATGCATTTCTGTAGGCACATTTTGAAAGAAATATGATCAAGCCCAGCAGTGCAGTTTAAAGTAAAATAATTGCCACGATATGGACAGAAAATTCCATTCCAGTTTGCTTTGCTGAATTGTGAATTGAAATGGATAATAGGGATAATTCAATTGCTATTTAATTATTATTTCTCCGCAATTCCATCTGTCGCTTCAGGTCTTTAAATATCCTTTGCACTCGAGATTTGTTGCATTCAGATAAGCTAGAAATTACATCTAATTCAAAATCGTGTCGATTAAGTTCGATTTAAAATGGCGACACTGAGGGTAATAGCAACAAAAACATGACCCATTACTTTTATTTATTTAATAAGCCCTCTCTCGATGTATTCGTCAAAGCAAGTGTTTAAAAATCACGCAGTGATTGAAGTCGTTATGAAAAAAATCTTTTAAATCAAATCGAGAAATGATAAATGATAATGGGGAAGTCCGTTTGTCCATTTGTAGATAAGAGAAAGTTTTGCGAGATATGATGAACTTTCCATAACTTAACTATTCTGTATCTGATCTGATTGAAAGGTATTTGCTCACTTAACTGAGAGTTCGTTTTTTCTATCTATATCTCAATTAAGAAGCAGAAATATGACTTGGCTTGGCGAACACTTCGTAACCTGCTCCCCCAATTTCGCTTTATAATTCCGAATTAGATTTGAGTTTACTACGACAAAATATAGGCTATACCCGGGTGCTTACTATCATCATAATTCATATCAAATTTTTGTTGGGGAATAAAAACATTTTTGCTTGAAATTGAGAAAGAAAAAAACTTTGTGAAAAACAAAAACCAAAAAACAATTCTTATCAAATCTGAAATCTTTGTATACTTTATCGTATTTGGTTTATTTCTTATCGCGCGAGCGTCAATCGTTAATACTACTCTTGTTTAGCTCTAAATTGTACTCAATATGTCATTTTAGTCGCCTCCCTTTTTCCGCCCGCCATCGTGGATTCTCCTTCCTCCTCCTAATTACGCATACGCCTTAATTCACTTTTACATATGTGCTTTGGCGGTAAATTGTAGTAAATGCCCCAACTAATAGGCCTAACTCATAAGCCTAAGCTATTTATTTTATTTACGTCCGGGGGGATTTTCCCTATCGACCGCAAATCCATCCTTTGATTTAGCTAATTTTTGAATATTATCGTGAAAATTTTACTAAAATGATTAGAACGAACTCAATGTAAGTTTCCAAATAAAAGGATGAGAAATGAAAAATTATCTATCGTAGTTCATATTAGCTGAGCAATTTAGAGTTGGTTTTTACCGCCCAATCTAATCTGACAAGGTGTACGTATTAAAGTTTTTTTTTTTTTTTTTTTGTGACTTGGAATATTGATTTCAATCGGCGGACCGGATTAGATGAGTAGGTATTAAGATAAGCGTATTGCGAATTTTCTTTTCTTTCTTTTTTTTGTTTTTTTTTTTTGGCTAACTTCAATACATCAATAATGGAATGAATTAAAACATAAAAACGTAAAAAACAAAGGTTGCTAAGCAGTAAAATTCTTCGCTTAATTTACGATTTGTGTTTTTTCTCTTTTTATATATTTTTGCACAGGGCAATGTATTGCAAAAATATTCAAGCGTAAAATTATATTATTATTTTCAATGGAGCCCTATATACGTATAAAAAATAAATAAGTGCTTAAGTGTATGTTAACACTTCTTAATTCGTTTATAAAACAAATTAATTGTCGAATTAATACCTATCGTATATATTGTACGTACGTTGGGTGTGTGTGGGTGTGTGGGTGTGTGGGTATGCTAACAAAAAAACAATGCATTCGCACTCTATCGCTCGAGATAATTTTTATCAACAGTAAATTAAGAATGGAGCCCGTTGTACAATTTACAATTTATATAAATGCTGTTTAATGTCGTTGGAAGCATTCATTATAAGTAGCATATAAGAACACACACAATGAATGGCATACATTATGGCAAAACAAAGCAAAAAGAAAGCAATAATTATAAAAAAAAAAAAATAAAACAACAACAACAACAACAACAATGATTTTAATATCATTTATAGATTTTATGCTGTTGCTAGTGGCATAACTGACTGACTGACTGACTGAGTGACTGAGTGACTGACTATTGCATTACTTGCCTGCTAGCTGGACTTCATGCTTGCTTGCGCTTGTGCATTCTTTGCCAAAGTTTCCTTTCAATAATTTCAATTAAAATAGCAATTAAGAAAATGTTCATTTCCTCTCTTGTGTTCAATTTTTTTTTTTTTATTTGCTCGTTACTTTTTTTGTTTTGTTTTTTTTTTTTTTTTTTTCAATAATATTGTATGTATGTATATGGGCGATAAGAGTCTGTGTCTGTGTGCATTTACGTGTATGCCTGTCCCGGACAGTTACATATTGTATTGAGATCCGTATGCTTACAGATTTCTACACATGTTTAATATATATATATATATATATATATA
>NW_023998415.1:41269239-41293301 GCF_014805625.2 Glossina fuscipes | reverse complement strand
ATATATATAAATTAAATATTGTATATGGAACAGATTGACTGTTCATTTATTTATGTGAGATTTCACATTATTTCATCTATAAAATTGTTCTTTTTAATCGAATTTTCTTAATTACTACTCATTAAGTTTATACATAATCGCTCATCTTCCTCTTTTCGCAATTCTTTACATCTTTTAAGCATTAATTCATTGAAATAAATTTCATTCAATAGTCAGTAACCTCATCTATTTATTTATTAATTAATTTGTGTTTTTCAGCCCCCTTTGCCTTACATTCTAATTAACATTAATTGACTTTTTTTGTTTTTATCAATCAATAATCGTCCGCAACAAGTTGTGCTTTATTATAATTTATATAAAAAAAAAATGGAAAAAACTTTTAAATCAAATTAATTTATACTCCTTAAGAAAATTTACCAATAAATGCCTTAACCATCGGGCAAAACGTAAACGCTATTACGAGAATTATACACGTTTAAAAGTGAACCGTGGATACGGATCATCCAATTTCGTAGCCAATGAATTTAAAAACTCACCTACCTATTACGGCCAGTTTTTACAATAATGATAGACAGATGTCTCTTATAGTTTAGTAATTTTGCGCATATGTTCCTCGGAATCTATCGTCTTTATAATAATAGTCACAAAATATTTTCGAATGTAAGTCGGCCGAGCATGCTGTAATGTCGGCGATTGTGGACGCGTATCGATTATTCCAAAATGGATGGTGATGCGTGGTAGTGCGTTCACGATTACCGGATAAGAAAGCAAAAAGAAAACTGATCGGAAAACATTTGAGTAGCGAACAAATCGCTGTAGAATACTTGTCGAGGAGGCGCATATTCATAAGCATAGCAGACCCCGCTTGAAACGATAAAATTGTCGCCGATGTTCAACATACTCTTCCTTTTAACAACACGCATCGGGTGCTCAGATGCGTTTTTGCACTCTATTCTTCAATCTAAACTTTCTACTGCTCCTTACGTCATTTTGTATTCACGTGGCCAGAAGATCAACCATTCATGAATCTTCGACATAGACACCGGCAAACGAATGGAATTGTCCATCCCGAATTCAGACTGATTTCTGAATTAAGTATACCTTAACGTCATACTACAGACTCCTATTTTAACTTAAGCTTTAATAATCCAAGTTTTATACTGGTGGTCCAAGGACTATACGAGTGCGCAATTCGATCGCATTACTTAGCGTTTTTTTCGCTTTAGGATTCACTTCTAAGAATAGGAATAATAATAATAATAATAGTGATAATGAATTTATGAATATGTACAGTTTAGATCATATATAGTTTTGAACGAGAAAAATCAGTTAGTTAGTCATTAAAACACTGATCGATAGTGAGAACACTGGTTAGTTGAATTTTTGATCGATTTCTTACATTGTCCTAAGATGATTTATAGACGCATATATGAAATAAAAAATTGCAATATTTTTCCATTACATGGATATGTGAAGTACTTTTAACAATTTGACGTTCTTTTCTTTGTTTTCCTTAAGCTTCAATATTGTCATTGTCATCATCTTTTAATGCATAGCATAACAGTATGGTGACGATTATCGTCAATGCTTATCATTGCCTCCATCATCATTATTATCGTCATTTGCATTATGGCATCAACAACGTATGGCAAACAATTTTAAGGACTCTGTAAAAATTACTAACTGTGCATATATATACTCAGGAATTCTAGTGCAGCCCTGTCTGTAAATAGTATATGGGTTCAAGTCTACGTGTTTGTGCTTGCGTTCGTTTACGTTCACATTTGTCAATGTATGTGTATGTGTGTGTGTGTGTGTGTGTATGTATTATTACATGTATGAAAAGATGATTCAATGTTTGCCATGTGTACATGAAAATCCTTGATCTCATTTTGTATACTATATGATTAATTGCTATGATTTACTAAAACATTTATACACACATCAGATTATAGGCAAATGCAATACAAATTCTTGTGTATAGATAAGTGAATAAATGTGTGAATGAATAGAATATCTGTGCATATATTTACTTAAAGCTTTATCTATATATATATATATATATATATATATATGTATTTATATGTACATATATGTTTTGTGCCGGTCATTTTTGTTATGTTTTGCAACAATTTGATCTAAGCAGTCTTCGAAAATTTATTAATCCTATAACTAAAAAAGAAGGGATAACAATATTATAAGAATTAACTTAATATAATAAATGAAATATTAAATGATATATATGTATATCTATCTATATAATATGTAACTGAAAAAAATGAAATACTAAATGAAAGAATTGCTTTTGTTTTATGTATATATATATATATATAAACTTTCTGAGAATGAATCATAAAACAATTTTTCTATATATCTATCACAGTCACACATATGTATATCAAATCGTAGCTAATATTCATTTGATCGTAACTAATGTTCATCTTCCTAAACTCTCTACGTTGGGTAGTAATGTTATTATTGTTACTGTAATGGTGTGGTAATAGCTACCACGCCAGAAAATCTGTCTAAACTGTACGCATATTTTTGAGGAAACATCGTCTTGATTGAATAAACCTGTTCGCAGAACATCTTTTGTACAAAAATTTGAAATTCGAAAAACTGAACCGCATCAGTTGAAGTTGGAAAAGCAAGCCAGTCCATTGGAATATTCTTCCTTTGTATTTAGTTATCTAACAGGATTTCTATTATTATTCGAATAGAGTTTGTCGACAATGATTAGCATGATAGCGTCGCACGTTGCAAGACATTAAATGCACCATGACTTGGCTCTGCAGGACACTAACTAACATCACCACACAATGGCATTCAAATTAATTTCCAGCACATTCAATAACTATTAAGACTTGGACGGGCTTAGCTTTATAAAAAAATGCGTATTTTTTTTAATCAGTCGATATAATTAAGGGTGGATTATATCCTAAACCTTTCTAGATGTCATATATATCCGGACAAAATTTCATATACATACTGCAACGCAACTCGTATTGAGTATAATTAAGTAAATGCTTACCATGTATAAGAGACGCTTGAAAGGATAAACCGAAAGCTAGAACTACGAAATCCCAATTTATCAAAATAAAATTAGATAACAAAGCATTACTTTGTACCTATTGTCGTATAAGTTTGATTAACTGTGCGCCACTTATGGCATAAGCATGTGCTATGTAACGCCCAGGAAGGCTTAGAATAGTAGCTGTCTGCGCTCAGTCTAAAGATGAAAATTTTGTTCAAATAATTTGAGCAAATTTAATACGCTGACATGTTCTATGCCGCGACACTACTGAAAAGGGAATGGGTACAATGGGGCTCTGTTATGATTGCTCTCCACATAACCTCTTATGTTAAAAGTGACAACTTTTTGAATCTCCTCCCACACACATGTTCCTATAAACAGTTGAAAGACAGTTTCATTTAGGTTTAGTTTGTTAGTACTTTATAGATGAAGAGGCAAACGATTTTTACTAAATACATTAGTTTTCCTAAATCTTGACCGCGTTAGTATGCGGTTGGGGGCTTCTTCAAGTACTGGAGCTCTAGTGAAGGGTAAGGGACAATATTGATTCGCTAGCTTAAACGTCAAAATAAACGCATACAGATTTGAAAACTAACGCAGTTTGCGTAATAATCGCATTGTTTTTTTTTTTCATTCACTTTTTCTACAATTGATCGTTCGTTGTGAGAAGTGCCTTGTACAAAATATCGCTGAAATGGTAAAAATTCCTTTACTTCCTGGCTAAGCATTTCTATGCGATGCAAGTGTATTCAAAACTAAGAGCAAGATGTGTTCCCTCTAACTACTCTAGCACTTTGTTTTCAGGCGCATCAGCGTCATTTCGAGAAGCTATTAAATTATATTTAAGTTGCTCTGCCGCTGTTCATATATACACACACACACGAGAGAAATGTTCTTTTCAAAAAAAAAAAAAAATAAATAAATAAATAAATAAATAAAAATAATAATAATCAAGACTTCAAAGATTAGCTGAGATACCATAAATTCGGTAAGATGACGATGACGATGACACTTTGCCTTTAGTTCGCTTTATAGTTGTTACGGCTCATTTATTACTGCACTTAAATAAAGCGATTGCTAAAGCAATCCTTCCTAAAAGTATTTATTTCACGTTAATAATTATTATATCCGTGTCCTATGTATTACGTCGCCGTTCTCAACATTTTCTTAATTTATTACATCTCCACGAAAATGCCTTGACTGAAATGTACTTCCTTTGGGCTTTATTTTGAGCAAATTCCTAAACAGAAATATCAATTTATTCTTCACCAAAACAAAAACAAAAAAAAAAAAAAAAGGGAAAGAGCAAATGCAATAGCAAGAGAAACAACAAAAACGGGCGAAAAAGCAAAAAAGAAAAAAACTTATATTAACACTTTAGCTATTATGAAAAGAAAAACCACTTAAGAAATGTTTTAATATTAATTTAAAAAAAAAAAAAAAAAAAAAAAAAAGGAAAAAAAAGGAAAAGAAAAGCAAAAAAAAAAAAAGTTTTTACGCACTAGTTAATTTTCTTTAGCCAAATTGGTAAGAGCAGCATTCAGTAACGGCAGAACTGTCTGATGTAGACATTTATACGGTTGTGTGGACGCAACAATAGGAAAATGCGATAGAATGTTTTTCATTAGATGCTCTCGAAAAACAAGATGTTCTGATGATTGTTTTCATTTTCGTTTTTTTATTTTTTTTATTTTTTTGTGTTTTTTTTTTTTTGCGTTAAGGAAACCCGCTGCACTTAAGACCATGCATACATACACACATATACATTTAGTTGCATGAAAAGTAGACAGTAAAAGTTGTCTCTCATTTGTATTTTTTTCTCCTGTTGCTGTGTATATATACAAAGGGGACACTAACATTAACTTACAAGTTAGCGAGATACTGTCAACTCAACTTAATTAAGAAGGAACGAAAAGCTTAAGATTTACCACTAACACAGTTATATAAATCTGTGTATGCATGTATTTTACATCTATAAGTATGAATGTGGTATTTATGTGGGTGGTTATATATATATATATATATATGTTTATATACATTTCGAAGCAAGTGCAAACATTTTCAAACTGACGTTGATGATACTTCAGAGAATTGGTTTCGGTTTGGTTTGGTTTGGTCTATACAGTGGGGGTTACTATGAACATGTGGCTGATACTGTAAGCGTTGTTGCATATGATTTTCAAGATGACATAGGATGCAATTGTATGGGTTGGGTCGTTTGGTTACTGACAAGTGGGGCAATTGGTATGGTATATATATATATATAAAATATAAAATGAAATAATGAAAAAAAATGGAACGTACAGATGCATAGTCTCTTCTGAGAGGAGAGCCTGCCGAAGACGGAGGTAGTAGGAAAGTGTCGTGTATTATCCGTGCGCCATCACACTTGTGTACTGGTAATAATGTTCTTTATTATATGAAAGAAAAAAGAAACGTAAAATTAAGAGGAATTCTTTAAAGTGGCATTACATCAACTTATTTATGACTGTGCAAGTGTGTGTGTGTGTCTGTCGCATAACTCGTACAATTGAAAAACATCTAAAACCCTTTCCATGCTTTAAACCCTCGACAAGTAGTTAAAATGCAGTGAAAGAGCCATACACTTAATCGTCTTCATATCGGCACATATATACCTATAACACATGCACACATATCAAATACTCAAACATAAAACACGCATAGACATATATATATATATATATATATATATATATATATATATACAGTTATGTGGATATGTTCATATATGTTTTCCCAATATATATATGTATAGAAAAACAACTTTAGATTAGAGCGGCAAAATATATATATATATATATATATATATATATATAGAAAAGTAACTTTAGATTAGAGCAGCAATGAACATTAAAGAGAGCGAGTGAGCCAAGAGCGTATGTTGTTTAAAATTTTAATACGATTTGTTAGATAAAAGAATTAAATGACACAATAGGATGCTGTTTCTTTTGTCGTGCTTGCCTTTATTGTTGTTCTTATTGTTTTTGTATTTCATTCTGTTTAAAAAGTGTGTTTCTAAAGACTTTAGTCTGTGTACTCGTAATGAAGGCGAAAAAAGTAATAAAAAATTTCTTAAGAAGCTATTTTCAAAAGCAAACACATTCAATCACACATATAAAGGCACTCTGAAAAGCTCTTAAGCTAAACCGTACACAATTTTAATGTTTAATAAATGTTAGCTAACCGTCTATATACATCTCTAAACGTACATCAACACACACTTAAATGCTGCTAAAGTAATGTCTAGAAGCTTTACTTAAAACTCTTAAATATCTTCATAATGGATTCTAAATCCATCTTTTAATAATGGATTGTATTATTATTATTATTATTATTATTATTATGTTTGAGTTAATAAATTTTCTGCGAATTCAAGGCATCTTTCAGCCATAAATTTGCGATAGCTAACCAAAGTATAAATATATCACCTTAGAATAAACGAATCCATCTTAGTTACAACTCAATCCGAAGCCTACGAATTTCACGTTTTCACCTATGATTACCCTTTCTAGTAGAAATTACCGAAGAAGAAGAAAAAAAAAAAAAGAAAAAGGCGAGAAATGGAAACACTAAAATGCTGAAAGTATATCGTACGTGCTCATAACTTCATAAATCATAGAATATAGAAAATAACCAATGTCTCCTATATGAACTGTTTTTCGATGTTAAGAATCGTAACCAGGACTAGATTATTTTTAGCTGGAAATCTTCTTGAGCAATGTTTAGTTTTTATATTTTGCTCTAATTACAGTACACGATAGATTAAGTTTATGCGGATGCATGTTATATGCACAAATGCTTAAGGTAACCTGCTAAATGAAAAAAAAAAAACAAAAAACAAAGCACTTCATATGGCAATGAACTCTAACATATTATATGCTTTATCATGAATCGTGTGACGTACAACGTTTACTATGGTACATTTGGATTACATACTTCTATTGTTCAAATCCCTTAACATAAAAGTGTATCGGTTCCCTATATGCTTACAAGATATAATTTTTGGCGGTTTTATGGCATAGATAGGCGAAGAATGGTATTAGTCGGGATGAAGTCGGGCAGTCGCCCTTGTCTTGTAATATAAGCGGAGGCAATGAACAAATTGAGGGAAAAGTATGCATTTTTTATCAAGCGCTGCAATTTCATTCTCTTAATGTATAGCATTCAAGCAGTCACTTCTACAATTATATAGTCAAGTACAACGATATGCACTTTCTAGTGAGTGATATCGAACATTATTAGCAGACGTTCAAATTTCTCTATCTATCTCTCTCTCTCTCTCTCTCTCTCTTTTTTTTTTTTTTCTCTCTCTCGATCAACCTGAACGAGCTATAGAGACTTGATTGGCGTGCCATTATTTCATTCAGTACAAATCTTATAAGCTCTTAATTAACTTTGTCCCCACTTCAGAGCTCACTACCAGTAATGTTTCTTCATGCGAGCGTGGGCTTTTACTTACAGTCTTTTTCTCTGGCCTTTGCCATTCTCGACATTCAAAGATGACTAGAATTCGTAAGAATTTTATGTGAATACATAAAACTTATTGGAAAGTTGGGTAACTTTGGCTTCTTCAAGATGGGTAATTACAGTTACTTTTGCACAATCAAAGTCAACCAAAAATTTATTTATTTGAGTTAGCGCTCATCCTATCATTTATTTCTTGAGCGTAAATAAATTATAATAATAATAATAATAATAATAATAAGATATTTGATATGTGGATTATTTGTTGTCAGTAGAAGTGTTTTGGAATTTTTGTCAAGAGATATTTTTGTAACCGAACACTAGAAATGCAATTTCTCTTCAAAAGTGTATTAGACTCTCTCTCATACACATATATGTAAAATTTAAACAATCTATAAAAATTGTTTATCGAGTTTTTCGCAATATTGCTTAAATACGTTAGCAGCATAAAGTTTTGAATTTTATTTACAAAAGCATAGCATTTTGAACGTGGCGTGATTGTTTTCAATATCACTTTCACCTTCAACTGCTCAAACGCCCTCAAAATAATTATGTATATAACAGCTTTATGATTACATTCGGAGAGAGGAGTTTTCGAATCAACTAAAAATTTCGCATTTTCCAATGGATTTTTATGGCATTTTTTTTACATTACAGAAATTGTTTAAATTAATACACAAGAGCAAAAATGAAATCTCGAAACGATATTAACCATCGAATATATTTATATTGGTATTCCTAAGGAAAGTAATCTTAAGGAAGGCTAAGCTCGCTACACCGCTTGCCCGTAATGAGCTTTTTATATATATCTGTAATAAACTGCGTAATAACACAAAATTATTTTGATACTGAATTATGTGAAGTGTTACGAACACACACGCATGCCTTACTTAGCTTAAAATTTAACGAGCCTACAGATTATGTCTGTAAATATTATTTGGCTGCCTGCGACCACCTGTTCTATCTATTCATTTGTAATCACATTTGATTAGTGACAAGCATAAAAGAACTGTTTGCATGGGACATATCCTCGTATTTCTCTACCTGTCATTGAGCCAATATTAATTCTTGTTAACGTTGTGGCAGCATTTCATTATCCATCATTCTATCTTTGTTAGTTACATGCGGAAAAGTCTGTCATTTCATAATAGCTATATATAGTTTATATAGATATTTAGCGCTACGACGTCTGAAAATTCTCGCCGTAATAATCCGACTGTGATTTAATGAATAAATAGAAGTGATCTAATTGGTGGAAAAGTAATTCACAAATTATTCACGCGAAAAAGAAAAGTAACTTTAGAACCGGCGACATTATTGGTCCTAATTTCTTTGGAAAAGCGATTTCCATTAACGGTTCCGTGAGTGAGAAAATTAATAGATCAAAGTTAACGAATTTTTTTTTTTTAACCAAAGTTAAAACATATCGATGTAACCAAGATCTGGTTTCAAACAAAACAGCTCTACTTGCCCTGTACATAACACATCAAGCAGTCGAATTCTTAGACGATAATTATCTGATAAGATAGATGCAATAAATTCAATGAATGAAGAAACTATCGTTTACCATCTTTGTACTATCTCTTGCAGAATTACTTGAAGTAATTGAATCGAAAGGCAATAATCCAAATGCTATCCTTTCCTTCAAAATGGATATAAAATACATTAGTGCTGAAGTAAGGCCAGATTTGCAAAAGAGTACCTGAAAGTGGGCCTTTCTGTGCTTTTCCTTCTCTAAGAGACTTGCTTGCCGTTTAGAACTTGATTGCATCGAATATATTTAGAAATAATGAAAGAAATTCTCTGGAAAAAAAAAAGAAGAAAAAATGATCGCCTCACTCCTATTGTAAAGCTCGAGATATCATCCATAAAGTAGTTTGCAATCCTTGAAATTATTTTGCTTCCTTCTTTAAAATAAATTAATCGATCATTTCATAACTTGTTACATGGTTTTATCATTGTGCACACGTATATCTATACGTATGAGTGTTACAAACAAATTGGTAGCAATCATACGCTCGGGGGTGGATATCATAACGACGGTAAAGCATTTGATGATGATGTTTGGAATCAATTATTTTGTCTAGAGTTCGTGACGTATTAAAATATGTTTTTCTTGTTTTGTTTTTCTTTTTATTCTTTTACTGCCGTTGCTCATTCTCTTAATTTACGCAGATGCCTTAGCAGGAGCATATTAATGGATTTGACGTTATATTATATGAAAGGGCGTAGGATAAGATAATCAATTTCCATTTCAAATAAATAGAAAATTAATTTAATGTTAGCAAGTGTCACGTTTCACACAATTCTATCAATTTTTTTTTTTTTTTTCTTTTGATCATAGTTATTTATCATGTTTTCTACAGGATTTATTGTGATGGGATCATAGGAGAAAAGCAAAAACAAATTCGCTTATATTAACGCCTATGTACGATGTTTGATGTTAGTTCAAGTGAATAAGTGCGAGTCTATGTGAGTGTGATTGTACGTAAGTACAATATATATATATATATATATATATATATATATACGTACGCACAGTTTGAGGCATTCACTTATTCAGGAAATCCATTCGTGACAACGTACAAACACACAAACACATTAATTTCTAACCACAGTCCATTAGTGGTGTTTTCATGTCATTTTACTTTTGTGCTTAGGACTGTGCACACAACGGCTAGAGCAACACTATCGTCATCATCATGCACGCTGCTCAAATGCACATAATCTATATATACACGAGAATGGGTTGTAGGGCTGGTTTTCTATATACGCATACACGCACACATACTCTGAAACTAAAAATAACGATGATATGGCAGCAATGATGATAGCATGTCGGAGGATATTATGATGTCCTCTTTATATTATATACATATATATATATATATATATTTGTATATATGTATATAAATATATATATATTTATATATATATATATAAATATGAAAAAAACGCCAAGGCAGAAAAACGGGGTAGTAAAAAAAAAAAAAAAAAAAAAAAAAAAAAAAAAATCTGTGACTTTCCGTACTTTCCAATTTCATAAGATTTTTCCTTTTGTTTTGTCTTCACTACACTACACTATTCCACTACCATACAAGCGTGGACAAGCGAGGTGACGCAACAGGTTGTGCTATGATGTTGTGATGCCAGTCGCCCGAAACATAGCTAGCTGTTAAGCCATATATTTATACACTTGATGTCAGTTTAACTTTATTGATAGCCTCAATCAGACGTTGTTTACATACTGTTTTGTGTATATATGTGTGTATGTGTTCATGTGCTTATGTGTTCATGTGACTTTAATAGCATCCATGTATGTGCACGAAACGGTGAGTGCATATGATACAAATTTTGAAATATAATTTTCTCTCAATAAATAAAACTAAAAATCTAAACATTCTTTATATTGTGTATGAAGTGCTAAGTATGTGTTAACGGATGCATGTATGCGCGCGTGTTTTCATATATATATATCAAACTATAAATCTTTACTTGATTTGTAAATACACACTAAATTCAATTGGTAATTGAAATTTACTTTGTTTATCAATATGTCCATGTACGTGTGCTTAAATGCGTTAGAGTGTTATTCTCATAAATATTATATATTCACACAACTGATGCAATCATCATGGATCTGTTATTTTCTATGTTTGCTTATAATTATTTGGAAATTTTGTAAAATTGTGTAAATGTTTAAACATACGCTTTCGTATTTTCATTTACATATATATATACATATATATATATATATATATGTATAAATTCTATTCAGAGGAAATATCTCTGAAAATCATACATTTTTGTAGAGCTTTTACATCAACATATGCTAACAAAGTTTTCTGTGTAATAATAAATCGAAATCAATAATATCCGCTGTGTGAGTATATGTTTCGCAAAAAGAAAAAAAAAAAAAGAAGAATTTATTTTATATCCATGACTTGCAACTAATATTGTGTTAATAAAGTTACATTTGAACACCAAGCGAAACAAAAAATGATCGGTATCTGCACTTTAAAAGGAACGATAGGCATATAAGTTTGAACACCTTCCCGTTTGAAACAACATATGAAACAACACTTAAATTACTCTGCATTCTCTTAGATATTTCGATTTACTAAGGGATTCGTATAAATGATTCTGTATAGAAAATAGACTGGCACGCCTGCAACTAAGTAGAGTTTCACGCTTTCACACTTTCGTCGTATTTTTAAACGATTCAATGAAGAGCTTAAACTATCGTCAAATCTCTTTAATTTACCCTATTCATCGTATGGCTTATCGTACTAAGTTATATTGAAGGAAATTGCTCAAGGCCGCTTGAATATTTTGCTAACTATACGAGTTGACATCTGGGAAACAATCGTTTATTTGCATAAATGTGTTTAGTTATTGCAAAGCTTTTTCCAAAAAAAAAAAAAAAAACCATGTAAATACACTATACAGTGTGGCACGGTCTGCCATTAAATCCCCTACATCATACTGCAGTCATTCAGATTACGACTTCCTCATCCTAATGTCTCAAAAATTGCCATCTGTATGATGAATATAAGAGCACAATACGGCCACACGGAAGCCCTTCTACGTATAGAGTGTAATAAGAAACCTTTACGAATCTTTTTCATTCCAACTCTAAAAGCGATCTAGCACTTACTGTACTTATTTCCAAAAATCACGGCTTACTATAAATTTTTTATAATTACGAGTATAGCAATTAAAAAATTGGGGATTTTCTAATGACTTATGATCGTGGTCCGTTGTGAAATGCGGCCGACTGTCTGTCTAATTGGTTTCTTAACATTGGGAAAATGTAAAAAAAAATAAAAAATAAAACTAAAGCTTCACACACATGTCCTCCTATGTTCCCTCAAAAAAAAAAAAAAAAAAAAAAAAAAATAACTTGCAGCGATTTCAATTAAAGGTTAAGGACTCTAGCATAAGCAAAGCAAAATTTATTACCTTACTCATAATCTGTTTATTACCATGTTCACGTAAATCCTATTACAATGCCTTTCGTCCTCTTCCTCATTGTCTTCCTTTCCTTCTACTTTTCTTCGTCTTATTTTTGTTCGCTTTTTTTTTCTTTTATTTCAATTCTTCGCAATCTCCCTTTTAATCATAAAAAAATGGTATGCTTAACTAACGTTTACGAATTATCTGATTTTATTTTCTCAAGACTTGTATTCCGCTATAGCACTTTTACTTGCTTTAAGCTCATTATAACCCTTTTGATAAGCGAAAGCTTAAACGTCATATACATACAATGATCATTAGGAGTAATAATTGCGACTAATGAAGTAAAGTTTGCGCATATATATATGTGCGGAGAAATGATCAAAACTTACGGAATGCAGTTTATTCTCTACTGCATCGCATTCAAAAGCTTTCTTCAATATGAACTGTCAGAAAAGTCAAGCAATTGAAGAGGATATTTTATAAAAAGCGAATACAGTTCATATCATGTTTAATTGTGCGAAGTTTGTTAACTCGCTTCGGTCAATGAACAATCATTTTTGAGGTTATCGCCAGCAAACGCTGGGAAACAATAGTTTTATAAAAAAAAGAAATATTCTATCTGTGAAAAACAATAAAATAATATTACGGTTCTGTCCACAGAGAGTAACAATATTCTTACATAAAAGCGCATTTATTATATGTTAACAAAAGACCTAAAAGTCTGCCCAGTTCAGCTATTAAAGTCTCTATACGATTTCACTTGATTTAATCGTTCACACTGTTTTCGCCTTAAAATGCCAATGATATGCACCTTCTTGCCATATAAAGGCTTCCTTTTAGCAAAAAAAAACTAGCTAAGAAGGGTTCAAAATGTAACGCTCCATCCATCGCGCATCCATATTGCCTGTGGCACAGAGTACGATAGTCGTTTTTTCAGGAAAAATTCTAAAAACTAAAAACGGCTTTACTTAAAATCAAAATTTTTATGGAGAAATTTGGTCGTAATAATGATCCGATCAAAATTGTTTTCAAAGGCGTTCGTCCTTGGATCAAAATAAGTGAGTGCACAAAACTTACATTAAAGACAAACATGCATGCAAAATAGTTCAGTTAGCTACGCTTGAATAGGGTTTTACAGTCATTTGCGTGACATTAATTGACTTTCAAAACAAGTGTAGTCGCGTTTAAAAACTAAAAAATTCGTAGCGTATTTTTCATCAAAGACCTCTTTGAATAAGCTTTGCTGCATTAAGAGCATGCTCCGGAAAGCCAATCAAATACTAATCGAATAGGACCAGATTCGGATTAAATAATAATTTAAATGCATTAAAATATTCAGACCAAGATTCAAGTCATCTGAGCTTTCTGAGTCGAGTCATTGAAAATGTATGCCGTATGATATAGTTGTGGTGGAAGACGACGCCTGAATTCTGAAACGTTCTACCTTAAGTAAATGCTTTAACCGCATTAACCGTTTTTTATATATTTATTTATTTATTCATTTATTTATTTATTCCACTTATACAAGAAAGTCAACTAAAACACATTGGCAGTCGAGTTCAATTGACTCTTAAAGTAAATCTTAAATTAATTAATATTAAAACTTAGTATTAGTACAATAAAATAAATAAGAAGGAAAAAAAAAAAAGAAGAAAAGAAAAAAAGCATGTACACAACTAGCATAGAGCCACGCCCACCGGTACAGGACCAAATTGCAAGTGAACCCCTAAGCCATCGCAAACATGCTTAAGCTTGGCAACCGATAATAGTTAACAACAATTAATTTTCGACTCATAATGACTTTTTAAGGTTAAAAGTTAGTTCAACTGCGACATAAGCAAATCGCGCGTATTAAGCAATGTTGCTTTAATGGACTTTAAAGAGTCCGTTAATGAGAATAAGTGATAGAATTCATTTACGTTCTTGCGAACAACTCTGAGCGGGTTAAACAGTTCGTAATTATATTTGCATTGACTAAGCTTTACCAAGATAAAGTGCCTAGAGAAGCGATTAAGGACATTAAAGCCTATCTCACGAAGTAATGCGGGCGAGTCAGTTGTACCATTTATTGATTTGATTACGAAGGAAACCCCAAGAACAAATCTCCAGTTTCTCCAGTGACAGTAAGAATAACAGAAGAAGCCTATTTTCATAGGGTGGAAGAGGGACAATCGGGTCCCAAACCAAATTCCTAAGGGCAAACAGCAAGAATTGCTTTTGAACAGATTCACTTGAATCTACGTAGCACCTATATGAAGGAGATCACACAACAGAGACATACTCAAGTATAGTTCTAACCCAACACACGTAAAACCTTTTCGTAATATAAGGATCATCAGCTCCAGGTCTTTGGACCACCTCTTTATAAAACCAAGCGCGGACCTAGCTTTGCTTAACGACAGCTCAATATACAAAGTGAAACGTTACCTATAATCAAATAGAACGCTTAAATCTGTGAAATCTGTGAGTAATGAACGACTTGTTTCTTGAGAAACAAAGCTTCTTACATTTATTTAGATTTAGTTTCAGAAGATTCAAAGAGCATCATGCAACCAAATTATTCAAATCACTTTGAAGATGATGTGATTGCGATTCTACGGAAAAGGGAAGAAAACAGTTTCACATCATCAGCATATATTAAGATCTCGCGGAATTTAATCACGGAGGGCAAATCATCTACGTATAAATAAAATAAAATGGGTCCTTAGTGGCTACCTTGAGGTACGCCAGACGTCACGCGGAATTCATCCGAGGTATTTGAGGTTAAACAAAACCTTGAATGATCTACCATACAGATAAGAGCTTAAGCATTTCACTAAGAAGAAAGGTAGGCCAGAGGCTTGGAGTTTAAAGATAAATAGTCTATGGTTAACCAAATCAAACGCTTTCCTAAAGTCAGTTAATATGACATTAGTGGGAGAGGCACTAGAAAATGCCATGAAAACATGAGAAGTAAACTCTAACAGATTGGTGACCGTAGATCGTCCCTTTCGAAAGCCATGTTGGAGAGGAGAAATATACGATACGAGCCACAATTCGCTCGAACAGTTTGGGCAAGACATTCAACTTGGCAATGCCTCTGTAGTTCCCTACAAGTTACCTGCTACCACTTTTGTGAATAGGAGTAAGGAAACAAGTCTTCCAACACAAAGGGAAAACACGTAATGACAGCATATTGAAATGCCTTACTATGAATGATTCTCTTCCAATCACATCGTTTGTGCAATGCGAACGCCCTCAGTTTTCATGTCCCGCTCATTCATCACATAAAACTTGCATCTCTTTGTGGAAATGTTATAAATGGCGCTAACAAAAGCAGTAAACCTTTATTGAACCATTATTATGAGGGAAGCTGGCTTGCTTGCAAGCAAAGTAACTGTCTACTTTGTGAGCCAGGCACTTTGCCCACAAATGTTGTTGAAAAAGGCTGCCGCTCCTAAGGTTAAACTAAACAAATCTTTGAGACTACGCACTATATTAACAATTATACGGATGGAGATATATTTAACGACTTTGCCTCTCTTCCTTAACTTTTTTTAAACAATCGCGGCACGATTAAGGGCGAAACTGATGCCCTTGTTAATGCACCCAATGTTCTTGTTATACCATAGCTTCATACGTTCATTGGGAATGTGAATGTGAAAATTCATAGCAAAAATTTTTTGAATAAATCAAAAAAAATATCAAATAAATACTTATTGCACACAGTTGTATGCAAGTGATTCAATTCATTTAAATTAATTTCCGCAGCGAAATCATAAAATGAGATAAAAATTCATTGATTTTTAACAACGATTTTGTCGAGCTGACGGACACGACTCTTTAACCTCTGTAAATTTTCAGAGCAGAAGCTAGCAAACCATTTTATTACGGCATCTTCATCACGAGTTTCCTTCACAAGCCAGGAGCGCGTAATGATTTCGAATTTTCGATTTCGATCCTTTGCATGAAGCAACTAACTGTCTTTCAACTGATTGAGCAAATATTCTTTCTGCTCTAGCTGTTGTGGAGAATGAGAAAACAAATTCCCTTTCACTTTGATTTGTTATAACGCAATGAATGCAATATATGCAATAAGAGTATTAATATACTTATGCCTCGTTAATTCATTGCGCAAACTATCGAACGTAATTATGTAATTATTAATTAGTTTCGCTAACTACAAATCGAAGTGTGCGGCATGACGAAAAGCATGCATAACTATGCATATATGGTTCATGGTCTATAATCGCGAATTTTAATTAAAAATTCTATTTACATGTATAATATCTGTCTTTTGTTCTTTCTTTTCTTTATACTATCTAAGGTACAGCAATCGAATCGGTTGGTATATTAACCAATGGTTCCTGCATTTTCTTAGTTGAAATGTATATAACGGTTGCAATCAGACAACGAATCAGAAACCAGAAATCAGTCAAACTCTAAGGGATATAAGACACACTTCAAACAAAGGACATTTGTCAAATTTAAGTCGCAAATTGTAGCGTATAATTAAAGGCAAAGGATAAATGAATGAAGCAGAGAAATATTGCATTTTATGCTCATTTCAAATTTACGACTCTTTCGTTTCACAAGTTCTAACCAAATTTGCGAAATTTTAAATGCAATTTAAGTGCACTTAATCAACTAAATTGTTACGATGACAACAACAATGCGCAATAAGAACAAGAAGTAAAAGTGAAGATAACATTTATGCACAACACAAATTAAGTGGCTTGTGAGAATTTTCTCAAAAACCTCTCTCTTATCATCAAACCGCCATAGACAAACTATACCTCACTCCATACCCAGCTTTTTCTTCTTTCGTTTCTTCTCTTCTTCTGTCAAATGCAATAAATTGAGTTACGAAATAGTGTCAGATAAAGACAACTTAGTCTCAACTATTAAAAAAGGAGTAATTTTTTGAAAACAAAACACATTCATTTCCCGCTCACGTTATCCACTTCGCGATGAAAGCAAAATCCAAAAAAAAAAAAAACCAACGAAAACACAATCCGCATTAAGTTTACCTAGAAAAGAGCAAAAACATAATTGACTTTAGCGAATTTCTTAATATTCGATTAATAGTTCCAGTAAAAGTAAGCGTAAACTGCTATGTAAGCGTAATCGTACTAATATATAACTTAATGTTACGTAATATACTAGCATCCAACTAGACTAAGAAATTCGCATTTTTTTAGTTTTATTTTGTTTAAATCGTTTTGCCCACTATCCAGCAATCAGTTGCGATAACAGCTAACTAACCTAAGACCATTTCATATTCAAATATGATTCAAGAGTAATCTACGTAAAAATAAACTCATTTCGATATGAAGATCACTTACGTAACACAATGTTTGCATATTTACCACTATGGGCGTTATCGGCGTTTTGCTTATTCCCTTACCTTATTTCTACGAAAGACTTAGCAGTTTTTCCCTTCAATTGTAAATGAATTTGAAATGAATTTTTTCATATTTTTGTGCATAACACTCGATCCAATGAGGACAATTTCGTTAACCTTTCACTCAGATGTCTACAACGATCACCTGTACATTCAGTCCAATAATGATTCCAACAATTAACGATAAAATCCAGTTTTTATATAAAATAAAAATTGAGTTATTATTATCCGTAAATCCATAACGAATGTATTTAATACCAAGACTTTGACCTTCCAAGACATTGCAGTCAACTTTTACATATCAATCATGCAATTAGCTTAATATGCTTTTAAAAATAATCCCCTGGAATCGCTATAAGGTATACAAATTCTCGATTAACTTTACGTTTCAAGTTAATTTAGCTTAGACAATCGATTACACAGCATGTTTGTCTGTCTTTTGTGTTACTTTCAACATTTACTCTTTGCAAATAAATTCAAGTGCATTTGAAAAATTTCCGATGATTTTACTCTTTGTTTGCCTCTTTTCTGTGACTTTAAGAAGCCAAGGAATTTTAAAATAAAAATTAATATTTAATTTAAAAGTTTTTTGTTGTTTATTTTTGACTTTGAATAAAACTTTACAATATGCAAAAATAAATAAATGCAGCCGGATATGACTGTAATGAATAAGAAAGACAAGCCAACTCCTTCTTTCTTTTACATTTATTTTGTAATCTCTCCCTCTCTCTCTCTCTCTCACTCTCGCTCTTTATCTTTCTTCGTATCCATACATTTATGTGCGTTTGTGTGTAATTCTGTTGAATCCTACTGACACATAACTGTCACACCAAATTGCACCAAAGTTGACCACAAAAAGAGACTCCTGCTGCTGCTGCTGTTGCTGGTGCTGTTGCTTTTGCCGTTACTATTATTAGTGCTACTAGTATTATCTGGTATTGTACGTAAATTATGTACGCTAATATATGTATATATATATACGTATATTATACGTATACATACGTATATTATATATACAATTATACGTCTGGGTAAGAGTATTTTGTGATTTAAAATCCACAAAACCGTAAACCCCGCCTTGGGTTAAATGCTTAACCTAATGACATACCAACAAACCAAAACAACCACAATATGACAACTAACAGTTTTCAGAAGACAAATCTGCAATAAACATAACCCCTATAGTCAATACGCACACCCACACCTACATACTAATATAATGGCATTATCAAACATAAACGGACATAAAATTATTTATATTAACGTATAAAGCCTCTTTAACAAAAGTGATTGTGTTTGTGCGTGCCTGCACGTGTCTGTGTGTGTGTGTTTTTTTTTTTTTTTTGCTATGTGAGCCGCAGATTGATATGTTCAAAAGGTACTATTGGCCCGCACCAGTAGCACGCTGGTTTAGTCATCCACGGCGTCTACGTCGTACACACACTTCGCCGACTACTTCACACTGTAAACTATCCTTAAGGATTATTTCGCAAAAGTTGGTTGCAGTTAGTGCTCCAGCTTCTATTAGCTTCTAATTCTTCTTCTATCCACCCTCTGTCTCTCTTGCCGTCTTAATTATTAAAGCACTTTTATCACGACGTCCTTCACATTGCCGTCCATCTACCTTCCATTGCTGCCTTCCATCGCGCTTGCTACTTAACCATTAATGTCAAGCGCTTCTCCTTGAAGACGACCAATTGCGTCTATATTCTCCGATTTTTTTGGTGGTCGGGCCTCATCACATAGGGCTGTAGCTTTCGAAATGGTTCGGAAGCCTCATGTCTGCGTAAGCGCTGAGGTGATACACTCTCGACAACTTCCTGTACGTTGCTTTTACAGTAAGAGTTGCAGCCCACACTGGGCTTGCGCAAAACTTGGCAGGTGTAAATGGTATAGCTATGATCGGCCTTACAGCAGTTCTAGACACTCTGATATTTCGTATAATTCGTGCCAAACCCGACTGCATCCGGGCCGCTTTATCCGCTGCATACTGGACATGTCGTTTTAAACGTAGCCGGACCATACCAGGGCACTTAAATGTGCTGGTATATTGAACGACACGGCTACTCATCCTCGTGTACATGTTTTCAATTTACGCTTTCTAGACTGCTTTTGAGCACGCCTTCGGTTTCATGTTTTGCCATTTCTAACCCCGGCGCGTCTAACCATAGCTTTGCCTGTTCCAGTATTTTGTTGGCTATCTTCTCTAACTCTCTAATGCCTTTGGCCACGACAATCAGAGCAATGTAATCGGGAAAACCTATTGTCTATGCGTCGTTCGGCAACGGTAGCTTCGATACGCCTTCGTACATAATGTTCCCGAAGGTGGGACCCAGACTAGATCCTTGTCGATCGCCTGCGGTAGCCCGTTACCGTCCCTATCCTTATCGCTCTCGTTCACCACAATACGTCTCGAAAGTTAACTCGTTATTAGGACAAGTAAGTACCTTGGGACCCTCGTTCTTATGAGAGCCTTGGGACTGCGATCCCAGTCCACCGCATTGAAAGCTTTCTTTACATAGCAGCGCAATACTTTTTATCGGCACTGTTCCATCTCCTACCACCAACAGCCTTTACACCCGTTCATACTAGGTGTCTGATGGTGTCTGATGTGGACTACGACCTCCTAAGCCCATACCGATTTGTCCAAAGAGCACCTCTTTGCACAACTATTAGCAACGAGCGATCGTACATGATCTGCCCCAGTAATGTGATTTTTTCAAACTTCTGTCTTACGCAACATTTGCCATATCATCCGACCCAGAAGTCTTTCTATCCGCCAACTTTTTTGTAGCTTCCAACAATTCTCTCAAAGCGGTTACTTGTTGGGTTCTTTACCTTATTGCGGAAATTTACGTCTGTCTCAGTAGGCCCCGCGCTGCCTCAGTGTGGCTGAGGTTGATTTGTATCACTCTCATTTTCGCCTTTAATTAGTAAGTGCCTGTTGAATATGGGGCACTTTCCGCTCCGTCCGTCATATTTCGTGACTGCGTGGCTGCGAACAGACACTTCTTGGAGTGCGCTCAGTACCCCTCGAATGTCCTCCGCACTCGCATACTGCCCCTTCTGAATTCTTCGTTTTTTGATGAAGCATGCGTCCGCTTTTGTCCTCTCCAAAATGGCCTTTTAGGAATAATTGTTGCTTGCCGATAATTTCAACAAAGTCCGGCTTTTACGTCTTTTCCTCTCTTACTTGGCTCCTTGAGTCCATTTGCCTAAGCTCTTGTAGTCCCTCTCTTCTTTTGACGCGTCTCTCTCTCGATCGTGCTTTTGTAACCATGGCCGCCTTGCGGCGTGTTATAGACGGCAAATCGATATCCTCCGGCGGCTTTTTCTTTCCCTCCCTAAATGCTGCTGTACCTTTTTCGGTTTCCCAGATGATAAATAAATAAATAAAATAAAGAATTAAGCAAATACGGAGGTTTAAAAATACTTCGAGCCATTTTACGTTTCAAATTTATTCGATATCCGTTATTATCTTTATCCACAGATTTAATTGCTGATTTCTTTATATTGATTTCATACTTCGGATTGGCGAGTCAATATTGTTACGTCATAGGCATACGATACCCTCTCGCGCAGTGCAATACTCATTCTCTGTCATTAAATTATGTTACGTTTCCAGACAGGTGAAAGTAATGGTTTAGAAGTCCTGTTATATTCGTAATTGTCGAAATAACTTGTAGGCCATTCATCTTACTAATGCCTTTGGAAAAATCCTATTCTATGTATATACATTGCCTTGCGTCTGGCTTTTAACTCCTTACTTGAAGACCTTTGCAAAGTAACCATGCTGCTTACTAGTCCTAGAGGGAAAAAGGTATTAAATTGTTTTGTTGCTGTTCAGCAGCTACTCAGCTTTAAGCAATTCAAAAAATTTCACCGTTAACTTCCGTTCGATTGCATCCAAAAGCAAAGAGATTTTTGTTTTTCATATAACTGCTCGTCACGCCTATCTAGTACAAAAAGATGAGTAAACTAAAATCTTAATTTTGAATTGGTTCGCTAAACGGCGAATACATTTCACACTAACACTAACTTATGCGAACATATTAAATCGCGTACGCAAGCCTTAGGATAATTGTAACATGAAAGCAAACGAGCAAAACGAACGCTCACTCTTATGCGGAGGTTGTAAAAAAGCGACAAAAAATGCGCCAGAAAAGTTGAACACTAGTCATATACACATACACCTACAATTTGAGCATATACATACCTATGGTTTTAAGTTTTCAAGACAGCAAGCGACCAACAAAACAAATGCAAAAAAATGTTTTCGGAGATAAACGAGAACTTGAGCAAAATTTCTTAAGCATAAAAATTAACACAAGTTAAAATAAAAAAATTAAAAACACGCATCCAAAAAGACGAACAAGAAATAAGAAACTTAAGTACACCGGTTGACATTTGGCTTTTTGCGGAATACTGTGTTACCGTATGTGCATCCGTTTTGAGGATGAAATGAAAGAAAAAGAAAAAAAAAATAATAATAAAACTTTCATAAACAATGTTTATTAAAACAAAAAAAAAAATAAATAAATAAATAAATAAATAAATATAATAGTAAAAATAAACGCAAATGCATGCTTTTTTGGGGCATTCGTCTCGTTGTTGTGTCTTTCTCAGCTTTCCCAAGATTTTAAACTTTGTAAAGAAAACAAGGAAAACAAAAACAACTATTATTGTTTCTATTTCTTTCTTTCTTTCTCTCTTTTATTTTTACGTTTTTCTTCTCATATCTTTTTTTGTTTTTTTTTTTTTTTTTGCCCTAATAAAAACTAAAGATTTTTACTAACTGAAGCAACATGATGTCAACTGCGTTGAGGTTCATTAAACTTTTTATGTTGTGTGCGCACAAATGCGTGTGCGTGTGCGTATGCGTGTGTGTGTGTGCGTATGCGTGTGCGTGTGTGTGTGTGTGTGCGTATGCGTGTGCGTGTGTGCGTGTGTGTGTGTGCGTATGCGTGTGCGTGTGCGCGTGTGTGTGTGTGTGTGTGTGTGTGTGTGTGTGTGTGTGTGTGTGTGTATGTATGCACTCATGTTACTCGCATTTATTTCTAGTCCTTATTGCCACTTCATCTCCATTGCTCAAGTCGTATATTCCAACACCAGTCGGCCTTAGTTAAGTTGTCATCTTATAAAGAAGTTAAGTTCATGCTTAAACGGAATTCTATATAGGTGCGCATATATATATATATATATATATATATGTGTGTGTGCATATGCCATACATGTACTTTTGCACATACAAACATGCATACATACAAAATTGAACATAATTCTTCTTCAATCTCTGAGTATAAAAGTTAAGCTTCTTTCTCATCGACAAGTCAAACACAATGATTTCATTTTAATGTGTACAAAAAAGATTTTGTTTTCTGCCATAAGGTAGAAAAGATGAAGAACGAAGAGATTGCGATTAAAAACAAAAAGGCATTTCATGCAATTGTGCATAACGATTATTTTAAATTTTTCAATCAACTTAAATTAATATCAATAAAATTTTTCACATAAAATAACGATTTAAAAATAAAATGAAAAAGAAATTATGCGAATGAAATTGAAATTATTAAACGATTATTTAATATAATTAATTATCATTAATAATCCACCAATATGATATTTCATCAGACATCTAGCCGTAAATCAAATAACGATTTCATTTTAATCAAAACTTTCTAACATTTATATCATACACATTACATAGATAAATCATGTAATGTTCCTTATATCTTGAATTAATTTAATTAATAATACTTTATCGGTTTTACTCTCATATCTGCTTCATTTTCCTCTTCTTTGCTCTCTTACAGGTAAGTCAACGAGAAATTGCTTAAGCCTTACGCAACTGATAGATAGATATGAAATTTTATACTTTACTTATTAAACAATATGTAAGTATGCACACAGTACTCGTAAATAATATTAAAAAATAAATAAATAAATCTATCGTGTTGGTGTCACTAACAGATTTTATTATTATTATTACGCCAGAGATGAGTAAACCTTATCACGACGATTACATACACACATATCAATAAATCCATATCAAATTGTTTATAAAATTTATTATCTTGATAGACGCACGATTCTTCCCCAACCTAACCATGACTATCTCTTGTTCTGTGAAATTCTTTAAACAACAAAATTAAAAAAAAAAAAAAAAAAAAAAAAAAAAAATAAAAACTTAGAAAATGAAAA
>NW_023998415.1:41264725-41269139 GCF_014805625.2 Glossina fuscipes | reverse complement strand
AAAAAAATTAAAAAAAAAAAAAAAAAAAAAAAGAAGAAGTAAAACCTTCGAAATTGACTCGAAATTTCGAATCAGTTCAAAATAAAAGAAAGCGCACAATCTTGTTAATAACATCGAATTGGTTTTGATATTTCGTACAAACGCTATCTAGACTGAAGATTTACTCATTCGACCTTGGAACCAACGTAGATTTCTAGCTAAAGCATTCAAAATGACAATAGCTCTCACTTTACGCCGCTTACGATATGAATATATATGTACTTGAAGCAGGCTGACGTAACTTCCAGAAGAACTTGACGCATTCCCACACAATTTCGTATATCAATTGATTCAGAGTCATTTTCTAAATTGATTTTAAGCATATTGGCTGTTCTTGCCGTGCCTTGCCTGCTCATGTCCATTTGCATATTGAAATATTTCATACGCTAGAAGATGTTACGATGAAAGACGGAACGCTTTTTAAAATCGACTATATCCAGGGACAGTTTTGCGCATTTCTTGAAAACCAAGCATTAATCGATAAAAATCATTATATGAGAAGTTTTCGGTTTCGCTAAGAAGAAATATCTTTGCATACTAAAATATTCAACCACCTCCCCCCATTTCAACGTACTTACAAGAAGTCGGTATTTATTTGAGAATAAAGTCTAATTTTTATTATTTATATTAATTGATAGTGAAGATAGAATAAAAATTGTGTAAGAGAAGTGATGAGAGATGTGTATGTCAAACTTGCCCAACTCTGCAAAGGTTTAATTCACATTTAGTAATAATGACTCCTGTAAAGAAGCCTTGATTGGCATTGACCTAGTGTCTCTCTAGTGTCGCAAATTCAATTTGAAAAGAAAATGCAAGCAAGAGACGCTTAGCGAGATTGTGCTTTAGTTTTAATTCAGTAAAAAGCGTATGGCAAGCACAAAGATTTCTTTTGAACAATGCGATCTAGTCATGATTTTTGACTTTATTGTAACGATAAGTGAAAAGCATTAAAGTTATCAAGTGGTCGCCCGATATACTCAACTATTGAGCATGTGATTGATGGACTTTAGTCATCATCAATACCCTTTCATAGTTTGCTAATACTCTCTTCTTCACTTCTCGCCCTTTTACGTTCAATTCGCCCGGAAATATTACAAGCTTACTTATCATCTTGCCAAGATCATACTCCAACTAAATAATATTAAAATTAATATCATATTTTGATCGCTAACATGTGAGAGGTGCATTAAATTTGTCACATATTTCACTGGCTTCATCAGTGCAAAATACCGAATGATTGTTGCTTTGTTCATTCGTGTACCGTTTTCCGGCCTATCATTGAAACGATGACGATATTAAAAATGGAGGCGGCAAGCTAAAATATGCCAAACATATGTAAACTTTTAGTTGACGGTGATAGCGCCGTTCTTAAAATGGGCATAACTTGCTCATAGCCATGACGAAAATGGCACAAACACTTATAGCCTGACCAGATTGATCAAATTTGTATAAAGATTGTAATGATAGTAAGTTGAGGAGGCGGCATCGCCGTCTAGTGAAAGTAAATTGAGGACACAGGATCGCTATATAAAGTTAAATAAAGTTGAGTAGACAGATTCGTTATACTACGACATTTAATATTATGTCGTGTCAAGATAATTGACGAGGTAACCAAGAATTTGCCATATTTGGAGTACTAACTTTATGGACAGACGATTTCCTATATATATTCCAAATCCTAGCCTCAGTTGTGCAGAATAGTGCTTTGCAATGCGTACAGGATATGCTCGGCTGTTTCGGCGAACACTACCATCACATCTTATTGCCAAAGCCGATTCGGCCAAGGACCATCCCTAATCAGCAACTTAAACGCCAATGTATAGATTCCATGGGAATGAATGTTAGTGAAAAATTACACTGCTTATGTATTATTATTATACATGAAATTATGTTCACCTTAGCATAAATGAACAATAATTTCAATAGTAAGCAATAATTGCAGGACGTTTACTGTAACGCGATGCTTATGCTATTTATATGGAATGCAAAATGCAAGTAATGCATTTTTCCCTAAATGTGTCATTTGTTTTTGTTCTTATATTTCATTCTTTTATTATGAGGAACATACGCTATACGGTGCTTGCGTTATAATGTACACACATTACAACAACATTTAAAAACTCAAACTGGATTCACAAATAACAAACTACTTTCACTGCTTATGAATGAAATGACGGCTCTGAAGATCGTCGTAGATACTGCCGTTTGTAGTGTCCCTGACAAAGAGTGAACATAACATATAATACTTAAAGTTGGTAAACCCATTAAATAAAAGTAGGGGCAACGAACTATTTCTAGATCAATTGTATTTGAAAGATTTTAGAGGATCGTTGCAGGCGAAATTTAAAAAAGAAAATGAATAAAATTTTTGATTTCGGCAGTGCCATTAGCTCGATGCTGTGAAAGAACTTAAAGAACATAAATAGCTTCATAGAAACTCGATTCTATATACTTGAGGACAAATTATGCTCTGTAATGACTATAAATTAAATTAAGTTAAATGAAGTATTCTTGTTAAATATTTATCGGGAAATAATATAAATAAATGAAATGCGCAGCAGAGTGTTGCATGTACTTAGAAGCAAAAGAAATACCAAGAAAGGAATGAATATGTGTGAATATGTGTAACAACACAGGCTTCAAATGATTGGTTTTATAACTCGTTGTGAAATATTATGCATTACCAAGCATAATTTACAAAAAGAGGTGGCATTCGGGCAGGTAAACAAACGGTTGTGCCTAAGTAAACACAATAATATTAAATGTTGTAAATAAAATGCAAAAAAAATTTAACGCATCCATAATGCAGACGCATTAACGATTTTTGTAGAAACTTATTTAAAATAAATTTAAGGGACATTTGTCCATTTACGGCATAACCATAGCGTCAATGCGTATAAGTCTGATTGATAACAAATCAATCAAATTAAAAAATTAATTGTTTCGAGAAAACAAAGCAAACAAAATAAATCAAACTCATGCTGAAAATCTTTAAAATAATTTTATAAATGATATATATATATATATATATATATATATATATATATATATGTATATATGTATATAGCTAGTGCAATATGTAAAGTTTTCGTTCATATTAAATGTTGATAAAGATTTCCTTCACATTGACACTTACGGAGCAATAAAAATGATCAGATGATACCATTATTGACGTTAAGCGTTCCCCACACACAATTTTGTCCCTTCATTTCCCTTCACTTTTTCAGATTTTTCTCCGTATTTTTCTGAAGCCAAACTATGAAATTTTATTTCCGCTCTTTTTTTTTTTCCATTCATTGGATAGCTTAAAGTAATACCTGACTATGTGTATGTGTATCGCTTTGAGTGTGTGCTCAAGTTAAATATGTGTCAACTTCCATTTAAAATTTCGGGTGGCGCTTTTCGTTTTTAAAGAAAAGGCAAGAAATTTACCGCTTTTTTTGTTCCGGTTACATATAGAGAAAGCAAAAGAATAACGCAATTTTTTTTTTATTTATTTTTTTTTTTTTTGTAGGTTAAATAGCTAAAATGAACAATGAGTGAGTGAACTTATTTGACTATAGAGTTTGTATAATGGCGATTGAAAAGAGCCGTTGATTAATGAGTTCATTGAAGATTTCAAAAAGTTATCATTGGCTAAAAACTTTATTCATACATTGAGTTTCGAATTTTTCTTAAAGTATTTATTTTTTAATTTTTTTTTTTTTATATAACATTATTTGCTTTCGCTTGGCATTGTCCAATACATGGAACGATGGTAATGATGACGATGATAGTGATGGTCTCATTTAGTTTACACTACAACGGATGACACTGTTATTTTTAGTTAATCGGAACTTTCTTTTATCCTTTGGCTATATAACATGGCTACGTGGATACGATTCTGGTTGTTAAGTAGAATTACATAGACACGCATACGCAAGTAAACATATATGCGAAACTTCTTACTTTATTTATATTTATTTTATTTATTTATTTTTTTTTTTTTCTTCTTTTTCTTCCTTTCTACTTACCAACACAGCTTACAAAGAGTGTTAAATGTTTTTCATGCATGCTTTACATGTTAACATATTTTCTTCTTGTGTTTTTTTTTTTTTTTTTTTTACTTTGCGTTGTATTACACAAAGGTCGAAAAAAACAAAAACGCTCACCATACATCAGCAAGTTATTATATTTTTATCGGCTAAGTATAGGTGACTGTGTAAGTGAGAGTTTCTAAAAAGGGGTATATGACACCAAGCAATCTAATAGCATGGCAGTATATACTCATACGTTCTTTTTAGTATTAAGTTAAAATTGTCAATTTGAGTTCCACGTTCTTATATAGTGAGAGAGAGAGAGAGAGAGAGAGAGAGAGAGAGAGAGAGAGAGAGAG
>NW_023998415.1:41205501-41264715 GCF_014805625.2 Glossina fuscipes | reverse complement strand
AGAGAGAGAGAGAGAGAGAGAGAGAGAGAGAGAGAGAGAGAGAGAGATATGCAAAATCGTATGCAAAAGCAGATGATACGTGGGCGATGAATTACTTCTCCATGTGCCTCATTTTTAGTAATATTGTAATAACAGATGTCAGTCTATGCTAGTATTTATAAAAAAATTCCTTGTTACAACATATATATAAATATTTTTATATACATGCTTAGCAACAAATTGCTTATACATACATTTATGCAAGTTTTTTAGACTAAAAATAAAACAAATAAATAAGAGAAAGATTAATAAGAAAATTCTTTACTAAACCACCCAACATAATGGTACTTTGTCTATATTCCTGGGCTTGTGTGCACGTGTGCGAATGTGCATATGCATATACATTAAAAAATTTGTTCCTTAAGATAAAATTTCAAAGGATTTGAAGCAACTTTATCTAATAAAAAGCAATAGAATTATGCATTTTATTATATGATGAAATTATTTTTATATTACGATGTAAAGAAAATGATTGAAATTCTTAAAGAAATTCACAGTTTATTTTTAAAGAATATGAAGCTTTCTTCCTCGCCCAGCTAAATCTCTTAGGTAACATGCTTCAAAAAGATTTTGTAATGTATACGATTGAACATAAATAAATGCATATATATATATATATATCACGTATACTACAAACTACCGAAATACATGTATCCGGTTGTTAAGTATACACTGTGATGCAATGAAATAAATCATGTTCACTGTATGGCCAGTTAGTGTTAAAATGAAACAAAAATGCCTTTACTTTCTTTATTTGATATTTTGCCTACTATTTGCTTATTAAGGCTGTAGGCCAAAGTAAAAGATAGGATACGTTTAACATGACGTTTGCTTTTGTAGCAAAAAATTTGAAAAATTATAAAACAATTTTGATAAAACAAATTATGCATGCCTTGCTTTGCGGAGTGGCCAGGTGGACAGAGGTGAACAGAGAAATGGTTATGCGAAGATGGTATTCGAGCGATATCTAACTGGAGATCAGTGATAATCACATCAGTGCGGACGAACAGATCGATAAATGTACGAGGAAGCAGTAAAACGAGTAAACAAACACACGGACAGACAGACAGTTGAAGGAGTCGTGAAGCGAATTAATTAGAAAGGAGAGCAGAAGCGTGGATGGTCTGACAAATAAATGGACGAACAGACGGTTAAGGGATAGCAAAAAACACAAGAAGCAGGAATCGTCTCCAATATTAGGAAAATGTCTGCATTATTGACAAAAATAACGGGAAGGAATAGAGTAAGTGAAAAAAAAGACTGCGCATTAGTGCCAATCCAAGGATCTAATCATTCCTGAGCTTGAGTTGGCGACATATTGTCGAGATGGAATGTGAAAACTTCTTTCACATTTACTTTCACAAACGAGACGGCTCAACATGCCAGTCAGCGAGAAAGTCTTGTAAAATAATGACGAGTCGTACAATCAATAAATAGGAAGAAAGAGCGAACGTCCGAGTATAAATGTCGCAAAATGTAGTTGTGTATGTGTATTTTGGATTATTATAGAAACTCATTAAAAAGGATTATTGCTCGCTATAGCCATCTTACTTGTTCCCATCCATTTACTGTAGCTTAAGTTTTGGAAAAGATTTTCTAACTCGGTTTTATGCTAAAACCTAGAAGGCTTTAAAGTTGCAATTTTTTTTTTTTTTTTTTTTTGTATACTTTTTCAAGAAACATGCGTTTCAAAAACCACTACATAACTTTAACGCGCATCAACAACATGAACTCGTCAACTTAGTTAGTTAAAAGAAACGATGAAATTATATTAAAAGTCATGCAAAGAATAAAAATTAATTAATATTTTTTTTATTTATTTATTTTTTTTTATTTTTTGTAAATTCTTGGTGGTGGAGGTATTAAAGATTCGGTTATGGCCATTTACAACCGATTTCTTGTTAACAGATTCCGTTATCTGCATTTTTACGCTTTCTTTTTTTCTTTTGTTTTTTTTTTTTTTTTTTTGTTAACTTTATTTTGTTTTCTTTTATTTATTGTCTGTCATGTTATCGATTCTTGCAGCTGATAAAATACGAGTCACATTTATTTTCACTGGATTGTTTCGCTCTCACCATTCAGCCAATGTAGAAACCCGCAAAAATATGGTCTTTCGTTAATTTCTTTCATTCCCTTTCATGCAAATAAATTGGATAAAATAAATTATTAAACAACATCTTAACTAACGAAGATATCTTTGTTCCAAAGCGGATTTTCCTTATTTATTTTTTTTTTAATTTTCTTATTCAGCATTTTATTCTTAATAAAGTTTAAGTTTGAAGCAAATGCATCCTTTGTTAGTCACTTGCAAAATGCGCTTAAATCGAAGCCGTTTAAAGTGGATACGAATTAAATCTACGTTAATAATTAATTACATGAATTAATTGAACTCTGCTCATATGTATTTATGCTGTAGTCAGGTATACCTATACACAGTATATGTACTATATTTGGATAATCATATACTTGTGAGGGCATTTAGCTATTCCTACTTCATAGTGTATATTATAGAAAAAAAAGAAAAAAAAAGGAGAAAATTAAGTAAAATTTTACTTATAAAAGACAATCTGTTCTATTTTGCTATGATTACAAGTCTATTAAAAGTCGAAAATCTGAAGCCAACATTTTATTTATTTATTTTTCAGATCAATATTTTGTGAATGACTTACAAAAACATTTTAAAATTTCATACGAATTCAAATCTGTGCATCTGTCTGTCTGTCTTTCGTTCTTGCATTGAAATCATATCAGTTACGATGTTTGAGTTTTTCCTCGATAAATAAACTGATTCATAAACCATCAGTCTAAGTTGGAACTATTGATCATTTCCTTAAATGTGTTTAATAAAACTTCTGAATATTCTGAAAATAATCAAATCGAAATCATCACAATTACTATTGATTGCCATGAAGTTTAGTATGGACGACTGATATAAATAAAATTTAAAAAGAAAAAAAATTTCCGGTGATCGGTTCTCGTTAATGGCTTTTCAATCTGTTTTACATTCACATATCGTAAGTATACTGCGGATAATATTATTAAATATTCAGCACCAGCCTAATAGAAACAAGATCGATAAAGATCGGCGTAACGAAGTCCAGAACTACCCTTTTCTATGCGTCTATAAGTAAACTAATAACGAAAACGCATTTGTACTTTTTCTCTGTCTGTATCTCCTGTAAACAGTTTTATAGGCCGATAATGCTTATATTTAATGGTTCAAATTCAACAGATAGTATGTCATAAGCTCGACAAGAACGCACATAGATGAATTGAGACGCAAATAATTTCACACTGATCGAAAAGTGCAGAGAGCATGATATGTGAATTTGGAAAAAATTTTACGTCTGTGGCTTAATGAAGGGAGGAAATGAAAAAAATTGCATTCATTTGCGACTGACTCTTGGATAGGTTGCACTTAAGGTAAATATAGTAAAAAAATTTGAAAATTATAATTGTAGGCATGTCAGTTCATGGTGACTATTTTTTTTTTACTTTTTTTTTAATATTAGTGAGGCGATTTCCCCTATTCTTGTAACACGGTAACGATCAGAAAGAAATGAGCAAAGAAAAAGAGATACAGAGATGGTGTGACCACAGTTCAGTATGCCTTTACCAATTGAACGCTTAATATAGCTACGACTAAAATCAACTCTACCGCACCAATATCCTTTACTCTTCATTACCAAACCCTTTAATAATTCTCAGAGTCGTTTATCATCTATTTCACGTTGATAGCTCTTCGGCAAAGATGGCAAGGCTAATTTTAGGTTCTTCAAGTGAATTTGGGAATAGATTACCCCTCCTGCTAATGTCATCTGAAAACTTAAATCAACTTTCATCTGCCTATCTCAACTTTATATGATTTATTTATTATCTGAGACTTAATTATTTTATCTCAATTTTCTTATTGACCTGAGATGCTTGCCACACAGCATACAAAGGACAAACGGAGTGCCGTACCTACTTAGATTACTTACATGTGCATTTTAAATATTTTGATCATAAAGATAACGCATAAGCGCATATTTAGGACTTAAAACTAAATTTAAATTAAATTTAAAAAAATTTACATTTTTGGATTTTAATTTATTCATTCATTCATTGATTTTGAAAAGCAAAACTTGTAAATTAGTGAATCATGGAAGAAAATGTTTTTATCGAAAATATTCTTAAGCCGATTATCGAGTCTTTCGTTAAATGACACATGATACGACCAACTTTATCAGCTAATGGTTCAATTTGTGTGCATAAAGTGTTTACCGCATTCGGTACATAACATCCGAATAACATATCATTATTATTAACGTATAATCCAAGTCTGCTTATATTGAACTACAACTAAATGCATTACAATAAAAACTCCAATTGAGATCAGAAATGCATAAGCGCATACACACACGCCTTTATACATTGGCATATATTGGCATTCGTATAACTGTTTATATACGCACTCTTGTAACAAAGAGTTGAAGATTCAGATATCAACAAGCGTTTTTAATAGCACTCTACCTATAAATTTCTGTATATCCGTTTTCATATCATTATTATTACTATTATTATTATTATTTGTTAAATAAATCCCCAAACGCAAAGTTCAGAAACGCGCTATCTCTCTCTCTCTGTCGCTCGCTCTCTGTGTATATGTTTGTGTGTATGTATGTGTGTGTGTGTGTGTGTGTGTCTGTTTGTTTGTTTGTTTGTTGGTTTATTTATGTTTGTGTTTCTGCATTTGTATGTGTGCATGTGTATATGAAATATATTCTCTGTAGTTTAATTCAATCAATTTCTTTCAATAAATCAAATCAATTCCGTTATAAAAACCACTTAAACACAAATGAAACTCGAATAGTATATAAACCGTATTTAACCTTGATGTACGAAGCAGAGTAGAAACAGGAAGAGCAAAACAAGCAACGACAACAGGACCCAACATCACTTGAACAAGGTCGACAATAAATACCGTTATATATATATATATATATATATAATATATATATATGTATACAAATATATATGTATGTATGTATATATATATATATGTATACAAATATATATGTTTGTATATATATGTTTCCATAGCTTATACATATGAATATGTTTTTATGTTTGTGTAAAATTTTTTTTGAAAAAGAAAAAAACGATAAATAAGTAAATAAATAAATGAAAAATTGAGCAAAAAGCCAAATAAAATCCAATGAAATGTGTGCACGAAAGTGCATGCTGAGCACTCGAATTTATTGATCCCAAAGAATGAAAAAACGCACAAAAAAGAAAGCATTTTGACCAAAACCAAAAAGGGAACAACAACAAGCAGCGTTATCTAATGCCTTAAACGGTGTAATCGCTTTGCAAAGTATTTATGCAAATCTCTGAGTTAACGATCCCTAGATTAATGTTCATATGCCTTTGTAGATGTATTTGACGTATGAACTTTTTTTGCACCTATTAAAGAAACTATTCCTTATATTATCAGGTATTAATTCGTTCTAACCGAAGGCGTCCGCCTGTTCGTCGCTCTTTGGGCTTCTATACGAGAAGTGCGCGCCCAATCAGTGAGTGTTATGTCTTTACCGGCCAAACGTCCACTGTAGGCACAACGATACAATAATTGCAATTGAAATATAATCTATCGCCGAGGTTTTGTCCAGGGTATACCGACTTAAGGGTCACACTTCTGAAATGCTTAGTTAAGCGACCGCCTCTCGCTGAAATGACTTGGAAACAGTAAAGCAGATAGCATACCTACGTTTAGTTGATCGTCGTTGATCGTTTCACCTTGAAAATAGTTGAGATGCTTCGAAGAGTCAAAAGAGTGAACCAAAAAACAAGTTATATTCCGTTATTAATACATTAATACTACTAACTAACTTATGTACAATACTTGACGTAATTTTTTTTTTTTTTTTTTTTTTTTAATAATTTATTAATTTTTAATTTTAACACTTGACGTACACACAGTGTTTATTTATTAATGCCATGTTGAGCCTATATTTGATTGTAGAGCAGCTGCAAGTTTTCGCCGAATAGATTCTTAGCGTGTTGTAGAATGAATTTTGTCCCTTTCTTATATCAGAGCAATCATTGGAGATAGAAATCTGTTCCCACTCCCTGCTGTAAAACTCTCCATAACGGTTCAATTATGTCGAGACTATTGTTCTGGTCAGGGAAGAAGTTTGGCGATAGTCTGAGGCTCCTCAAATCAATACCGAAACTATTTTGGGCTGTGTGTCACTTTGGAATAAGGCAGTATTTGACAGCAACATGCTAACCATTGTAATTCGCCCACAGGACCACATAAATTCCGCAATATAACCCAAGTCCATATCATAATAAAGCTTCGCCCTTACTTGAAGGGTAGTAAATAGGTAGTGCGGATCTTAAACTTCTTTTGAGGCTCTCTTTACATAAACCCCGTCGGATCATACCACATTCTTGCAATCATCAAGTGTCCAAATTTTATAATCTTTTCAATGGTCATAGGTCGCTGTCAATCAATATTAGGCTTCACATACCATTTCTCTTCGCCGATAATTTTTTATAACGGTTTGCGTATACCTTCATTACCATCGATGTTACCGCCCATGTGACGTTCAGCACTTGAGCTGTTTTCGTCATAGACGCTTTAATGTTGTTCAAAAGCCCTATATATATATATATATCCGTTATTTATTATAGAGATAATACGTAAATTTTTTTACAAATTTATAACGGCTTAGTCTAGACAACAACCATGACATTGTTTTAATATTGTTGTCGTTGAAACGGTGCTGCCAGCAAAAAACGAATTCTAAACATTAGATCTACACGTAGTGAAATCTTGTAAATTTTCCGTTTTATTTTTTGAATAAAAAATTGTATCTATGTTTGGCAAAATGTCGAGCAGTTGTTTAAATAAGATTGAAGAAGAAACTTATACTTGCGATGGACACGCATCATCTCTAATAAATATAATATGCAAGTCTTACTTTAGACGATCGTGTTGCATATTGCTTCGTGTTATTGAGGTTGCATATAAGAGACATTCACTCCTTGCAAGATGTTGTAAAGATGTTAGACCAATTTGCCACGGAAATGCTCAGTTCTGAAGATCGACATCGGCAACGGATACATGTATGGCAAAACCACTTAAGCATTCTTACTTAAGCGTTCTTAGCTTATTTGCACACATATATTCTGAAGCATGCCTAAGACTTTCAATTGGTCGCTTATCGCTTTTTAATAAGATTTTCAAATAATAAAACGCAATGTGACTTAAAATCAAAAATAAAAGCGGACTTGGGCATCCATTGCTTATAATATTCTTAAAGAGTTTTCATTTTTTAATTTAGATGCATTACCGCTGTTGTTATTCGAATTTTCATGACTTTACAAATAGAGTAAAACTTTCGCTAATAGGTCTTCAGACTAAGTCCACAAATTAAGCTTATGCCTAGAAAAAATTCAACCCAAGATGAGAGAAAAACTCATTTTGCAAATATTAGATCTCTTCCACACATAGCGAAAGTGCTGCTAGGAAATGTCTAATGTCATCGTCATTATCCTATCCTATTTTAATAATCCATTTCAAATAAGTTGTCGTAGTTCAAGGGGGCTAATAAATATGTATTAGCCTAATCTACGATACGAAGAGTTTACGAACGAGTTTATAGTCTGACAAGGCCGACCGTTAAATACCGTACACTACTTTACCTAATTCGTTCCATCATTTATGTTCGCAAGGGAATAGCAAACGCTCTACCTTATTGCCATGTGAAGGCATAACTTTCGTGTAGGCCTTCATATGCCTATATTGTCATGTATCCCCCAAAACATAAGCTGATGCGAGTTAAATTTTCATAGGAATTTTGTTAAGAGAAGAGATTTACAAAAAAATTCGCCACAAGATGTCAGCGAATCAAATTTCATCATAATGCCACAAGAAATTGCGTCAATTCGATTGAATACAAAAATACGTAGATAATTCATAGGCAGACGGACGGTCAGAAAGACAAGTACACTTAGCTAGATCTAAAAACTGATTCTGAATAATGAAAAGATGATAGAAGACAGACAGATATAATTTAAATGATTCTGATGGTTATGCGCACATCCAAACAAACTTAATACACCGTGCAGCACAAGCGAGGTAGCGCTATAAAAGTAATAATAATAATAAACAAAACATAACGTAAAAATGTCACCAACACATTTTTCGTGTTAACTCATTGTTTTTTTTTGTGTACGTTGTTTAAATGTTTTTATGTCATTTAACACAACGCACGCAATTTACTCATAAATCTCTCGGACAGTAATGTCTGTTACTGCTACTGTTGATTTACAAAGAACGTAATGTTTCCTTATTAGCTGTGTGTGTCGTGAATTTTTGGTATTTGTTGTTTGTACTTTTTAATCAAAAATTAAAAATATTTTATAATGTAAAAAATTTGGAAATTTGCATTATTTTCATACCCATTAACAATGGCATAGGGTAAATTAGTTATATCATAACGCGATGGTATGCGAAGGATACTACAAGAAATGTCTTGATTTACTCACGTTACTCTGTCCAAACTTTGTTGCATTTATTATTATTATTATTATTATTATTATTATTATTATTATTATTATTATTATTATTATTATTATTATAAATTTAGCCAGAGAATAAATTCTAAAGCTAAAGTCTTAAAGCACTAGACTTTCGGCTTTATTAAAAACTCTACCGCACTTGAGATTTGAACCCACAACCATTGAGTTGCCAGTCGAGACTCTTGCCTACTCGGCCACTCAGGCGGATTTTGTTGCATTTAAAACGACGAAAAGCGAGAGAAAAAGCTTCGACTTCACACATGTGACCCTAGTTTGTTGCTCTTAATGCATCTTTGATGCTGTTCAATAAGGTCCGTATTCCTCAAAGGGTACATGAAAGCGTCAAAGTAGTGGCGAGAAAAACGGTTTAAAACACTTGTGGCGACAAAAGTCACACTTAGCACAAAAACGGTTCTACCTTGATCCATAATTGCTAAGAAAGATTATGATTCTTCTACATTTACTTGCGATTACTCTCCGCACTATGAATAATAACGTAAATCAAGCACACACGTGTTAAGTGCTCATCACGCGTGATCGTGAATGTATAAAGTATATACACTCCTGAGCAGCATGAATAGCGAGATCAATTTAATTTCTTTTCTTTTTTTTTTTGCGATTGCAAAAATAATCCATCTTTGGATCGGACAAAAACTATCTAAAAAATGATTTTATTTCGATTTTAAATCTTAATGCACCCTAAAGCTAAAAAGACTATTAAGAGTCTGTCCGCAATTGTAAAATAACTTATGTAAATGGTACATGTATCGGCAAACTGTGCGTGCGAGTTTCTAACGCACAGGGTTACTTTGTATAGTTCGAGTTTGTCGGGCTCGATTTAGTTTTGCTTTTCAAGTTTTGACTTTGTAGTTTCGCATAGAAGAAGAGAAAGACTTCTCATAATGCACCGTCTTGCCTGCCATTCAAAAGAGATGCTGACATAAGAGATTTTAATCAATGTTGCCAGCATGAAAAGTTCTTAAACTCATCCTTGCTTCAATTATAGAAATAGATAGATATCTCCATTTTTTCCATTTCGATTTCGATTTCGATTTCGATCAACAATTCAACAATCACTAATTAAGTATAGTATTTGTCGACTTTAAAGTTTTCCCGTAACTCGAATTACTAATAGTACTCTCTGGTGGTCGATTTAAATGGCGCTTAAGCTAAGCGCTAACGGAAATGAACGTTTTGTTTCAAAATTATCTACATATTATGACAGCCTGTTTTCTGTCAAAAAAGTTACGGGAACTTTTTAGTAATTCCTTTTTCACTCTTGTAACACAAGGACAGTTTATCGAGCTGTGCCAATTCGATAACTCGCGAACCTTAAATTGTTGCTTATCGTTACCGAATTACTTATTATTATTATTATTATTATTATTATTATTACGCATGCAATGCTGGGCTTCAAATTGCTATGTAAATTCTTCCAACGGCCAATATTAGCGGAAAGGGGGTTAGCATTAATTGACAGATTAAAAATCGAATGTATATCAGAGAGAATTTCAGTCGTGCGTTCTTTAAATATTCTTAAATGCTAACTGCCATCATCTAGAGATCTTCGCAGTCTTAACTGCTTCTATAATTAGAATATTTGAATGTCATCGTCATGGCATGGCAGGCGCATGCAGTGTAGTCACGAGCATATTTATGAACGTCATAAATTCTCTTTAATACTGATTGCTTGCGAAGGTATTTAGAGTTACTGTAGCGCGCATAAGTAATTAACATTAATTATAAACCATTTTCATTTCACTATATACGTATGTATAATGCGCGCGTATATGTCTATGCGTGCGTAAATTTGTGTGTACTTACTCGTTCAATAATTAACAAATCAAATGTCAAAGGTGTACGCGACCGCCTAATGTATCCACATGCTCTTATATAAATATTTGACGAGAGCATTCATTATATTAAAAAAGAAAAAAAAAAAAAAAAAATGAAAAGAATAATCTCTACTGTAAATGCAAAACGCCCACAATATTTAACACTAATGCATTATTACATCTACACACGCATTTAACTCATTTGTATTCATAAACGCTTTAATGCTCGCATATAAACTATGGCAATAATATAATGGATTTTCATATATTGTCGGGGCACTGCCTGCCGTTGTTATTGTCGATGGATTTCGCTTTTGCGAAATTGTGCAAAATTCAATTATAACAGCGTTGCAATGCATTCTCCTATTGTTAAGGAATCATTTACTAATTATGCTGGCAATAGATTATATTTTTGAAACAAAACTTCATCAACTCTTCTTTAGCAAATATAGTTCGTTTCCATTCGAAATCTATCAGCAGCGCTTACATTTATATGATATTCAATTGTGAAACATGGCGAACATTCATTCATTCAATCGGTAAAGCGATATTATATATGTTATCATGCATCAAATCCCCATCTCAAACGAGCTCACAATAGTCTTAAGGTAATTGCAAGAACTTAAAATTGATGACCGTAACCACGACGGACTGCTCACAGCAATGAGGAGTAACACAATCTGCATATATATAGACTATCTATAAAGCTATCTGTATTTGACTATCTAACTGATGGTCTTAGTTAGCGCTTGCTTCCTGCAAAAGCCATGCAAACTATCATATCCGAGAGATATATGCAAAGGCGAAAAAATACCGGCATTGTTCAGTTCTACGATGCTCTTAGAATTCATTACTTGGAAGTGGCATAAAAAACTTACTGGTTGAACACAACAAGTTGATATGATCAAGAATAGAAATAAGCTTCCAAAGGTAAAAAAAAAATGCACTTCTTCTCCATATATCATTTTTGGGAAAAACTTCACCGCCAGTACGTAGATAGGTAAATAAAATTCCTCCCCATTGAGTCATAAAAGACTTGATTTTTATAGCGAGCAATACAATTATGCCCTCTAAGAGGAGTATGAGACTTCCCTGGCTAAGCACTCGTTGCTAGCACTCGTTCAAATTTATATCTACTACGAACGATTGCAGAGTGGAAATTCGGTTTGCGAATGAACAGTGTCTGATCGGCGGCCACCAAGAATGAATATCCAAAAATAATGTTATAGTATCACAACATGATTTTTTCACACAATTTATCGAGTATCAGTTTAGGAGAGTGGCTATCGTTAAAATAAAACTCTTTGGTTCGAACACAAGTATTAATCGTTCCTCTTCGTTTACTTTATTTTTTAAAGGTAAAATATAAAGCTTGCAATAATTTTAAAGTTTTTTTGGGGAGCCTTTTTTCCAGTCCAATTATCATTTGTTGTTGTTCAACTTTTTTGGAAAGGCTTGCTTCGAAATTTTTTTCTTTTAAATCTTTATTCATTTAGTTCATTTTGCTTCTTTTTTTTTTTGCATAAGTCTTTCAGATCCTGTCTCGAAATCACATACACGTTATGAAGATTCGTGTTCATAATAATCAACCTATTTTTTCTTTATCACATTTCCTGTTCTTTAAATTTTTGCTTCAACTTATTTTTAGTTTTTCTTCCATATATATATAAACATATTTATACACATATAATATTTTTGGGGTGTTTTGCGATATAATTTCATTGTTAGGCGTCAAAACACACGATAAGTTCCCTCATAATGGACATTTCACACATATATATATATATATATATATGTATATGTATATATATATAATGTATATATAGAAATTTTTTATTTTATACCATAAGCATTAGTAAGTAGTATTTGTATTGTAAATGTTGTGCATTATATACTCTTATCAATATGTACATGTATTTGTAGGTATTGACGACACCAGAGTATTTTAACAGTCGTGGCGTTGTATTTTATTTTATATATATATATATATATATATATATTTTTTTTTTATATTTAGTTTGTGTGTCTGATTTAATGCTAATCGCGAATTACTATACACGCCCCATAATGGTAAACGACTTCAACATCACTATCATCGTCATCATCATCGCATACATAGAGGCAGACCCAAACGAGCACACTCATGCCACATTATGTAAGAGATTCATTCAATAAATGAGAATTTGTTTAACTTTTCGCCATTACTTACTCATGAACATACATACATACATGCATACATACATACATACATACACAGAGACATTGCGCCATACAAAACATCTGTGTGTGAATCAGTAGCGCTGATACTATTGTATCGCATGGTACTCTAACCGTTTTATATATTGCTTTGGATTGTTTCGTGTACTTAGTCATTTCCAAATATCGATGAAATTTATATACGGGAAATAATCTCTCTAATGCTTCAACTTTTTTTCAAGTTCCTCGTACATCGACTGGCACGACACTTCACTACTTATTTCAACTGTTACAAGGGTGACATAGTATTACTGTCATTAACGTTGTTCGAATTCCGCATTATATACGCATACAAGTCAAACTATGCATTGTTATCTAGTGACTTTTCAGTCAGTATACACTAGATCGATTCGCAAGGAGATATAGATACATTTGAAAAAAAAAAAAAAAAAAAAAAAATAAAAGTAAGCCAGTACATACTCTACACCGCTTCGTCTAATACAATCATTCATTCATTTTTGCGATAATACATCAAAAGTGACCCATTCTTTTTATGTGAAGGCATATTTTTCGATGAAAGCCCGTACATTGGAGACTGTTCGAAACCGCAGGTAATATCGATCAGATAAGGCCCCTTTTTAGATACCATCACATAAAAGGAGTCTTCTGAAAAGTAGGCCATTCTATGGCGCTAAAATATATATATATTTTTTTTTTTCCATTGATCACTGCTTATTTTACAGAGCAATACAATGGGAAGCTTCTATCAAAAATTGTACTTTCTTGCATAACGATTTTCATGAGAATTCAAATTGAAATCTTTTTTTCAAGCCTTTCATACCCAGTGCACAATTTCAGTTATCAAACGGTGCATTCGTTTCGCGAGAAATCAAATCCATCGCGAGAAAAAAGCATTTGTGAAAACCAAGGCTCAACGGCTGAATTTGCTCTCTTTGGAATGAAAAAAAAAAAAACGATTTCAGAAAATACGCTTTTTTTTTTGTCTTCCCTTATAATTGTAGCGTCTTAGACGCTGCCGCTGGCTTTAAAACGACAAGTATTACGGAGAAGTTTTTCTTTTTAGTTAGAATTTTGGTATAAAACACTTTCGATTTGGAACAAATCGAAGCTGAAACAATACTGTCTTCTTCGATCTCTAAAGTATTAGAAGCGTATTACATATAACATCTAAACTCTCAATGCATCAAATATTTCTTTAGTCGTCTCAGTAAAATATGATGGCAACATATGGGCAATGTGGGATCAATGGTATATATCTTTAAATTGTATATCTGTCAAAATTCGAATATGCTTGACTTTAAAGTTTTCTGTTTTCGTTGAAGACTGAGTCTGGACAATATGGTGGGTGAACGGTGCGAAATCAACTGCCATTCATATAATTTTACCCTTACAGTCATTAACTTGTAATTCGACATTTTGTTCCGTCGTGAGCAAGACACAACGTTCAATTAGCTTTCCTGGTTCAATACGTAACGCAGACAGACGTTCTTTGGACATGTTCATAGCGTCTCCTGTCTCGCTATTAAGCTTTCAAGTTTATCTCTTACGCGAAATTTTCGATTAATCTCCATCCTCAAGTGAAGCATAGGGTGCAAAAGCATCGGCAATCCTTTATCGTTTTCGGTCACATTTATTTTGAAACGATAGCAATATCTTTTAAAAATATCAACGAATCATTCGGATCATAATAAGGAAATAAAGTACAGTCTTTTGTGGTATAGTGGCTATTAAAAAAAAAAAAAAAAAAATTTATACACTCTCTCTTCCCAAACATTATGACTGCGAATGTTCCGCATAGCCGAGGATCGACAGACGAAAAATACAATGTTTCGAAGGATTATAAACGTAAGGAGACATTGAATATAATTTTATCCTTTGGTATCTAATGTAAAGGTAATGCATGGTGCGATTCGTCAATGTATCATTAAATTAAGATTGTGATGCTTGCAAAAAATGTCGGTGGAAAATTTGTGAATAAATCAGGATTTTTGCTACTTAAACACTGGATTGCATTAATTTTTACTTGAACGTGTTCGTCAATAAATTCAATTTATTTCTGCGCCCAATTAGTTAGTCACATAAGCTCCAAAGTTTTAAGGGCTTATTTCATTCTGATTATTTTTACACAAATTAAGGCAAATCAAAATTTTAATAGATCACCTGGGTATTGTGAAGGGTTAAATATTAAAATAACTACTTTAACATGCCATCAATATAAAGAAGCAATGTATTGTAAAATGATATCCATTGTTCAGTTTGTACCATTTAAACTGATTCATTGTCACTTTGTCGAGCTATGTGCTTTGCACGTCCAAATTTAACACATTGCCAGCTGCATGCACCTAACCTTCGTAAGGCTAAATTTAATAATTATTATTGTGTGCTCTGTTATCACGATGAAATGGCAATCTTTGCTACAAACCGATAATCTACGAACCATAAATGCCTTTATATATATGGGAGATGTGTATGCGATGATGTGGACCGATAAGCTAGTACGTATGTGCATGCTTATAGTCTCCAAAAATATTATCATTGTCAACAAAGATGACGTCATAAGCAATCAAGACCTTCAATGTATTATGCGAGGCCGTTTCGTTTCTTTCTTCTTATCTTTGGCAGCGAGGCTAGTGATACCAAAACTAGAGAAACTAATAGCTATGACTATATCGTGCACATGTTCTTACAATGTTATGAGTTCATAAGCTAAGTGACGAATATGTACTTGTGTGTTTTCGTCGCCATATGATCAAAAATAAATTTCTTACTTTAGTACCACAATCACTAGCTATTGTTCTTGCTTCAGATGTACATTAAAAAAAAAAAAAAAAAAAAAGGAAAGAACAAAATTTCTTTTTATTTTTTTTTCTTTTTTTATTTCTGTGTTTTTTATGCATTGTTTTTATTAACATAAATTTCTTATGCATAGTAAAAGAAAAAAAAAACAGCCATAAATGCTGACATTCACACAAAATCATTTACAAAGTTGTCAACAATAACAATAAGATGATGTTTTTCAATTTATCTACTCTTATACAAAACCACGCACAGATAAAAAAGATAAGACTAAGTCGTTGACTATCAATGAAGTTATGTTACCATATACCACACCAGTAAACATAATCGAGCGATAGAGTGTTACATGTATTGTATTTTGTTGTTGATTTTCTTTAAACAAAATGACAATAAATAAATAAATTTACATATGCATATATATATATATATATATATATATATATACATACTTATACATAACACTTGTTGTTCATATTTATAAACAACAAATGAATACCTTCAAGGATAACTTGCGATAGTTGATGATATCATAAATAAGATCGTATTCTTTGGCAGTTGATTTCTTGATTGCGCTGCCGTATGCAGCAGCAACACAAAGATGATAATAAACGTTTGAATGTTAAAATAGTTAATTTATGAAATTTATAGATAGATATCCTGCCAATAATTTCATCTAAACAAAAATTTATTATTATTATATTTATTTTTCAAATTTTTTCTTTTATTTATAAGCGGAAAATATCGTTTGCTTAGCTTAACACCCACGCGCGTTCAAGTAAATCGAAAAACATTCTTTACATAGCATACGAAATTTATCAAGCTTATCCAAAAGCGAACGCATACAAACCCATAAAACATATACAAATACACATACACACATATATACGCATATATATATATATATATATATATATAGAAGCAATCATATCTTTGCATCTGTGTATTATACAATTGTTTTGCGTATACGTAAATACATTTTCCTATATGACATATGAGTTTATTCAATTGTTCTATCGTTGACTCTTTTTATTATAAGATGTCAATGTTCAATTCAAATAGATTGCTGTGAGTTCATCTGTGTACATTGCTCTGGGTTTCATTTGCATATTCTCTTATGCTGTTGTTTGCTGTCTTCTGTCACAATTTTTACTGTAATACGTTTATATGCCCTGTAGCTTCTTATTATTATATGAAAATAATGTTTTTCGTAATACAATAGAAATTGAATTGAGTCCTGAATTAAAATAATGCAAAAATTGATAGTTTTCTCAAGCTACGGTACGAATAGTATGATCTCTGCCAATAGCATGAATTCTCTCTTCCTTTTTTCTTAAATTTTTCTTCTTTTTTTTTTTTTTTTTTTGTTTTCTTGTACCTTGAACTCTGCCTCGGCTTGTTCAGCGAATGAACAGATAAACAAATAATTACTACTTTTAGAAGCTTTTGCCTTAAGATATGTATATTCACTACATCACATATATATATGTGATTGTTTATATAAAATTTTATTTATCGTAAATTATTAAAAAGTTACCTAAGCTTACGTTCGAACGAAAGGTCATCAAAAAGAGTTTGCTCCTTAAACCGTACGTATAGAAAATACGCAAACAAACATTCGTACTTACTTTCCTTACTTTGCGTCTCTGATAAGAACGAAGACAAGCCAAATGTCGGATGTTAAAAGCAAGACGAACCAAAAACTAGTTTTATTTGAAAATCATCAGATATTTCAAACAATTTCGGTTCGACTATTGATATCAAGCTGCAAGTTATTTATTTATTTCTTGCTTCCGTTATTCATAGAATAGTTGAAAAAATTTTCTAATGAAATCATACGTAGACAAAGCAATAAAAGAGAAGATAGTGGTCTCCTCGCCTTTTTAGCAAATTTCTCAAGAAATTTATTTATGTGTTTTTTTCCTCCTTTTCTGTTACTTTATAATATTCTCAAGTGCGGTCGAGTTCTCAATAAAACCGATAGCCTTGGATGCTAGCGCTTTAAGGCATTAGTTCTCTGACTAAATTAAAAATAATAATATTAGTTTTATATAGTGCTTCCTTGCAAAATTAATGCAATCTTCATCAGAATTTCATGTCACTTTCAAGTTCTTTCACATGTTAAAAATTGCGGTCTTTTGGTTTCACTTTCGTTTATTATAAATATTTCATAAACCGTATATTCCGGTAGATTACGAGGCGAAGCGAGAACTGCTTTTTTTTTTTTTTTTTTTTGCAAATTTCGATTTTATTTATCAAATTAATGCGTTTCGCGAATGATACAATCCGTCCAATGGGTGCCCAACATTATCTTTATAGAGGAATTCGTCAAGATCCCCCAAATATCTCCCGCTTATCTCCCACAATGGCGTCGTCACTTGATGTTAATATGGAAAAACCTTTTGCGACTTGCTGCTGAACAATGAGTCTGGACAATATGGTGGGGGAACGGTACGAAATCAACTTTCATTCATATAATTTTACCCTTACAGTCATGAACTTGTAATTCGACATTTTATTCCGCCGTGAGCAGCAGACAACGTTCAATTAGCTTTACGTAACACAAACAGACGTTCTTTGAACATGTTCATAGCGTCTCCATGTCTCGCTAAGCTTAATGCTACCTTCATTCAACATCGCTTTGTTAACTTAAGCGATAATGAGTATTCATCGACGCATGCATTCATTCAAACACATAACCACGTAACTTTTGTGGACAAGTGCTGCAATCTTCATATTTGGACCGGAAACATATCAGACAAGCTACATATATAACATATATGTAATATTACCCGCCCATCTCTAATGGAATCTATGCGCAAATGCAAAAGTATTATCCATGCGATGATGGCCAGTCAAGATAGTTTACATTTTTGGAGGTTTGTGTCTCTGCTACAGTAGGTTTCCCGCAAAGTCAAAAGAAAGAACAAATAAAAAAGAATTCAAAATAAAACACATTTAGAAGCACACACATATAAAACAAACTAAACCTCTAATTACGATCACAAAATCAAAAAAAAAAAAAAGCAAAGTATTTGCTAGTAACTGTTACAGTTAGGTATACAGTTAGAGTACAAATACTGAAATAATTAATTCAATGTACGTATCGAGTTATAACAATTTTCAGAGACATTATGCAAGTGTAGATTCTTGATATACACATATATATATTGACTGCAACCTATCAGAGAAAAACCCAATTTCGTTAATATCGTTAGGATTTATCATCCATATCTCATCAAATACATACGTACGACACTAAATTGATTGTAGGGTTAGCAGACGTGTAAAGATAGCCCAACTTGGAGCAAAGAAAGAAATGCGGGCTACGCACAATGGGCTAACTTCGCACCAGTCAAGCATTAAGCCTTCTAGATACTCTTAATGGCTTTTTAATTAAATAAATAAATTGTTTAACCAGAAAAACATATGCATTGTATATTCACAATTTTAATTACATTAGATAGATAATATATTTTCTACTTTCCTACGATCGAATATTTGAATCTTCCCTCCGCTGTAATGGGAACGGATGTACGGAGATACATATGTCGATACGTTTAGTGTTAACTAACAAAATCTTTTAGAATTTTGCATATATTTCAGCTTAGCAAGTTAGTCCGGAGTGAAAAATCGGCTCAGGTTTTCCTTTATAGGTATAAAAAATTGAAATTTAAAAAATGTTAATACAAATTAAGTCTACATTCGCCTTAATTCTTATTGCATAAGAGATATTATTACAGATTTGATCACCAAATTTTTTCTTTTTTTGGCAAAATAAAGTGAAATTTCACTCATTCGGTTAGAAAAACAATTTATATTAAAATATATCGTTCATCTAACGCTATTCTTATATATCTGTACATTTTGTAAACCTTAATACATATGCTACTTTAAAAGTCAAACTGTGACGTTTAACTGTAATCCGAAGTTTAAGTGTAAAAGGAAGTGTAGATATCCCTTCGGTGTGTGCACATTCAAATAGTCTTTATTTTTTGCATTTCTAATGATATATGATTGAGCAAATGTGTCGTCTCTTTCTAAGCTTTAACTTGCAATTTATTCATGCGATATAACGATCGTGTTCGATTCGTAAACTACGATTTCGTTTGATTTGATAAATATGATCATTGCTCATGCTCATGCTCATGCAAAACGGAAACCATATTCACATTTTTCCTTTTTATAATGCTATGCGCGATCCATGACCGATTTTGCTTTGATTTTTGAAATTAACCCAAAAGATTAATAAGGAAATGTGCAAGATCAAGCCTGTGTTCGTAAGGAAAGTTCTAAAGTTATAATCATTGACAGACGAGTTCGAGAGAACAATTCCGCGAACGTTCACGCTGCTGGAGCTCCAGCACATATATACACATTATGTGATCTTCGATGAAGATTATAAACGTTTATACCATGTAATGGGTATAGCGATTGATTTAAAAAATGCGAAACGGCTCTTGGATGAAATTTTTAACGTAATTTATGGAAAGATAGAAAAACTATGCAAATCTTGGTCCTATATATTAACTATGTTGCTATGTATGGTGATAGGTAAACATTAGCGACCCTATAGAGAGTACATCAACTTTATTTACGCGAAGTTGTTGATTGCTTTAATTTTATACGATTGTTGCTGAATTGGGTAGATCGGTTTAGAAAGTCAACACTCCTTAGCAGGCTCATAAAAAAATCTTTTTCGATTTTTTTTTTTTTTTTATTCATTTATTTGCGCGAGTATTATTTTTTACTTTTTACTCATATTTAGCGGTTTTGTCATATAAATTTCATTTACATTATATAGAGTATATAATGTATGTGTGTTTGTTTTCCATTTTTTAAAATTTTTTTTTTTTTAATTATTTTTTATTACTTTACAGTGGTTTTATTGAGTAACTTGTTTAGCCACAATTATGAATTCTGTATATTTTTTTTTTTTTTCTACAATCATTCTCGTTTAACATAAAACCGCACCTTATTATTTGAAATATGTTTAAGCAATCAACAGCAGTTGGTACCATGATGTGTACTAATGTTGTTGTTGTGCATTAAATGATTACGGAAATAATAGTGCTATCGTTTTTTCTTAAATCACAATACTTTAACTAAGAAATACAACAACAAGAAGAGGAACGAGTGAACGATCGACGCGTGAAGAAGAGGCGCAGAATACTCCGAACTATGATTTCATGTTTCAATTAATAATATTGAGAGCTCTTTATACATGCAACTAGAGTTTTTTGCCATAACGGAATTATTCATTTGTGTCTGTCTCCTCTCTAAATTATAAAAAAAAAAGATAACATTCATTCGGCACCACGGCTTTTCACGATATTTGAAAAGAATTATTTTTAAAGCAATGCATCATAGATCAATCGTTGAGTTAATAAATTGAGTAGCGAACTGAATTCGCTGACTGATTCCTTCAAGAAGAGCCATTTAAAATCACGTTACTTCAAATATTAAATAGAGCATGAGATATAATCTCTGCAGTTTGGAACGATTGATCAAAAGAAAGATTGATTGATTGATCTATTCTGCACATTATTTGCAATATCGTCAAAATATCAAAATCTCTTTATCTATATATGAATAAAAAAAAATGACTCAAATCTATTAAACGTCATTTTTGGCCGCAGCATTTTCGAACAGATAGTCGCGTCCGTTTTTATAAAATAAATTTAGAAGAGGGAAGAAAGCGTAATCCTTTTTTTATGTACAACCACTTACTCGCCCGAAGTGTTCAGAGCGACAAGCATAAGCCGCGTATGCTTAGCAGCGATGCGAAGAAGTAAACTGAAGAAAAGGACCGAAAGTTCGACGTTTAAGAAATATTCAAAATCATTGATCAGTGATTAAAAATATTTCGAAAAAAATCCATTATTTTTGCGTTGTTCTTTGTATTAATAATAAAACAGAAACTAAATTGATTTCAACATTAAACAAGAAAAAAAATCAAGCCATTAAAGTTCGTATCCGTTAAGCTTCGATACGTGTACCAACCTTGGTAACTTCATCGATATTGCAATAAAGTTTTCATTTTCTTACTTGTGCGGCGTCAAAATATGCCGAAAAAATACAGTTATGTGGCAGTCGGAATTCGGTTATGATGAATGTATAACACTTTGCAACTACCATCGAGAAATTGATAGGTATTCATATATTCTTGATCGGTAGAGAGTAAATTCTTAATCGATATAGATCCGTCTGCTCGTCATTCGTTTATGCTACCCATTCTTTCGGTCGCAATAATTAGGATAGCAGTTTTAAAACTTGGCAGAATATATTCACAGCTCTTGCACGGATCAAGTCGACTGAACGATGCGCTCACAGCGCAATCTTAGCTTTGCTCTACAAAAAAACAAGAAGATTTTTGCCCATTTTGTCATAAATTCATCAATCAATTTTCCCAATATATTCTATACGTAATCATCTTGCAATATTTGTAGAAAAAATTGAAAATGGACCACGCCTATTCAATATGACAAAGTATCAATTTATTTATTTATTTTTCTTTTGTTTTCATTTTAGAAGAGTTTTCATTTGGGAAGAAGTTATTAAGGATTCGGACAGAGCCGGAATATAATTTTCTTGCTTATTTTATATAACTTTTAATCCCCTTTCGAAGACATTGCATGCCATTTTGTTTGCGAACAAATTGTACAAATTGTGTGTTCGTTAAGCCGCATAAAAACTTCAATTCATCTAACAATGCCCATCTGTTTACTGCAATCGCGATAGCTTTCACAAAATTCCAAATATACAAGAAATTCAATGTTAATGTTATTGTTGTTGTTGTTGTTGTTGTTGTTGTTGTATAATGACTAACTGATATAGAAATTGGAAAAGAAGTGGAGAATAATGAACGACTGTAAAGTAATTTTAAAATAACTAAGAAATCTATTTTAATCTTAGTCGCAGTGGTAAATACCGGCCTCTTCAGTAATTGCAAGATTTACTTTGTCAACGGTAAACCGGCGGGTCGATGTCTAGAAAGTTTTGTGTCTTTTTTGTGATTTTTTTAGATTAAAACATAGTCGCCGTTGTTGAATGAATTTTTGCGGCCTATCTCAATTTCTCCGGACGTAAATGAAAACGCTACGACGAGAGCAGATGTCACCAAGCCGATCCAAATTATTTACTCTCCACGATGTTCATTTCCAGACTTTAAGCTCGTACTAAAAAATTTATTGGGCGTTAAATTTCGGCATGTGCCATTAATACGACCCCATCTTATGGCGGTGCGTATAAAATTGAAATGTCATAGGCGGACATTAGCCTGTAATTGAAAAACATATAAAAATAATAGAGAGAAGAACAGAGAAATAGAGTCAAGCCTTTATGGGCTATACAATGAACTTTCCCTCATGCCTAAGCATACACCTAAGCCTAAGCGTTATTAATTGCCTAAAAATATATGCTAATGGCTTGAACTCATGTAATCATAGCAATCGCGATCAAAGAAAGCGATTTATCTGTGTGTTCTGCTACACAACCGCTACATGCAGGGCTGAACTATAATACTAGACTTTACGATTGAAGCGATATGGGCGATGAACGAAGTATTTGTATTAAGGTAACACTTACACTTTGTAGATTTCTAGGCACAATTTTATTTCAACAATCAACTCATCACTGCCATGGCTCTTATAGATGAGTTATTTTACCTTGGCGTCTATACAGTACGTCTTGCTGATTTTCACGTCCCGTGTGCAAAGAACTTCATCACTTCTTTCGTGGAAATAATTCTTCTCGGCTAACAATTCAATATGCATCCGGGGCATAAAAGCCCATCTGTCTGGTTTTGAAGCATAAGATATGAATTTTTCATGCAACTTCATATGTTAGATTTGAAAAGGGGCGTGTTTCGTAAAGAAAAATGAACAAACTAAGCGTAATAATAGAAAAGTGCAAAACCCACTGAACGATAAATTATTAATAATTTAACTTATTTTCAGTCATTTTCATTCAATTTGCTGGTATAACAATTGACTAAACTTTTTTTAATATCACCTATCTATCAAAATTAATTAAATAATTTAAATGTATAAAAATTGTTCGATTTGGTAAAAAAAAATCTACAATTTTCATATATGCATTTTATGCACTTCAAGCTGGAAGACAACGTCCAAGGTAGAATGTTAGACGTATGTTCACACAAACTGTTTCCATACTTATTACATCGAAATTGTTTATCTAAATTGCACTTTGCGTACATTAAAAATAAAATTTAAATATTTATTTTTATTCAAAATTTTTATATGAGTAGCAATTTATATGCAAAAGCCCACCGTAGCTAAATTGAGTGGTGGTTATATTGTACTATGCGCGGTGTGTTAGAAGTGCTGGTGCTGACTCAGTCAATCTGTCAGCTTATCAGTCATTTGAATAGTTAGTCAGGCATGCTTATTACAAACTCACATTTTATCGGAAGGAAACCCACACACACACACACACACACGCACACACACACACATATTCTTCGAATAAAAGTTTCCCCGAGTGTATAAAGAAAAATGTGTTTTCTTAATAATAACGAAAATAAGCCAAAGTAAAATAAGTAAAAAATTTGTGTTCGACTGGCGCCGAATCTCACATACCCACCGCTATTAAAATCGTTAAAATTTCTACTTTTTAGTTCACTTATGGGTATTATTTAGAAAAAATTAATCTGCGACGTCGTGACGTCCATCATAATTACTTTAGAATTGACACTCGTCCCAACTACTCTCCAAGCTTTTTTATTTGATAACCATTTCGCTCGTATTACTACGAAAATAATAGTCCACTACTTGATGGTATCCTCAATCGATAATTTTAGAATGAACCCACTTTTTGGGCAGATAATATATCTTGACTTGACATATATACAAAATAAATTTAAAAACACTCTTATCTTATTTACCCTATGGTTAATAGGCCTGTAACGTTGTTTGGACATGGCCGGTGTATCTTTCATTTCTGCACATACACAATAGCGTTTTTCATAAGTTGTGAGGAAAGAGCAAAAGCCCACAACTTTTTGTTTAAAGAAAAGATGTACAAGCTCTGACCAATTAAGCCCATTTCCAATACCAATCTGCGTACAGAAACCTCCAATGTTTCTATCATATTTGAAGACAATTCGTTTTTGCGACGGGGAGAATTTCAACAACATGCACCACACGGACACACGGACAGACATCGTGTAATTGATTCAGAATTTCACGCTTACCAACTACGTATATACATTATAAGGTCTAAGAAGCTTCCTTCCGGGTGTTGCAAGCATTATCACAAAATATATACGCTCCCATCCTTCGGTACTGGGTATAAAAATATTAATAATAGCGACAATATTTTAAAAACGTATCAAAACATCATCAATGACTTTATTGGGGTTATGAATAATTATCAAATTTCTTGTGATAAAAAGTAAATTGAAGCCTGAAAATTTAAATAACATTAGAATACCGGTACAAATTATAAATAAACAACATAATGTAAATACTTTAACCTAAATCGTATAAAACCATATTTGTGTATAATAAAACAAGCAAAACGTTGAAGACGGGCAAAGCCGCCATTAAACAGCCTACCTCGTTTTGCTTTAAACAATCTTTCAATCATATTTAGCGTAAAATATCAAAAATTATACCATGTTGTCATATGCTAGCCTAACTTGTGGTGAGAATCCTTAAGATCGGAAATGGTCTTAAAAACAACAAAAATCTGTGCACTTCAAAGTTAGTATAATAAATTTATACGCGAAATTCCAATCATTCGGAATCAATTTTCATCATAATATATATAAAATTAATTTCGTATAAATTTCTTAATTTAATTTTAAATCGAGCTCAAGAAATAATGCCAGGGTAGTTGTAAAAACGTTAAGATTCAATTCACTTTCAATAGCGTTCCGACTTGAGCTAAAACATGTCACTGTACCAAACGTCAACAAACGTGAGCGTAAGATAGATTGCCAGACATCGGAGAGACGGACAGACAAACATAATTAAGTCGATTCAGAAAATGATTCTGACCCGATTGATGTAACAAAAAAATAGAGTAACTCAACTAAACTTAATATACTCTTACCACAAGCGGACACAAACAAGTCAGAAACTACATCTATTTAAGAGCGAATCCCACGATTTCAAGCAAACGTACGAAATTAGCAAATTTTCTTTTCATTCTATCAATTATTGTTGTCACTTTTTATTGATGAACTTTAACAATACGAGCAGGGATAGGTAATCGCTTCACATCAGTAAAAACAGTCGCTGCCTGATATGGATATGAAAAATTTTTAAATCGATAAAAATTACTGTTTACAGTGTGCTGATAAAAAAATGCATTGATTTTGGTGCGACTATTATGTGATTTTTTCATTTATTAAAGACATACTTCTAAACAGATCCTGCTGATGTCATCACTTAGAGCAAGAATATATTTTGGCAATTCTTCAGCTCTATCTCTCTATCTCTATCTATGTCTATCTCTATCTATGTCTATCTCTCTCTCTCTCTCTCTCACTTTTTCTAAATTTTTATATCTTTGAAAATCGCAAAATCGTAAAGACGGACAAACGGACATAGCCAAATCTTTTCACAAAACTAGAAGCGTTTCGATATTCGTGATCTCAATTGTTTAAACGAAAAAAAAAAATATATATACATATATACAACTGATCGGGTTAGATTGCTATAAAGAATTGAAAATATTGCAAAGCTTTGTACACTGGCACGTAGAAGATTTTCTCAGTTTTTCAAAGTTCCTCCTATTACCTCGGCCACATAAACAGTTGCGACATGCTTATTTTACAAAGACCAATTATTTCCTTTTAATTACATTCTCTGTTTACAAATACGTTTGCTAAAATGCAAAAAAAAAAAAAAAAAAAAAAATGAATAAAAAAAAAACGAATAAAGTTATTTCAAAGTAGTCGTCGGGGTTTCCCAACTGATGTTATTGATATCCGTATAAAATGTATGGCTTCGAATTCGTACGATACCAATGCGAGTTGAAATATTTTGTATGATAATATTTTTAACAATTACGCTGCTCTTAAAGTTAATTCTAAGATTAGATTGATGTGATGTGTCGCTCTGAATGAAACCTGTTTAGATTAGAAAAAGACTTGTTTTTTTTGTGCCGCTACATAGATGCTGCAATTGTATACATTGTATGCAAAGTGGAATTTAAAAAGCAGCCATGACTTAATCACCGCATAACATATGTCTTTTCTATTCACTTATTACTAAGGAAAATAATTTTGAAAATTTTATATTTTCGTGCGTTTAAATAATTAGCCCTCTTTTAGTGGATAGAGAGCTATCTATAATACCGAGGTAAAGAATTTATATTACGACAGTTCTACAACAGTTCTTTGCTATGAGAACTAATCTGCTAAAACTTATTAAGTTTGCAACCTCACGCTTTGGTGTTTTAATCAATAGGCAACAAATATGACAAATGTATTGACGATAAGCCGAACCTTGAATACTCATGACGAGACAATTTCAATATGGAAATAAATTAACTAATTACCTGTTAATTAAAACTAATTTATGAATAATGAAAATGTATGAAAATAATCAAGAAACGTCATTGATTGAGTTAATAAGGTTCCGTCTTAAACGGTTCCCATAAAAATGGTTTAGAAAAAAATTCGATTAATGTATCGAATAATTTTAATTTTTTTTTTTTTTTTTTTTTTTTTTTCCTTTCTTCAAAAAATATTTGCAAACATTTAAATGTCATCGATATGTTTGAGAAGAAACTTTTATTTCGTATTTTCGTTTTACTGAAGCTATGAAAATACGCGTCTCATAATAATCGAAGGACTTTGTGTGTTATCTATAAAAATATCTCAATGCCCGAAAATGTCATCCACCTAATAGCAACTTTCCTCATCTTACGATCGTATGCTATGCCCTTTAAAAGTGTTGAGCGTTTCAGTGATAAACACTCATTTATGCATTTCGGATTTGCGGTTTCTCAATCCTCCAAGTTACCTACTACTTACTATAAAAAAACAACGTTCACAGAGAAATTTTGAAAAATCATTAGCTTAAAAAAATCGATTGTTTTCTATACCCTAACCGTATGATCAACCACAAAGAGCTGTGTATATTGATGTTTACTTAAATATTTCCTTCAAGCTGTTGTTATATTATGTTTTATATTTTTTATTCCTGAAACTGATCAATTAAAAGAGTAAAACAAAATGTTAATGAAAGTTTTCATTGGCTATCTCTGGCATTCCACAAATTTGTGTTACAATAAATGACGAACGGATAGATGGACAGACGACCACTTATATCCAAATAAATATAAAATCTGATATGAAGCAGAAATACTTAACGGGTATTACAAAAAGAATGATGAAATTTGTATGCTAGCATTTTAGACGATAGCAATAAAAATGCCGGCATATTAATGAGCTAAAGAGCCCAACAACAAATGCAATGAAGATAAAAGGAGAAATCTGCACTTTGCCAATAATATAAGAGAGCTCTAAAACACCAGCTGCAACGCGATTGCGCACGACTTAATAATAAGAGAGAATAAGTAAATGCATGTACATGTGTCTGTATGTGAACGCGTTTCGGCAAAGCCAACAAATACATAGATATTCTAACATTTTGTTCTAAGGTGAGATTAGGAGAATCTCAGGGACCTTTTAGGAATCTGTTATCAATCTGTTATCAATAGTATACAATTCTGAGCGTCTAAGTGAATGTGGGCTACAGGGTGCATAAAAATGTGTATATACGAAAAAAAGAACACACAGCAGAGATGTATCTACCAAATATAATTTGTTTTCTTTATGTCGTTCATTTTGAAGAGTTGAAGAACTCTGAATTCTATATTCGGCAAATGCATTGAAAAATTCCATGAAAATTATGATATCACGAAATATGAAGAAATTTTTTATTTAATATATTATATTATATTTATACTTATCTAATTTACTTACTTTATTAACATACATTTAATAGTTTTACTTGCTTACACTTTTATTATTGACGTATTTTATTCAATGTTCTATGCCGTACATGAGTTGTTCTACATGGCGCCTATCTATGTTATTTAATTATTGTGTTACCTATTTTTCAGAATTAAACAATTATATAAATGCATAAAATATTAAAAACTAGTTATTAATTCGAATTTGAACTGTTTTTTATTTTTCCAATCAATATACTCTAGGTCGGCATGCTGTCGGCCCAAGAATAACAAATTTTTGTACATAATAAGATTCTTAAGGTAAAGTTTACTAAGTGGCGCTATGCTCGCTGCAATCAACGTGCGCGGTCCCATCGTTTTCTCCATAACCTTATCAAAAATTAGTTACCTAATACTTAATTTATTTTTATTTTCATAATATTCTGTTATGTATATTTCATATTTTGAAAATGTGAAGAAATTTATCGGAAAAGATGAATAAACTTTTTGACAAATTAAATGTTTTTAAATTAAACAATAAAGTTGCTCGGGAGTTTGCCAGCCAAACATCCATTAGAAGCAGATTGCCAATTAAGTAGTCAGAACGTCGCCGGCGATGTTTATAAAGAACGCACTTTGAAAATGTCTATAACAAAGCAAGCGGAAGAGCAGACACCGAGGTGCACTTCACTATATACCATATGCGCAACTGTCTGAAATCTTAAGCGAGATTTTACAGTCAGTCTATGCGAAACTTTTATACAACACGAAAATTACAGCGCAAAATACCCTAAAGATGAAGCTTTTGAATTGTACCGATGCCAATATAAAACGTATATAGCAGAATATAACGAAAATCTAAACAGATAAAATTACTATATATATAAATGAAATAAGTAAATTGGATAGAGAGAGATAAATGTACTAAACTACAAAACAATTTTTTTTTTTTATTTTGATTAATAACAAATTTCTTCATATATCCAATTGATGTCAAAATTTTTATTAAACATGGAATTGATTTGCAAACCGTGGCGCATATTCACTTAAAAACATAGAATTGCATATATTTCTGCTTTGCAAACGGTTGAGAGAATGCGATAACATGTCAACAAACTATTAACAGAATATCCGGCAATACAAGGCATGAGAACGAAAGAGGAAGCATACACATAGCTGGTAATTAACAGCGTTACTGTCGTTATTGATAACAGATACAGACAATAAAAAGTCCCTAAGATTCTCCTAATCTCAATTCTGATAAATACGTTGGAACAACTATATGTTTGGTTGTCTCTGATGTCGGTAAGAGCTAGTTGAAGATAGAGACGGAAAGAAAAACCAGCAAAGAGAGCAACTCTCGAAGATAATGAGAATGTATCTTTTGCAAAAAAAGAGCGCTTTAGTATTGTGTGTCTAGCTTTCAACTAAACCGGCTGGCCAATGTTAGTGCTAATGTATATATGCAGATAGTTTGCATGCGAATGTACGCGTGCATGTGTTTGTTTTGTTGTTTGTGAGTTATTCATATTGACTTTGCCACTGTGTACAATCAGTCTTTATTACGTTGATGAGCAGTAGGGTTGTTAGTAAATGCTCACATATATATGTATATAGATATATATCTATATATATTTATATATACATAGATATATATATATATATATATATATATATATTATATACATACATATATATATCTATATATATGTATATATATATATATATCTATATACAAGTGTATACATGTAAATCTAATAAACAACAACAATAAAAATTAGAAAAATTAAATTAAATAATTTCAAGAAAACGTCATCACCTACAACGTCTACTATTATAATTTGTGCTTAATAAAAAAAAAAATAAAATAAAAAAAAAATTTGAAGAAAGAAAACAAAAAAGTGACAATAGTTTCGACTTATTTTCTTTATTTTATCAAAAAATTTAAGAAAACATAATTAGGTTAATAAAAAGAATACAAAAAATTTTAATAGAAATAGAAAATAAACACAGCAGAATTTAGTGAAATAATTTCAAAGAATTCAATAAAATACTAACTTTTTTTTTTCTTTGGTGTTGTTTTCGCTATTGTGTAAATGTGGCAAAATTTTGCTTTTACTTCTAACGTCTATATAAATGTCTATATATGCGTGTAACGGTTTGGAAATGTTTATGGAAAATATATATATACATATATATATATATATATATATATGTATATGTATAATATGTGTGTGTGTGTGTGAGTGTGTTTGTGGGTATATGTGTATGAAATTATTTTAGTGTGAACGTATAGCGGCGTGTATGTGTGCAAGTGTCTATGTATGTCTGGGTTTTTTATGGTGCGGTTTCTAAAAGAAGTCTTGTCTTAAAATCTTTAAATAGCTATACTTAAAAAAAAGAAGAAAAAGCAAAAATAGTGATAATAATAATAATAATAATAATAATAATAATAATAAACATAAATAAACTTAAGTAGAAAAATATATTCAAAAAAGTAGCAAATGAAAAAGTGATGTTTAGTCAAGGCACTTAAATACTCGCATAGTTGACGAACCTATCAACAGACGTGTTTTGGTTTTTTTCATATATGTTCTACGGGTATTATTTTGCAATTTATGGCTTTCGTACACACGTATCGCAACTACCGTGAGACAAGAGCAACCAAAAGTTAAATTAATAATAATAATAATAATAATAATAAAAAAAATATATAATAAAAAAAAACAAAAGAATTAAAAATAAGAATAAAAAAAATAGAAAACCAACCAACCAAACAACACCTTACCTCTAAAGTTGTGCCAACAACCCGTTTTAAACTACGACTATTTTTTTTTTTTTTTTTTTTTTTTTTTTTTTAATAAGAATAAACCGCACAAGAAATAAAAAAAAAAAAAATAAATAAATAAATAAATAAAAAAAGAAAAAGAGAAAGAGAAAAAATTTACCCACAAAAGATTTTCAGTTAATGTAGATTTTTTTTGCTAAATTCGTGGCGAAAACTTACGTTACGCTTTTGGTGGTTTTATCATATTTTGTGAATTTTTTTTTGCTCATTTTCGTTCTTCTGATTGCTTCTGTTGTTTTACCCCTCGTCGCTTCCATTCAACAACAAGCTACTTTCCTGCCAAAGCTAAGAAAGAGTAAAAATGTTTCTTTAATGTAAAAAATTTACTACAAAGGAAGTCAACTAAGAAAGACGAAAAGCTATATAAAGGGAAACTTGATGAAAATTTGCATTTGCATTTGGCAATTAAGGTAAATAGTGTTTACGAATTCGCAAGAATTTACACATGTATGCTTAAAGGTTATATTATTAATTTCTGAACATTTTTAGATAGCGTATCTATTTACCGTTATCTTTCAGATAACTTATCTTTAAGTAAAAATACCAAACTGCTGGGTCTTGTTGTTTATCGGTTTTCCTTTTCGCTTTCGCTAATGTTTTCTGCTTTTTTCCCGTTTTTGTTTTGATCTGTTATTCTTTGTTTGCGAAACACCCTTAAATCTTCCGCATTGACTTTTTCTTTAAACAATAAAAAACATTTCTTAGTTTATTCCTTTTTAACCTTACTTTTTAAACGCAAGGTGTTCCCACATATTATATCCTACATCGTTGACGACTTAGTCATTTCGGTTAAGTGCTTGTAAAGTGCTAGCTCGATGAAAAAGCTCAAATTTCAAATTAACCTTCGGTACTGTGATCGCTTTATTATTATACGGATTATTATTATTATTATTATTATTATTATTATTATTATTTTTACAGTCAAACCTGTTTTTGTGCGGTCTTGTTTTTATGCCCTTTTCATTTGTCCGTTTGGCTTTATGCGACATATTTGACTTGTGCGATTTATTCCGTGCATTTTTTTTTTTTTTTTTTATGCAACGCATGAATCCATATGGCAATAGAAAGAGATGCGAAGAATACGAACATTGTTAGTGCGACGAGTCGTATGAAATTGGGTGCATTTTAAAGATATCTATCTATCTTCATATATAAAATGAGAAAATAAAATTCTTTAAAATGTCTTTGTGCGTAATTTAATTATATATTTTGTTTGGAAAGCAATTTTTCCGCTTATTTGTGAACCTTTGACTTATTTGTTAAGGGTGACTCTCAGCCACTTAAAATAAATTTTCTTTAAATTGTTTTAAAAAAATTATTTATTATAGATATTAATGAAGTTTTTAAATATTTTTCTTTTTTTGCCTCCTTGCTTAATATTAGTCGCAACATTTTCGCGTTTAGTATTTGAAAGCCGGAAAGTTGGAATTCATAATTCATTTAACTTATACTATATATATTTGCACGGGGATGGATAAAATAGTACGAAGCCCTGACATAAGCATCATATTTACTTCTTAATAAAGTGTTGACCCACCATTGTTTCCAAATTTGTTTGTTTGTCGCAGTTCGTCGCGGAATAGATTCGTAGATTCTCTAAACAGGTTCTTACAGAAGAGTGCTTCATTCTACATGTAGCGAAAGTAAAGCCTTCCTCACTTTCTGCTATAAGAGTCCGCATAACGGTGGGAATATCGCGATTGCGCTAGCCGGGGAAGGTATTTCATGAGTTTCTGATGCTACTCAACCAAGTGTGTGTTAACCACTTGGTTAACAATTCCCAGCAATGCGGCCACTGATGTAAACGAGATCACCGACCGAATGTCACGATATAGGGGCTAAAATCATAATTGCACCTCCCCTTAACTGGCTTGTTTTGGAATCCTCCATAAGTAGGCTCTGTCGTTTGCCGAAAAGAATACGAATGATGATAATTCACCGGACCATTCCACATTCTTCAAGTGTTCAAGTTTTATAATCGTGCTAACAGTTCGTCCGCATCCCTTGAATATATGTTAGCCTTGTTTTTGCCGCATTAGCATTACTAAAGTGTTGAGTTATGCTTTCGCCTTTGCCTTTGCAAATTTTATGTTATCTCGCTGCAATTCTTTTTACTGTTCGTCGCCCTCTGTCAGTCGACTTTGGGCCTCGCATACTATTTCTCTTCGTCGATGAGTTTTTACAATGTTCGATATAAGTGTTCATTTCCGTGGATGCTGTCGCACGTGAAAAGTTCAGGTATTCCACGGATCTTGTGTTTTAATCGTTGCGTCTAATGCACTGAAATATAGCCTACAAGACTTGGCTGGATTTTGTAGATTGTGCAGTACGTACGCATTGCATAATTTACACAGAAGTAGTGTTGCCAATATGCAACAAGATGGTACTACATTGCATAGAGTCACATTATTTTATCCATTCCCTCTCTTTATATAAGTAATACTATATCAATTTCTAGACTTAATATTTTTATACTAACTCTTACATTGTCTATGAAAATGGTCTTCATCGATTTGGTGACAAGTTCGGTGCAAATTTTTAATATAATCATTGGATAGAAGCTTGAAGCACTCTTCAAAAGGCTATACGCTAATCCATAGACTTTTTCTTCATACCTTTTTTTTTTTCTTTTTCTTCCAAACATTCCTTTTGGTCAGATTTTCTAATAATTCAAATATTCCCACCTGTTTTGATATTTAGTGGATTCTTCAAATTCCAGTCATTACTATTAACCCCACTGCACTCTCTTTTTCGTACTCTTTATATGCTAGTCGTTAGCCTTTCTTGCTGTCATGGCACTGTTTACACGCACATAAATACAAGCACAAAGTCACATATACGCATACACATACCCATACAAACACATATATACACATATTCACACACACACACACACACATACACACACAATTGTGACATCTTCATCTTTAATCCAAGGCATATCTTTTTTGCTCCCCCTAAAATATTCTCTTACGAAAGAGTTTTGGATTACAATGCGTTTTCAGTGTTTTAGAAGCTAAAAAAAAAAAAAAAAAAAAAAGAAAAAAAAGAAGACTTGCTAGAGAAGCAAGTTTACAGGCAACTAAGTGTATTAAGTTTGTTATATGATTTGCAAAACTTTCGAGTTTTTTCTTTCCCTGGCACAACAGATGTTTTATACAGTTTAATAGAAACAAAGGAAAACTTTTTTTCTTTATAATTTTCGACTTTCAATTCATTAAACTACTTAACGATAAAAATAAATTTTACAGAAACGTACTCATAACTTTGCGAGAAGAAGTATAAAAAAATGAACTTTTCACTTCTTCACCGACTGATGACGTTTTATGAAAATATTTGATCAAAATATGCGTTAGAGATATTAACTTTTTGTTATTTGTTTGTTTAACTGAACTGAGTCTATTATAATAGAACGGTAGCCATCCTACTGCTTAAAATACATAGAAATGCGACTCTGCTATTCAGCAGCTACACGATAAAGCCTTGTGTATGCTCATGTGTATGCTATGTTTCTTGATCAAATCTATAAAATTGCTTAAAATAATATAAAAAGAAGAAGAACTGATCAAGTTAACAAGCAGACATTATCCGGCCCGAAATGCTCTCGCAATTACTAATAAACAGAAAATTTAATAATTTAAGGCGTAGAACGAATGTTGATATCTAAGCAAATGTATATTTGTGATGAAATAAAATTCATCTGGAATGTAAATAGAATTTCAGATGAATTACCGATAGCCGCATATTTAAGAAGATAAGTACAATCCTTGTATATGACATTTACTTCAGCTGGTACTGTACGATGGTAATGTACGTTCACCCGAAAATTGAAATGAAAACATCTTTGTTATGACGTAGCACAGTAAGCCACATTTATGTGTGCAGCCATGGGCTCGTAACAATTCTCACCGCCGCAAAATGTGTAATAAAAAAAAAACCTGAAATTTAGGCAAATACATCTTCAGTCAGCTTTCGGTTTACTCATTTATGATCGTTTTTTGACTTGTATAACCGTGTCGGAAGAATTGTAATGATAAGATGAAGCTTGTTTACGTTCTTAGTTTTATATATGTTTTATAAAATTAGTTTGAGAATGATTCACCCATTCGCATATGTTCCCATACTTAAATACTCGCAAACTAAACAAAATACCAAAATTGTTCTCAACAAATTCTATACAACGCTCGGTTCACCAAAAAGGCCTTATGAGTATTACGGAGAACTGTAATTAGTTAAAAAGTTTTGCAAGACATCTGTTTACCAGATTTTACTTAAGCTCTTCCATAGCCCTTTAGCAACAATATATTTTCAAATTAAAAATAATAAATCAAAATAAAATGCTTCGCTCGACTATGGTAAAGGCTAAAGCATCCCTCTTATAAGCGTTGCGGTGGACGAACCACGCCTAATTTTCTATTTATTATGTAGACTTGATTCAATAAATATAAACGATACTATTCGTCGTCACATGTCACGAATATCTCGTTTTCGTTGTCGTTTTCGTGATCTACCGAACTTGTTTTATGCAAAGCCGTCATTGATCGAGCTATGTATTGTGATTGTTGTGTGATTTCAAAATAATAATTAATTTTTTATAAAGTCAAAAAAAAAGGCTCCAACAACAAAACATATCGTTCTTTCTTATGACAAGTGAGCGCTCACAAGCGTCTGTATATACGGCTGTAAGCTTCAACTTTCCTTTCTTAGTTTTTGTTTGCCTTTCAAACTCTTATAGCAAGTGTACAGTTAGATAGACGGACGGATGTAATTAAATATTCTCCGAATTTCATATCGATCAAAACTGTATCTGGTCACGCATTTATAAATCTACTCGTTACAAACGAAGCTACATACTCCGCTTTATCGCTCTCGCGAAGCATATAAATACATAGCGGTCACCTCGTCTATAAAGATTGTTTTATTTTTTACCTTTTATTTATTTATTAATTTTTTTTTTTTTTTTTTTGGGTGTTTAAAGAGTAAACCTCACTTGGCTATGTAATATCTGCTTAAAAGATTTAATTACATTGTGACGTTAAATTTTTTTTTCTTTTTTTTTCGTCTTTTAGTTTTTTAAATTTGCAGCAACCAAAATTTAATTATTGCTAACTCAGTTGGCGAAAGCTATTTGAATTTTAACTAATTTCCCGTTCAATGGTTCAGCAATATATTCAATCAGACAGAGAAAAGGAGATAAAGAGGGTATCCAAAATTCTATTTGAACCGTATGCAGCTATTGCGCCTTGGATAGTGATTTTTTCTTAACTCTCTCCTTGGCTTGTGAGTTATTTGACTCTTTTCATGGTTTTGCTTTATTTTATTTAGTTTTTTTTTTTTTTTTTTTTTGTCTATTTGTAGAGCCATTTATACAATTTACTTTTTGTGCCCGTTGTTGCCAAGTTATCCATATTTTTCAAACGTTAAGTGCTTTTGATGTTTCTTTTTGCTTCTGGTTTTATATTGAACTCTTTTCTTTTTTTTTTTTTTTTTCTTCGCTTTTAAAGACTGCATTAATATTATTTTATGTTGTTCATGTCAAAACAGATAACCAGCTGATACTTGAAGAGTATTGCAGCTCATTAAAATAGAGCCAGTTGTCTTCCAAAGAGAGCATAATTTGCGGTGAATGCTATGCTGCAGATATTAAGCAAATCCGAAAACCATGTATCCTTTACGATAAATCTTAGAAACTTTGCCAGCTCTCACGGAGCTATAATAAAACTTTACAGAGAATTTTGCCCATGGATGCGTGTCAGCTGGCCTATCACAATTCATAATTCTCTTATAAATGGTTGCGTCTAATTTCAGATCGACATGTGCTGTAAGGTGCCGCTCTACTTTAAGCGCGCACAAAGACCTTTTATGACTTACAAAGTTAAATTTCAATTTTTGCCAACAACAAAGCTTAAGAAACGAAACGGAAACGAAACGGAAACATCAAGGACAACGTCGACTACAATGACTAGAATTTTGTATATATTTGGCATATTTTTAATATGAACAACAAATTTATTACATTATATGCAAGCCTTTTTCATAGTACAGGGCTATTTGTTACTGATGGTTACGGAATCTGTTACGACTCGCTTGTGCGTTCTCTTAGCCTGCTTGGCATTATAATTGTTGTTGTTGTAAGGACAAGTGTCTAAATTATCATGTTTCCACAGTGATTTTCTATGAATAACGCCATTCATTGAAAATAGTCAGTCGATTGCAGACGATAAGAGTAAAGAGGGTACAGTAGTGTCTTGGGTGTTGTGTTGTGTTCTCAATGGTAATAAATCCGCATAAAAATCATTTGAAAGCCAATGCCCAGCAACTAACGAAACAATTTTTATGTATTTGCTTTTCTTGATGCCCACCTGCTCTGCTCAAAAGTCATTTGCACAACGAATGTTGCTTCCTCATCTATTTGACTTAAATTGAAAACTAACCTACTAACTAACCTATGCTTTCCAAATAGATCATAATGATTGGATTTACGAAAGATTATACCGTGCCCATCGCTTTTATGTTTCTGCGAAACGAAGTCAGAGAGCTGTACGTTTCGCCGAATATGAAAAGATGGTTTCATTTTCGTTTTCGTTGGCAGCACTTTTACACGGAACATTGAAGTGACCTTGAGAAATATTAAAAGTTATTAAGGGTATGAATAAAATTAAATTTAAAATAAAGGAAACCGTAAGCTATAAAACAGTAGAATGTTAAATTAAAAAACACTACGAAATGTCGACTCAATGGATGCAGATGCCATAATAGAAATGAACAAAAAAGAAGATGATGTCCCGCAGACGACAGATTTGGAAGAATGATTTTCAGTTAATATGATGCTTACATTTAATCACATTCACGCTGTCTCTCTTTCCTTCTGTCTTGCCTTTGCAATCGCCACGATCTAAAAAAAAAAGGATAAGATATAAGATGAGAGATGGAAGGCTGTTACAGGGCATAAATACTAATTCGTTAAGGATCGCAAAACAAAATTGATACGAATATGTATTATGTAAGATCTTTGGAAAAATTCATTCGCAACGAATGAGCGTAACTTAAGCGCAAATATGCCTACGCACCCGCCTAATAAATAATAAAATAAAAAGAGAACTTATAGCTCAATGTCTGTAGATGACATTGATCTACTGACCTGCTATAAATATTTCTTATAACCAGCTAAAGTGCCACTATGAAGGCAATTCGTATCGATCTACTTACACGCTAACATCTATTCATATATGAAATTTTGCAAAACTAATGCGGCATTTGGATGGATGGAGGATGCGTGATTCGCCCTATAGGCAAACAGAACTCTTTCTCAAACCAAAATCTACATATAAGCTGCATTTCAGTTATCTATATTAATTGTTGAACCCTTCAAGAGCTTAATTGACCCAGAATGTTATCCCACTTAAATATGTATTTTATTTATTTATTTATTTATTTATTAATTTTTTTTTTTTTTTTTTTTTTTTTGAATCTTTCATCATGAAATAGTAAAATGTACTCTCGCCACTCGGTCGCATACAATATCATCACTAAAGTCAATATATTGCTGTACAGGATTGCATGCTTATAAAGAAAGCTTAGAGAAGCCATAAATCGAGGCGTACTTTCTAATATCGTACCGTAAAATTTACAAAACGACAATGAATGCGCAAAATTCTCTTTAACTCGAATTTTACAAACTCAGCGATTAATTTATTTATTATTTTTTACTTACATACATACATATATATTTTAATGTATTTATTTTATTGCTGCAATTTTCTATAATTGTGCATTTAACTTAAACAAGCAAGTATAAACAAAAAAAAAAAAAAAAAAAAAAAAGAAGAAGAAGAAGAAGGAAAAGCAAACCGAAAATTCATATCGAAACCACAGACAAACTATTAACACAGTTATTTGCTCATTATTTCTCTTCTTTTTTTTTTTTTTTTTTTTTTCGTCTGTTTTTTTTCTTTTTGCGTTCAAATATACACAAATACATTTAGTTTAATAATATAACAATGGAATCATTCATTTATGCCGTACAATATACGTACGTATATATATATATGAAATTATTCAAGTGTGTGAAGACCATATGTACGTATGTAGACAATGTGTGCAAAGCGTGATAATTACATATTTTCAATGCGTATTTTATGTACGCATTTCCTCACTTCATTTTATCTGGCTGGAGGTTGTTAATAAATGTTGCATTTCTAGGCATTCAACTGCAACTGCATACACATACACATACACATACACATTCACATTCACATTCGCATTCATATACGGACATTTGCGTACATTGTATACTAGTCATGTATAAACATTCAAATGTAAAACACTTTAAGCTTCTGCTTTTTTTCTCTTTTTGATTTTTTTGTTTTTGCTTTTTTTTTTGCATTTTTGCCATTAAACTCTCTCATATACATACCAAATGTGGGCTAACGAATTAAATTACGCATACAAACGCAACTAAATGTATATTTAGTAGGCCTGTATCAATTATCAAAAGAATGTTATACTAATTCTAACGTTTTGTTTGAAACACTCGGCTGACTTTCAAATCCCATTTGTTTCCTTAATTTCGTATATTCATGATAAGACAAAAAAAAAAAAAATAAAAAAATGAATTGAATTGAATTACTTCATTCATCAAAACGAAGCTAGAAAATTCTACATCACAACACTACTATACTAAGTGAATAAAGTCAAAAGTTTAAAAAAAAAAGCATCGAATACTAATCAAAAGGGTCGACAATATCTTGAAGTTATAGCATTAAGTACTTATCTTAAAAAAAAAACAAAAAAAAAAATCTTACTCTGTGTGAGTATTTGCTTTCCTCAAAACTGCGCATTGTCCTTTGTTCCACCCCCATTAACGAAAATGTTGATATACCGACCTTGTCAAAATCAGACCTTGTCCAAACTCGAAACATGCATATAATTTTGATGACATACTGAGAAGGTATCAATTTCCTTTATCGATTTTGTACCCGTTTACCTGAAACAACGTTAAGTCATATGGCAAAACTTGGTAGGACGAACCTGCAATAACTAAATAAGAGAAAATTTGAAAATATTTTTGCCCGTAACTTACGGCTTGAAACAAATGATGGATTCAAATTTAGTCGAGCCATTCACCATCGTCATCTAAGCGTCCGGTACAAAAGCTAAACCTAGAGTCCAATTGACTCGACCGTTATTTTTACACATCGGGTGCTTGAATAAATTATGGCTTTTTTTTTTCTCACAGAAAAAAAATACTTTTTCTCACAGAAAAAAAAAAAGTTATTTCAAGAGAATAATAAAAGATATTTTATTAACAGCAGTATTCATTGGTGGCTACACTTTTTTCGTACGAATTCCCTGTCGAAAGCATATCTGGTGTTTTGAGGCTATTCACAAAAGACTCGCTACTTTTTGGATATCGTTGTAAGGACATTAATTCTTTGATGGCGATCAGAAGATGAGTTATGATAACACTGTGATATGCCGACAGTCGGGCGGGACGTCGTCCTGCTGACAAATGAGAAGATAATCGCTTTTGTTCAAGTGTTTTCTTAAATAATCACTTTAGTTACGTTGCGTTTTACTAATAGCATTCCATAACGGGAGTTTGGTATTAGGTTCAAGCAACTCATACTCCACCCCTCTGGGCTAAAGCAACTAATTAGCCATGTGCGAGAAAATCGGCCTTAGTCTCATTGTGAAAGGTTCCTTTGAATTAAACTATGAGTTTTGCTCTTTACATATTGCATCGGGTCCAACTTTTATCGACCTTTTACGTTCAAACGTACTGACGTTTTTATCGCATAAAACTCAATTTATTCAAAGTTTATAAAAACTTGCGCGAGATAGCTGGGCAAAGCGTAGTTTAAGAAATACTCATAGACAAATTAATGCCCTCTCTTAGAAGGAAGGACTTGAAAAGGACTTATTGACATACCAAGTAGATAGCTGAACTGTTGATGTAGTTTTCTTAACAATACTTGCTATCGCGGTGTCACTGTATACACATCGTTGTGTCGAAATCTACTTGACAGACGGCATTAAATAGGTATTCGATCAAGATTGGGTTATGGATTAAGCCACATCTGTCCGTATGTATTTTGAAAATCATATAAACTTGTATTATTTTGAATAGACAAATGGAAGATATGCTCAACTAATTGTTAGTGTTTCGAATAATTTCATGATGACAATGAAGAGAATTGATCGGAAGAGAAGAATAACATAGAAAAAAAAATATTGTTACAGGTGGTATTAGATGAAACCCATAAAAAAAGCACACACACACATACACACACACACACACACACACACACAAATATGAATTATTTAGCGCCAGACAGTATAGGCACGCGTAAAACAGAACGCTTCGATTTAGGTTAAGGGGAGATGATCATGTTAAGTGTACAAAGTTACGTCAGATTTTCCGATTTCTTTATAAATCTTTTAAATATTTCACAATTAGCTAAAGAGCAATCCTTCACACTACTTATGGCCATTCGGCCACGAAGCTTTAACTGTTTTTCTCTATGTTAGAACAAAGGCCAAGAAGTGCCGATGGAGAATTAATTAGCATTCGTTAGGATATTCATTATTAAAACTTATTGACTGTCTTACGTGACCCTAGGCTGTAATTATATGTGTTTTTCCTTCCTTTAGACCGGATCTGTTATAAAAAAATAAAAAAAAGTAGAGTAAGGCTTGGTATGCCTTCCACTTACACATTGAACTAATCTCTCTAAGGAGTAGTTTTTTTCATATTAAGAATAAACTACGAGTCAATTTTTCTGACCCAAATTACATATTACACATAGGACAAATTCCTGACCCTTCATTTAGTTGTTACGTAGGAATTTTTTGTTGAAAATATTAGCGAGTACAATGATCAATATGAACAGATTGAGAGTGGAACCTGATATATAAATATATATGTATATGTTTTTAATCCCTCGCTTTTTGTGATATGCTTAACTATGAAAATGCAAACCATGCGATTACTTAACGGTGTTTTCATAATTTTGAAAATTTAAAAGATTTCATAGCAAATATTGAAATTGCAGTTACGCGAAAAGTTATAACAAAAGTTTTATGATTGTAAAAACTTATATAAATAATAAAAGCATATACATTTATTACTTGAACACAGGAGCATGACTACGTCAACGTACAAGAAACGATAATCAAAAACTTACATAATTTATAAGTTCTCTGGTGCGCCTGCGTGAGCAGTAATAAAATTAATACACCATCGTCTCTAAGTAGTGCATATAAGAATCAAATTAAGAATAAATAATAGGCTTAGTTTTATAATGAAAAAAAAAAAAAAACAACAACTTTTTATAGACAATCTGTTGTCCAACGGAGAAGTGAACTATTTTATTTTGTCGTAGAGCGTAAACGAACAAGATTCGTATAATATTTGGTTGATTAAAAACACAAATTTTTTCTCATATTTATTGCCTTTGAAATGTACTTGACTTTTCCCATGCATTTATGCAACGACGCATTTGTTCATGAAAGCAAAGGGTGGGAGGGGGAGCGAAGATGATTTCGAATTTAACTAACGAACACATTTACCAGCAAACTCCCTTAACACAACAACTCTGTCAAAATCCTAGCAGAGTTGTCTTAAGTAGTTAAGTACATCCATCTGATTCTCTTTTTACACGAAATTTAATTTAACACGAATGAAAAAGAAAAAAAATTCGCTTTTTAATGGAACTGCTTTGTCTTAGCATGACTTTGTATATTCTATGAATTTTTTTTTATTAATTTTTAATAAATTTCTCCTTTTTTATTGACATTTCAATGAACTTCTGATAAACTGATGAGCGTTACATTTTTGACAATTTAGTTAGGTTATGTCGATTATATTCGTATATGAGTGGGATGGCCCGAGTTATGCATAGAGTAAAAACATAATGTAGTTTTGACGCAATTTAGTTTACTTTTTCAAAGCATAATTTATTTTTTAATTAATTTAATGAATGCATCAAAAAGATTACGTGAACTCTATTAAGATTTTTATAATATCTTTTTTTCTATATTTCCAGCTTAGGTCTGGGACCGATCAATCTACCACTATTTGTCCATTGAACCCTATAACTTTTTTACACGAATTTTTGTACACGAATTTTTTGGCAACATATCTATCGTATAAAAAAAGAATTAGATATAGTTAATATCAAGATATGATTGGATTTATAAGCCTACTGCAACCAAATTACGAAACATAAGTTATTCTTGTGGACATCTAATGAATCTAGATGCAAATTACTTTTCAAGCAAGCTAAACAAATTCAATTTGTGCTCTTAATAATTTTTTGAAATATAAAAAATCGTCACTTGATATAGATGTCTAGGAATAGAGTCTCAAATTTGACCATTTTTCCATATTCGGTTTATGCTAACCTATTAAGTTTTAAAAAGCGATTAAAAATAGTTTGCATTCCTTTAGCTCGGTCGATATAGATTTATCGAGTGCCTATATAAATAAATCATCATAAATTTTCTAATGTGAATGGAGTAGGCTTCCAAATTGATCTCTTAGGGCGTTGACACAGTTCTGTGAAGAAAGTTGATAAATGTCGTTGATAATTTCAATTCGAATTTATCGTCACACCAAAAATGCGGCACCAAAAATGCGATTTCCAAAAAATTATTTCCAAAGTTATGTTCATATGAAAAACGTGATATAGTTTTCTTACAACCAATAAATTATTTTATTTCTGTGGAAATATATTAATAAGTTTTCAGATTTATTCTTATTTAAAGTTAAGGTACAGCTTATTAACTATATATGCTTAGTGGGAGGGGTAGTGGTTCTCACAAGTGTTAAGTAAAGCCATATATAATAAGCCCGGCTATCCTTAGTAATCACTTTTATTTTTGTGACGAGAAATATCTATAATGACATAGTATCATAAAACGCGATAGTCTATGACTTTTCAACTTATCAACTGATGATTTGAATGGAATTAATAAACATACAATCGGTATTACCTTTTCTCATAGCAAAAGCTCTCAACGAACGTTAATATCAGTCAGCGGATTTAAAAATCATGAATTCCTTTTGCTGAGAATATGTACAAGGCTCGGTATGAAAGCAAACGAGAAATACCTTTTACGCAGATTAAAAGAAGCATTCTTGTTAATTCAATAAATTGCCAGCTGAACAATAAGATAATGTAATGAAACGTAGTATGAAAAAAGTGCGTGCTCCTGCGATTGAAGAAAAGCAGGACATTTAGCTGACACGACTGTTACTCCCATAAATCATTTAAGGAACATTAAAAGAATGGGGTGCAGCAAAGCATCCCGTAATCCCTAAATTAATAATTCTTAACGTCCCCGTGCTATTTTAAAAATCACTACAAAAAAAGAAGCCATCTATCGTAAGAAATACTAAATTTGTTGGAAATACTTCTCACACGGCTATGTTTTCACTAAGACGACAAGTGTCACGTTAAAAGTTATCCTTTTTGATTTTTACTGGGACGCATCATGCATGAACTAATTGAGGAGATGGCTAGTTCCACTTTGTATCCCCCCCCCCCCCTATGTCTTAATTGTTCAAATTGCATCGAGATCAAGGTCGGGTAATAAAAAGAATGCGAATTCACATTACTAACTAATGGCTTATCGCGTTTGCTATTTGCTCGCGTGAATTTTCCGAAAATTTTCATTTAAAAGCAAAAAAAATTACATATATAAAAGTATGTATTTATATTTAATCATTTAAAGCAGCAGCAGAGAATTTTAAATTTATCTTATATGGGATATGTTGGATCGGCAAAACTCGGACTGGATGCCTAAATTCTACCGCACAAATTTAATTTAAAGAATTTTAAAATTATTTACTTACAAGCGTAGACGATTTTATCTGCGTGTGCAGGCATGTTTTTGTGTTTGCGTATGTATACGTGGACATCAACCGAATACATAAACTTAAATACCCGCATAAAAAAATAATAAAAATATCCAACGAAAAAAAAAAAAAAAAAAAAAACAAAAAAAAAAATGAAAAATAAATAAATAAGAATAAAATTAAAAACTGCATACATGAACATCCACGTGTGTGCCTGTGTGTATGCGCATATTATATATATATATATATATACATATGTGTATACATACTAATACATACATGTATATATATATATATATATATATATATATATATATGTGTGTGTGTGTGTGTGTGTGTGTGTTTGTGTGTATGTGTGTATGTACGTATACATATATATATAAATATATATATATATATATATACATGCATATAAATGTGCCATCAACAAAATTAGATATGAAAGCAATAACTTTTAATGAATGAAAACATTTGTATTGAAATTTTGTATCAAACATACGCATACATACCTATAAGTGTACACATAAACACGAATGAATTCATACAAGTGTTACTTCCGCTTTAAAAAACACTCTCAGAATAATACCAGACTATAAAAGAAATACACAAAAAACCGCGCACCCGCACACACGCACAAACACACGTACATACACTTCCGCCACATATAGTTTCGTGTATTGTAGATTATTATTGGCTAACTGCTGGTGCTGGTGCTGGTGCTGGTGCTAGTGCTGGTGCAAAGAACTACAGTACACTGCATGCTAATAGATATATACGAGGTTCGTTTCATATGCATCGTCGGAACATCGTAACGGAACATTTTTTAAAAAGTATTCACCGAATCTTTGAACATAGATATGTTCTATCCTGTTACATTGATGTCTCAGAATTCTCCGTGACGTTATTACCGCGAACGGTAATACCGAATGAAATTTGCTCAGTTCATAGAACGGTGAAATACAGTCTCGATTAATTTTGTACCGTATTGCGAGTTTATTTATTAAAAATCGAAATACAAGTTGATATGCTCGCAACTATTATGTTCGCAATTGAATATCGAAAAGAAAAGCAATTCATTGAAAAAGGATTGCTCGTGTATGCATATGTATGCGTATGATCCGAAACACCATTTATTTTTGTTTTTATTATATAATAAATATTTACTATAACTGCATGCTACTGTACAATGTTTTCTCTGAAGTTTCTCTCTCTTACTATTTTTCATTTCAACATTTGATTAGTTCTTCCTTTTAGTGCATAAATTATGTATCATTATCATTGGAAGTGTTGTCGCTGTCAACTTTGTTATTGCTGTTGTTGGTTGCGTCCATTGCGTTTCACATGATACATATCTAAGCTATCGAAGAATTGCTTTTTACATATTATTGTTATTATGCATACTTTGGGTGTTGTGGCGGCATTTGTGCATAATTATTGAGTCTGAATGCACATACAAATGCGCACAGATATCTATGGATTCATAACATATCTAAAAAGACATTCTTATATATATTTTTCTCTATCTCTTCCTCTCTCTCTCTCTCTCTCTCTCTCTCTCTCTCTCTCTCTGTCTCTCTCTCTGTGTCTCTGTCTCTGTTATTCCCCCTATCCATAATTTTCTTTCTTCTTCTTCTCTTTCTCTATATCTACCATTCACCCAACCATTCATTCATTCATTCATCCATTTATTTATTACACCATACAGACATATATCATGCATGTGTCATCACGGTGTCTCTGTCCATTTATTATACACACATCTACATTCAATCCATAAATAAATATCTGCACATTTTCATATAGGGGTTCTATTGTCCGTCTTATTGTAACTGCTTTTGTCGTTGTTGTTATTATTATTATTATTATTATTATTATTGTTGTTGTTGTTGTTTTATTTTGTTGTAATTATTTGTGTTGTCAATTCCTTGTTTACTCTTATTGTAATTTACTACAAAGCAATGCAAGCACACGTTTCACACAGTCCATGCATTTAAAACAACAACAGCCATCAGATCAAACGACCAGCTAATGCCTGTAATAGCAGCGGTCAATAATTCAATGATTGGGCTTAAATGCCATAAACATTTAATTACCGTATTCATGTATAAATGCATTTATTTGTACACCTATTCACGTGCATAAATATGTACAAATAGAGTTACGAACAGCAGTAATTAAGGAGAATTGAAAAACGTATGAATGTGTTGGCATTTTCAATTCCTATTATTTCGTTAAACAATAACTGAAACAAAATTTCAAACGCAAACCATTAGAGTCTCAGTTACAGATGCCGATGCATATGCATATATATGCATATATATGCGTACATTCATTGCTAGTGATCATCTTATATGCATTAAATAATCAAAAATATTTGAATGAAAAGCGAGACAAATGCACATTGATCCACGTAGGAATCAATAAGTTTCGTGTTGCTTAGTTATTGAACGATGCACGCTGCAAAACAAGCCCGACCAGAAATGATAGCTTCAATCATTCTAAATAGATTCGCATTGCTAAGAAATTTTCATATACAATTTACATAAAACGAAGAGATTTCTTTTGTAACGCTATGAATGCAAAAAATTACTCTGAAATTCTGTGATCTACGTAAGGGATATTCACTAATTGATTTTGAAAAAAAAAAAAAAATTTCAATTTTTTTGCAATGTAAAAAAAAAAAGATAAAACATATAGAAGCGACGTACGTACATGTTCAGTTCAATTTATATTTTCTAAAACGATTTAGCCACGTCATCCTGCTCAAGTGTTTTACATTAATGTTCCCACGATTTGTGATAGAAAATTGAGTCACTCGTTGCACAAATCCTCTTCAATTTACCTCATGTATCCCGACACAAACGCAAACAGTTAATATGCGCTCACAAAAAAGCTTGCGGAAGAAATTAAAATATATATAATAAACTTATTATGTATTTGCCTTGCAGATGTTCTTTAATATTTACCACAACAAAGCAATGCTTAGAAGGTTTAGAATAGTTTTCTTTATTGTCACTCTGCCGGTTACCCGATTGAGATGACTTTTACATTTTGCCTCTGGGTCCTTTCATCATTTTGATCAATAATTACTTAAAGGGTTTTAAATTGCAATCTTTTGCATATGTTATGCCTGGTTGCGGACGGCAAGTTTGACACGCTACGTCAAATTTCTTCATTTGATTTTATTTCTAATGCTCTTTAACCATATTCATACCATTGCTGTATGAATACCATAGGATTTTATTTATAAAATAGAACAAAAAGAAGAAGAAGAAGAAGAAGAAGAAGAAGTTTATCGAACTTATAGAGGGAAACAAAATATTTATCATTTCGTAGTTTTTCACTTTATAGGACGCACCAGCATACTTGATCGCTTCAAATGTATTTATTCTTACGAAACTCCTTTGCTTACCAAATCTGGAAAGCAGATCCAATGTTATTTTTATTTCTCCAATTTCTCCCTAATTTCAAGTTCTGTTCGTTATCAGGGAATTTATTCGGCAAGTGTCCAATGCGCCTTTATTTTGTAACTACACTAGATAAAGTATTGATACTTGTTGTTTATTTTCCTTACTTGTTCAAAATTATGCTCTTGTCATTTCAAGGCTTTGCATTCTTTTTAACAAACAACATATATAATAAATTTTCTGGGAAAAATATATACCATCACAGACAACAGACTGTCTGTCCTCTATAACAGACAGACGTACTGAAAAACAATGCTAAATCGACTTGGAATTTTAAGCTAATCATTCGAAGACATCTCGCATATACCCACGATTTTTCAGGCACAGACAAAACAAACAAAAAAAAAAAATAAAATGAAAAATGATAAAAATTCTTTCTTGATCTATGTACAGCAGCTGAAGTTCGCTTTATACGTTATATACTTATGAAAACCGTCTAAAAGTCCAACTAGTCAGCCTGTCTTCACGGCTTTGAACTGATAAGTAACAACTTTTCAAGATAACGGATATCTGAAATGCATCTCGCAGACACACTTTCACATTGCTTTCTTTATTAGCTTGTCTTTTGGGAGGAAAGCCATTATAAACTTGAAAACATATTGTACTATTTACATTTTATAAGAGAAAATTCAATTTACACTAACGAAGAAAGAAAGAAAACATTTCGCTGACATACATACCATAAGCACTTGTTGAATCACATTTCGATGCAATACAGAATACAATTAAATATCATTTTGTTATGCTTACAAAAAATGCACAAAACCCCCCTTCCCCCATCAAACGTCTACGTACAAAAAAAAAAAAAAAATGCATACATATATCGACAAATATACAAATATACATAGAGAAAGAAAAAAAAAAAAAAAAAAAAAAAAAGTACAATAAAATATAAAAAGTGTAAAAGCAAAATGTGTCCGTTCAATGCTTCTGTCATAAGTAAAATATGATAAAAATAAATTATAATTATTTAAATGCAAATCGTTATCATTTATAAAATGTTTAAACCTCTTTTTTCTTTTTTTATCATTTTTAATTGCTACTCAGTTAAGGAATCAAGTTTTTATATTCGAAACGCTTGAGGTTTCTTAAAATAAATAAAATCTTTTGTGTAAACATCATACATAGTCTACTAATAAATAAAATCTACTCAGAGGCATTTAAATAAATAATCAAAATATAATATGTTTATACGTACTAATATATATATATATATATATGTGTGTAAATATATTTTACTGTGTGCGTCTATAAAAAATTTCATTATAAAATTCAAAAATGCAAAATGTGAGAACACAAGTAAGAAAATTACGTTCATCTTACGCCGAATTTTTTACACCCATCAGCTAACAGTAAAACAGTGCTTCCCCGTACCCAAAACTTCATTTCTCAATCTGACCACTAAGTTTATGCTAACAATCTGCGAATGTGACCACTTCGAGTAATCAATCTCATTCTTTCCGGGCTTAAGATTGGGATAACTAAACAACCACCATGTGAAAGGAGGACCACCCGGAAATGATTAAATCAATGCTCTTCGTTGAGCGAACAAATTAGGACTGATATAGGACCGAAGCCTTTCTGTGTAGCAAGGAGCCAGATCAAGAGGCTAGTATCGCGACGGGCAAAGAGAAATAAGCAAGCCATTGGAAGCAAAGTGCAGGACAATGACAAACAAGCGGTTCATTAAATCTTCCGGCATCGAACACAAGCTGTTGGAAGTACGAAGGAGCCACATACGTCTTGTAATTGGCTTTTAAACGGGTCGCAACTCCTTTAGTTACCACCCAAAGTATATTGAATCATCCAGATTCTGCGGAGAGCCGAAGAAAACGTCTCACCATATTCTGTGCGTAGGCGCGACCATCTGAAGAATCAGATACCAGATATTTGGCACACACTTAATAATGCCGATGACGCTCCGAAGATGGTAGGATTCATAAGAATCGTAATGCTGAAGGGCTTGGGGAGGCATGAGCGAGTACAATGGATCTTTTTAGGTTGCACTGCCGATTACTTACCCACTTTATAGGGCATTTTATGAATATAACTGTGGGCGTATCAGTACGGTCTAAGCTTTTCAAACAGTGATGCCACTGTCAAACATACATATATTAAATCTTAGATCAATAGTTTTTATTGACTTATTATCTTATGCTTGTCAAGAGTGTTGTTACACTTTATTGAATTTGCGGATGTTGCACATGGAAAGGCAAATTCAGTAAAGCCTCTACTGTCTGTAATGGAAATAAAAATAAAGAAGAAAAACAAAGAAATGCTTTTAATGCATCATTGTTATGATTTTATAGAGAATTTTTTATATACTGACCGCGCGGAAAGCATCAGACATTTGCGTACGAAGTATAATACTAATGAAAAATAATTCAATTATTATTGTCACACAAAATCCGTCAGATTTATATATGTATAGATAGATAAGAGAATTTGTACAATTAGCAAATAAAACAAAAAATGAAAACGCTATCAAAATGTTTATCGCAATAATCTATTTCTCAGTCAAATTCTGTTACATATCTTAAACGTTTTCATTCTTTGAATTGAATTTTTGGTTATCTTTTGATTTTGCCTTCTTTTCCCCCCGCCTCCACCCGACTTTATTTATTTATTTTATTTTTATTTCTTTTTTTTTCTTGCTTTTATTTTCGAAAATTTTTTTTGCAGAATTTACTGCATTCCTTAGTTTAAAATTAAATCGAAAACTTTCATGTGTAACCATTATCGGTAAAACAATACGTACTCGTAAATAATAGTTAAAAATGAGGGAAAATGACGAATTTGCTACGGGGCAAAACACATGAATGCAGAAAGGAAAACAATTTCTATATTAGATGCAAATTTTCCGCAAAAATTCTGCAAGAAAATGCATTCGTTATCAGCGTGAATAAAAGACATATTTATTTTGAGCACATCGATCTGTCTACTTGTCCAGCCATCCAGGAATTAAATGTACTTCTTCAATACTGTCTGTCTGTGCGAAAATAAAATTGACTTGAAACTGCCTTCTAGCATAATTATTATTGTGCTGAGCAATAAAAATTAGTCAAATTAGATTAGAGCATCCTAAAAATATATTACATTTTGTTGTATGCATCTAAATGTCTATGATATGCTATCAATTTTGACAAAAGACTGATTTAATGCAATAAACATGATACGACATGCAATTTATCCTATATAAATGTATGTGGACGGATGAGTATCAAAAAGTTCATCTCACACCAATTATTATATCCGCCAAGAGAATTACATTTATTATTTATTATTCGGTTATTCCTCTTTGTTCATGATTCGATAATAATCAACTTATAATAATCATTATCATTAAAATTTTTAATGTAATTAAAAAATTTTAATAGTCAGCTTATTGAACTCTATCGTCCAGGAGCCAAATATTGAATTTATTATAATGTCTCGCTACATAGTTTGACACTTGATTTTTTTAAGATCAATTCTTTGCTTTTCCGCTTATTCATTTCATTATTGAAACACTGTAGTAATTGAAAGATGTTTTACTAAGATTTTGTAGCTTAATTTACTTCTAACTGATTATTATTTCAATGCTTATCACCGGTTCTGTTTCAGTAATTCTATCGATTAGTCATTCAACGCCATGAGTCATCTATTATTACGAATTGTTGAACAATGAGCTGACATTGACTGTAAACCTGCACTGTAGATCGTCAATACGATGCTGTCTTCGATCGAACGCTATACGTTTTGCTATACGTTGCTTTACGTTAAATATTCTCAACACGTTTTGCTGATATCTTTACAATACCAATTACGTTTCGAACTTTCACTTTACAATTGAGAACATTTTCGTTCAAATTTTTATTCTCTTTGTTTCTTTTTAAGATAATATTAATTAAATATTTAGCATTACGTGGGTGTTTGTACGATTTAACTTTTATTTATTAAACGATTGAGAAAGAATTGTTTTTGTTTTTTCTTGTTAAATAATAAAAATAATGAAACTGTGGATATTTCGTTTAAAACTTAAATTTAACTCCTCAATTTGAGGTTTAACAGGCGAAGTTCTAGAAAACCATAAGCCGGAGTAAATAAAAAGAAATATATGAGCCGTTTATTTTGAAAGTGGAACAAGTCAATTTTTTGAAATTGCGAGATATTTCAATAAATTTCAAAAAACATTTTTCGAATATATGCTGATTATTATCGGATAGTGTTTCTAGTGTTCGCGACAAAAACCGAACGTAGACTTGCTTACCTTTCAAAATTCTAATCATTAACCAAAGGTTTAAGGGTTAATATTTCACTTATATCAAGCAATTCTCAATAACAACAACAAAATATTGTTCAAGTCTTTTGACCCAGCATATGCTTGGCAAGCATGCAATTTCCGATTAGAAAATTCGAATGTTTCCTTCCTTTCGAAACTGTTTCCACCAAAGTTTGGGTTGAAAGCAAATTTTCGGTTCTCATTTCATGTAACAAAAAATTTATTACGTTCCAATATCGGACAATATCGGAAATAAAATAGACATTCGTTTTCGGCGTTGCCATTCCTATCACTCCAAAATCGCCATTGCTTCTTAAGAATGAATGATCTGACAAGAAAAAAATTTGATGATTAATGATATTTGTTCCCTTGTAATCGGGCTGAACAATTTTCATCGACAATGGGGCCAGCTTTGTCTTTCTATTTTGGCTCATCACATCGTGTAAGCGCCCCAAACAGAAAAAGCTTAACTGGTAGAGAAATCTTACTATATGCTATATAGATGCTATAATTCCATCTCTAACACACATATTAACTTTAGCATTATGAGAATTATAGAAGCTTTGATTCAATGCGTATAAACTTTGCTAAAAATATGCAATTGGTACTGTCAGCATCAAACCAAGATTGACTTGAAGCATTTTCAAAATAAACATATTTATAATACATACAATACAACAAACATATCTATAATTATTAAAGCTTCCTTTTACCAAATATTAAGAAATCTTAATTTTTTTTCGCAATTAATGCTTGATAGATAAATAAACAGATGCATTCAAGTCCGAGCCTCACTTTATTCAAAAATGCTCTTCCGCCCCTCTCAAAATAGCCGGCACATATATAGCACAAAGGTTATGCAATGCTAAAGAATCGTATTTTAATATATATTTGTGTTGTAAATATATTAGTTATTCAATATTTTCAAGCAAATATGATCAAATATGTTAGCAAGTTAGCAAGCAGTTGATATCAAATAATCGCGCTAAACATGTACTTCTAAACTTCTATATTTCATACAATTGTGTAGTTTTCTTCATTACCTATACAGATAATCTTTAATGTATTCATTTTCATTTATTCAATTTCTTGCTATACAATTTGTACAGAATTTTTGCAATATATTTTAATTAACCACTTTTTGTAGTTGTTTTTCATACTTGACAAGCCTCTTAAAGATAGCAATCACCTATTCTTTCTAGTGTTACGATTTTCATTAAAATTCGTTAGTTTTTAGCATTTCCTGTTATAGTTTCCTTAATAAGAAACGGGATTACGGACATTGCTTTTTTTTTTTTTTGTATTTTGCAAACAAAAGATTTGGCAAAAAAAAAAAAAAAAGAATGCGAACAGGATTAGCGGTTGTACTCTTTCTCTCAAAATCTGTAAAACGAGTCAAACGGAAAATTAGCGATGTTACGTTTTCGCTAATCTCTTAAAAACCGAACAAGAGAGAAGAAAAGCTACCGATATAACGTTTGTATTGCGGCTGCTAAAAAAAAAAAAAAAACGAAAAAAAAAAGAAAAGAAAAGTACATTTTCCGGAATTTTCATTTTGTAATAAATCATTGGACAAATTCTTATCTTGTACGCGATAACCGCGATTGCAAATAGACGCCCTACAATCTACGTTACAAAATTTTGTTTAACAAGATAAAGGGTTACAATTTCCTCTTGTCTGTCATAAGTAATCAAAAGTCAGCCACGACTCAGTGCGTTAAAGATCTTAACCTTCCGTACAAATACTAAGAAGCTAGAGCAAAAAAAAATCATCCAAGCAACTTTTGAATTGTTATGTCAAAGGAGTTTTCGATTGACTTTTCGACTTTCAGATAATAACTTGAGGGCAATATTTGCCTGACGCAATCATCAAGACGCCAAATATAAGCTTATCAAGCTTGAACTTTTGCGACTGGCGTGCAATAAAAGCCATTTAAGCGGGAAATCGCTAACTAAAAAGTTCGTTTCATTTTCAACCAATTCTTGGAACACTTCAACATCAAGTTACTTTGCTATCGAAAGTTTATGCTCAGATATCCATAAAATAATTGAACGCTATAATTGACATTATGCGCGATCTATGCGGTCATAATAATAACGGTTATAATCATATCAACTCTCGGCTTGATACACATCAGTAATAACTGAACGATGATGCTTCTACAAGCGAGAAAGCAACTTGCATTACGAAATTAAAGCAAATATAGTTTACATTAATAGAGATTCGAGAATCTTAAAAAATAGTTCTTTTTATTGGTACTGCACTTTAATCTTGTTAATAACTTAAATAAAACTTTGTGAGAAATTATTTTAATTTGGCTTTCTTGATAAATGTCTCTTAACGAGAAAGATTACCCCTAAGGATATTATTTTCATTTTTATTCGTACATGCAAGTCATGTCGGCCTACCGTTCACATGAAAATATTTACTTAGAAAAGTAAATAAATAAAAAATGAAAGAAATTTTCGTTAATAGTAATCGAAATATAGAGATAACTGAGAAAATTAATATAAATAATATAAAAACGCAGTCGTAAACATTCATTACTTAAATTATATTTATCTTATTAAAGATATATACAAATATAAATGATGACAACAAAGAAGAAATTAAATAGCAAGAGAAAGGGATACATGCGGCTTAAGTCGCATGGTAAATATCCATCATCTTTATTGCACTGCTGCAATATTATTGTGTTATACATATTAACTGAAAATGTGTGGGCGCGGTTCAGTGTTTTTATATAGCTTTGTTCGACGCTTTTTACATTGCTTATTTTTATTAACATATATCTATATACATACAGCGAAGCACAATTTTATATATACTATCTATATTTATTATCTTCTGATTATTGCGATATACTTTTAGGCTGTTAATAAAATTATTCTGCGTATTTATCTCAGTCCATTCCTAACTATTGTCATACTTTATCTGAGAAGTTCATCCCGTTAGTTATAGCAGGTTTCGTCCTCAATACTTGCGACACCAAGCAAACTCCCTCGGCAGGCAAGCTGCTGAGATTTTCACACAAATTGTGAGCAATTTTTTTTTTTTCTTTTAAATTATTATATAAGATGCACGCTTTTAAGTGCCAGAAAAGCATTTCTCAAATTTTTGCATTCTTCATTTTTTAATGGTGCATAGAGACATTTAACTACATTGCATAGCATCGTTAAAACCTGGCTATGGATATGGGGGAACTTAAAAATATAAACACAATTAAGCAAAAAAATATAAATGAGAAGTAAAGTGAATGATAAACGCCTATCACATCAATATAATCAAGCAAAATAAACAAATGCACGTTAAAAGCAGTTCAGAAAACAGAAAAAAAAAAAAAAAAAAAAAAGTTCTATTTATTTTCAATATATGCATATACAAACATATATTTTATGCAATGCATGGTATCGTGGTAGTTAATTTGGATTTATGCAAACTATCATTTTATGTTAGAGTAATGTACTATAATAGTAGAGTAATATTAACTACATACCTATGTGTACATAACATCATTATCTATATGCCTATGCACATATTTTATCATATCATAAGTTTGAATATATATCATTTATTGCATATTCTATGTCATGCAATTCATTTTTAATAATATCGCAAACATGTGCGATATTTAATATATGTGAAGCAAAAAATAAAAAAAGTTATACTTTTTAAATTTTAATAAATGAAAAAATTGTACGCCTTTTAAAGCTTAAATCTTTTCAGGCAGACTGCATCTAAATCGGGATAGGGTTTTCCATTACGCGTTTATGTGACTCGGATGGATAATCATAATATTTTTTTTGTTTTTATTTTAAGCTTGTTTCAAGCTTTCAGTTATTATAAACGTATTCAATCCATTTAAATCAATGGAAATCAATAAAAATTATAAAGGATGGATACAGTGTATGAGAACATATCGACATTGGTTTTATAATAATTTAGAAATATTTAACACAATACCATAAACTTTTCATCCAACATTAATGGACTCGTAGGATCACCCATTTTATAGTTTCTATGGCTTCGATAAAATGGCACAACAATAAATTTCGTGACGAAAACAGTTTATTGAGAAGAAAGTGCGACGATTATGCTGCCTCTGCGAAGGCGATATAATTTCACTGGACTTTTCACTTTAACATTGACGTTGGACTACTGGCTTACTCCGATAAACCAAGCGCTCTCAATCACCTTATTCACGCCTTATTGGCGAAATAAGTGCAGGTTTATTGTGGAAAATTGCCCAAAAATTATTGTTCCTGCTGTGAATTTTTACAAAACTTCAAAGGCGGTCATTTCGATGAGACCATTACACCCTACACCCCATTTGGAAGAGGGTGTACTACGTTTGTACGGATGTATATAGCATCTAGATTGACTTGAGATAGACACCCACATTTATTTATTATACCAATCGATTCAGAACCATTTTCTAAATCAATGCAGGCTTTTTTATCGGTTTGTCAGTCGGATGTCTGTTCACATATATTTTGTGTTCAACGTATAGATCGCAATTATTGGGATAATTTGGTGAAATATGGTACACTGGCGGGTTTTCGCCTGAGAACGAACACTATTGAAAAAGGTTCGGATTTGGCAAATTTTTCGATCATATCCCATGTAGAGTAATTTTCGAGATTTCGCGATAAAAATCCCTTGCCATACAACCGTTCATATGATAAAAAGGCTTAATCTTCGACACTTCTTGATGATATCGTTCACGAAAATTATGCATTTACATAAAAATAATGTCTAACTTTTGGTGTATTATTAAGAAAATGAATGAGTGAGTGTTTTAAGCAAAATGATATGCTGTATCTAATGGTCATCCTTATTCGAATATGGCATTCTTACTACTTTTTAAATAAAAATGGCATGAATGGCATTGTCGAAAATAGAAAACAACCCATGTTGACAACCTTTACCAGCAAGTTTTTGGGATAACCCTACATACAATTATTAAAACAAATCCCCAAGAACGGCAAAGAACAGGCTTAACAGCAAGTTGAAACTATTTTTTGCGTAGACCCACCATTATGAATGTTTTAGCATTCTTCGCCGTAGATAGCTAATCATAAATTTTGTGAGGATATTATCGTAGAAATCTAGTTTGAAATAGCAAAGACTTGGTACTGGAGTATGTGGGATCTAGTCCTTTCCAGTGTGCATACTATCAATTTGATATTACTCGGCAACTGCGAAAACTTGGATGTAAGTATTAAAAAGCATTCACTGAAAGCGTCTGTTCAAAAAAATAGGATGGCTTGCCATCGGCAAATTCCGCAAGATGTAAAATGTAATCATGGCCATCATTTTTCTTGTCGATAAGTTCAGTTGTTTGTTCAAGAAATTTTTTGTTCTCAAACCAATCTATGATCACAAAACTTGTGTCTGCATAGACTACAGCAGAGTTGTTCGCGGACAACGCAACGCACAAGGTGTCTCGCTATGATCAATAGTTAACGAATATAAACTTTGTAAGGTTCTTCATACTTATTCGAAAACCTTAGAAAAATCAACCGAGTAATTTTGCAAAGCTTAATCCGTTCTTTCTCTTTTTTGAAAGCAGCGCAAAAAAACAAAAAATAAAATAAATTTATGAATTTTTTTTTTTTGTGAAATCCTTTATCGTTTATCGTTTACAAATGGTAATAATGATAATTATAAATTTAAACTTTTTTTTATTTCAATTTAGTGTCTCACGTATATGGGTTTTTCGCTATGTTTATCTGTACACTTTACTGTAAACAATAAAAATAGATATTTTTATAACATAGGGCATGATTTCGTTTTTACTTTCTATTTTCGTCGAATCAATATAATCAATTGGTTTTCTAAACAACTAAAAAACATTACAATCGGGCCAAGGCGACCATTAGATGCGCTACATTATTTCGCTTGTCCCAATTATTCACTCACATTTGCTAATAATATACCAAAAATTATATATATATATAATATTTTTCTGCAAAGGCAGACTTTTCATAAAAAAAGCCCATACATATTGGTCGACGCTTGAAACATCACAGGACACCATTCAAATTTAGTTTACTTCGTAAAAAATTTATTATCATAAACCATTGACAATTAGGCCTTTTTGGCATATAAGGCTTAATATTTCCTTAGAATCCTTATATGCAGCAGTATCCGGAAAATAGACTTACCTGGTCCAAATTTGATAAGGTTGATTTCTTTGCCAATTTATCATTATGAACCAACTTTCACCATGAAATGTTGAAATTTCGGTTTTTTATTTTATAAGGATTCAACTTTCGTAGAAACTATTATATGAGAGGTGGTCAAAAAATGTACCCCGACAATGATAATGACAAGATACTATTACTCAGCGACTTTTTGAGAGAAATTTTGAAAATTGCAAATTTTTTTT
>NW_023998415.1:41197929-41205401 GCF_014805625.2 Glossina fuscipes | reverse complement strand
TTTTTTTTACATAGTGCCTCTCCAAAATAAGGCGTTACATAAGAGGTGGTCGAAAAAGGTTACCGATCGGAACTATTGTTAACAGCGTTTGTCCTTGGATCAAAGCACTCCAGGATACCAAATTTCATCAATATAGCTCTGTCGTTTGAATACAAAAATACATGGCAAACATTAGACCGACGGACAGACGGACAGATAAGCTTATATCAATTCAGAAAATGGTTCTGTATTGATCGGTACAATACAACCCGTTGTTGGTGTTACATACGTCTGCACACACTTCATGTACGGCACAAGTGGTCTAGGGTATGCTAAATTTTTCTTTCTTTTAGTCTAAAAATTTATACAATGATAATAATAATACTAATAATAATAATAATAACATAAATAATTTTTTTATTTTTTTAATACCGTCCAATTACCAATTGCCTTGACAATGGGTCGAAGCAAGTGCGTAGATAGCAATCCTAAATCGATGAATGTATACGTGAAGCTTCAAATTACCCCATCGACTGGTGGAATTTCGACAATGTAGAAAATGACTTATGGGTAATCAGTTAAAGATAAATTGGCTGAGAATATAGGAACATTATAAGTGCGGGCACTTATCTACGGCTCTTACAAATGTATAAGTGAAAGACTTTTCTCTACTTATTCTAAACTTCTGTTTTTTTCTTTAAAGCAGAAAATATTTCTATAAAAATATTTTTTTTTTTTTTTTTAATATTTCAAAAAAGGTATTACATCGAAAATTCTTTACTAAATATTTATTAATGCATCCCTTCATCATTAAAGTTTTTAAAATGCATTATAATTTTCAAAAACTTTTGTTTTTATAAATTAAAAAAAAATTATTTTAAATTTTCTCACGTACTATTTTTATCAGATTGCTTTTTTCTTTTTGCACACGTATGTGCTTACAAAAATTTACAACAAAATCCAATGAAATGAAAAAGAAAAATGAAATTCACAATCATTTAAACCATCGTTAAATGCTTTTATATGGAAATCACGTGGAACTGTAGATTGCTTTCACATTGCATGTTATATACGCGCAGAGAGAAGAAGCAAAAAAAAAAAAAAACAACAAAATATTATTATTATTATTTTTTTTTTTTTTTTTGCATTTCTTTCTTGTATAACTTCGGCAGTGTTATTATAGATTGCTCCTCGATGTTAATAAACACCGCAGAAAAATGAGTCCTTAAAACCACAATGTACCTGAGTACGCACACACACACACACACACACACACACACAAACAATCATATATATATGAATGTGTATATAATAACATACAACATAGTATATGTCCTGCATATATACAATTTCATATGTGTGTATGTACATGTATAAGTTTTGGTCTTAAAATATGTTTTTATGGGCACGTGTTCAATTTTCCTCGGTTTAACTGCTGTTTCCCGATAAACATTTTTTATGAGGTCTACTCATTCTTTTCTTCTTTTTCTCCTCTTTTTTTTTTTTTTTTTTCTTCTTTTCCTTATGAAATTACAACGATATAGATTTATCGTTAAGTAGCGATTATGTTATTTGAGTAAAGTTATTGGAAATGAAACACGTTTGTTATGCGCGGAAAATACCCAGTAACGCTGTTCGTACTAAATAACAAAACATTTCTAAATAATCAAATGATTCGTTCCTTCAAGCGTGAGATTGAGTCATGCATTTCTTGATACTCACGTAATAACAGGTAAAGGCATTGATAGCTTGCGCATTATTGACGTCAATGTACAATATTTTAAAACGTTCGATCATTTCTCCGGATCCACCATAGCATGCATTAATATGTAATACAGATAGGCATCGCTTTAGCCATGTCTATATGTCTGTCCGTCCATCCCTCTGGTTAAAATCATAATTAAGACCTGAAAATTTCGACGAAAAAAAAGAATTCTCTTACAAATCTGGTTTTCCCCCCTCAAAATACCAAAAAAAAAAAAAAAAAAAAAAAAAAACTGATCGTTCTTCATAATGAAATCTCCATGTCAGCTTCGTTACCCGACCCAACATATATAGAAAAAGCGAGCCACAATTAGCCAAAAAGTATTCTCCAATCATACAATAGTATTACATAAAATATTGATAAGCAACGCGATACGATATATACCATCAAAGGGGATGAAGGGGGACCTTTGATCTATCTTGCAATCAACTATCATAGCCAAGCTGGCAAAGTTTTGTTTATAACGTCAGTTCGGGCCATATTAAAAGTAAATTGTTCGCTGTTGCTAGATGGTTTGTCCTTTGTTTAAATACTTTGATACAATTTGTTTCGGATCCAAAGTTATCTATGGAAATATATTTTAACCATGTTCTGGCTGACTAATTTTAATTATATGAGTTTCAATATTAGAAAGTTTTCCCGCAATCTCTTACTGATGGGAAATATTATTAACACAATAAAAATAAATTTTTTAATAACTTTTTTTTTTTTTTTTTTTTTTTTTTTTAAGGTTTTCAATAGAAATTAAATGAGAAGAAAATTTGTAGATAAATGTAATCATTAGATTCTAACCGATACTTGAATCTAATTGTAAGATAACGTTCAGTTATTTATTGACAGGCAGAGCAAATAACAGAAAAAAGCTGCCTAAAGACATGATGAAATGAAATTCGATAATCATTCACAAGAGGCAACAGGTCAACGACAACAATAATTAACAAAAAATACAATTACAGTCACAATCGATCTAACAATTAACAACAAAATGTGTGTGAATGAAAAGCAAATAATTTAACTTTTACTTTCTACTTATGAGTGTTTTTTTGTTTAAAAAGTTTGCTTATAAATACACATTCAATTTTATGGGCCAGTAAAGAGAAAATTCTCGCATCATTGATATTATGATGTAAAACGTGTCCTTTCGATGTTAATTTTTGATAAAAACCAATGCATAAGAGGCGTGAGATCTTTAGATGTAAAAAAAATAAAAAAAATTAAAATTCATTGTACAAAACAAATGAAATTCATCTGAGGATGAATATTGAGTGCCCACTATGAGCAAACCTTTGAAAAAATCCTACATTTTTTTGTCAGCAATAATTTTAACAGTATTAAAATATTGCATGCAACATTTTACAAGTTTGAATTTTTATTTTGTTCCTGAATAATTCTGCTATCAGCATACCATACTGATCTGGAACATGACAGCCATATATATATATATATATATATATATATATATATATATAATAAAGATTTAGACAAGCTTCGTAATCCTTGGAGCAGACGAAAGATAAAAATATTTTCCCATGAAAAGTAGGTTTTTTTTTTTTTTTGACTTTCCTTGAAAGACAAACAAATTACTTTGTTTTTTAATACGGCCAATCATTCATCGGGAACATTGTGTATGAGAAAGTTAACAGTAAGGGTCGAAGAAGTAGAGAGAAAAAGCTGGGGTGTAATTGACTGGTGCAATTCACTGGTCAATCGTACACAAAAAATATGATCTACGGTATTGGGAATTGAATGCTGATATGATGATTGCGAAAGACTTCGATAGCGATATTTACGTTTATGTATCGAGGAAATAGCATCACATAGGTAATATTGCCCCCATTCTTCCATACTGAGTGTTATAACAATGATTTTCATGTTGTTTATAATGCGCATAAAAAAAAATGTTTTCAACTATTTGTTAGAAATCGTAGTAAATAAATTAAGTTTCGTTAACAAATATGTTGCAATTGAGTGAAGAGTAACCAAGATAGGCTCTAACTTGTTTCGCAACCTGAATATAATATGCACTTAGTCTCTCGTATCAAAATTTTGCTTGATGCCAAGTTATATGATATGATGATACGATGCGATATTATATGATATCATGTGAAAACTACTTTTTAATCGTTGTCTCACATGTATTAAATACTGTTAAACATATGTTTATCTCATGTACCAAATACGTTGTACGCTTTAGTTACTTAGTTATGTGCGTGACATCATGTATTATTTGCTAACAACATTGTAAGCCATAGGCTAAATAATAATGATGCGTTAGATTTGAATTGACATTTTTCTCAATGTGTATACACAAATTTTGTAATAGTATTTTTCTTTTTTTTTTTTTAAATATCGCTTAACCGCAAATGATTGGCATCGTTTGCATAAACATGTACAAGTTGTTTAATTCTTTAATAAAAATAAAACGAAGTTGATGGGATTGTAAAAATGTAAAATAGCAAAAATGTTTATATATATGTTTTAAAATAACAATAAAATACATTTCAAGTGCTATTTTCAAATTTCGCATTACTTTATATGAAAAATAAGTATAAGTATATTGAAATTATGCTTGCTATCCTTAATATTTAAAAACATCTTAATGGTCGCTATGATTAAAAGGATATCGTATGTGAATGCGTTATGTGTGCAAAAAAAAAAAAAAAAAAAAAAATTTACATTTTTCTCGATCCGTTCATCATAGCCGAAGGACTTTTTGAATCCATTGCCTGTAATTTGCAAAAATTAGCCAAAACCTTCTCGTCTTCCGTAACCGAAAGCCGTAAAACCCAGAAACCGCTTTACGATGGAAAATTCCCTAACTCTACGTTATCACTCTATGGTAACTTAAAGCGTCTGAAGACTTTGCATTCTAGCATTTATAACGCATTTATTGCTGGAAAATTTTACTTACGTACTTTACTCGATGACCAGCAATCACTTCCCCGGCAAAAACATTATCCTTTAATGCGATGCCCGATATTGGAACAAGGCGCAGTATTTTTAAAGCAACATAATTTTTTCTTTGCACTATAGACTTTTGCTTAATTGCGGTAAGAATTTATCAATAATTCCCTCATCGTTTTATTTTAATTTATTGAACTAAAGATGAAAACATGCGAGGTTTGTTTGAAAAGTTTCCAAAGCATATAAAAAAAATATATCTTTTTTTATTACAAAATTCGACTAGATTCGTCGACGTAGTATCCTGCAAGAATGATAGAAGCAATCGAAGGGTTCTCTAACGTTTAGTTACTTTTTTCCTAGAAGAATGTGCCAAGACCCTTAGTCCCTCCATTTTTACAATGACTTTATTATTTGGTCGAGCCGATGGTCTTTACCAGACTATCATATTGCAAGATGCCAACGCATAATACTCGCTGGGAGATTGATGTGAAGAATAAAGTCGGTGGAGCAGCAATCGAACGTCTTTGTGGAAAACACGTTCTATAGAAATTTTGATAGCCTCTATTCTCTCTTCAAGCGGGCTTCAGTCGCAGACCTAACGAACGCTCATCGTCATTTAACCTGATGCCGCCAAGTCTCAGGTTTTTTTTGTATTAGCCTTAGTATATAATATGGCAGAGTTCCTACACGCAACGTCCAGCTCGTCGTCACCTATTATCACCTTTCAAAAACATATTTAGCGATAGCTCGGTATTTAATTTTTTCCATCATACACAACAACTACGCGTTCAAAATGGCTGGAGTTTTGATGAGCATTTAACCACTCATACAAAAATATGTATTCCCCAGCTTCTACGCACAATTGCTGTCATCCTCGTGCTTAAATCGGAAACTTTTCATACGAAATACATATATAAAGCAGCTACTAGAGGGGAACGTCGTTTTCATGATTTCGTTATCAGACGTTGATTCGCATGACAATATAAATATTGTATATTTATGCATGTGGGTGACAGACACACATGTGTATATTTGTTTATTTGTTTGGACTTGTTTATAGTTAGCACAACTATTTTTATTATATTATTCAGCTAAGTGAAGCGCTGCAGCTAGGTGCAGAGCGACATGTTTTGGCCCTAAAAGAAACACTGCTCAAAACGGTACGGATACGTATAACTGTAGATGTATAGCATAGATGTGCCAAAACTCTCACCTCCCAGTGGTGATCCCCGGGCAACGGCTTCGGCCGGCTAAGAAGAGTTTAAGGTTTTGGGCTACTAACTCGACGACGAGTTTCTAAGAGATGGTGGAGGGGTTGGCTGGAAGATGAACTCTTCGCTCAATAGCTGATTACTACCGAGGAAATATATGAATGAATGGTTTTTAAGTACGTTGAAGGTAGTAATCTAGCGAGTGCATGGTAGATCACTCTACCATGTCAGTGCAATACCCGAGACCTATGTATCTCGAAGAAAAGTAGTTCATGGTGTTGGCAACCAAGGAAGTATGGTGAATCCGAAGCAAGTGCGGTTGTCTTTAACAACCACCCAAAGTATGCCAAAGGCTTTGCAAAACAAACTGGGAGCCACGGGGGTCAGGAGGCTCGCCTCACAAAGCCACGTATGCCTGCGGGTGTATGATGGACTTTGTTCATAAAGTCGTTGGAATTAAAATTTTCTCGGGAGAGAGTTAATTATACAAAAAGGAATTGACGGATGGCCTTCCCTTTGGCCTATTAATTAATAAACTCTCTTGGGAATTAATACATGCAAAAATTAAAAAAGGGATTTGACGGAAAGGCTTTTTCCCCTTTTACCTTATTTTTACTTTTGAACATATGTCGCGGATGCCTGCGGATAATGGTGGTAATTGATCAACGGCGCCGCGGAAGCCTTATGACGGAAGCGAGCGCAATTTTTACCATTTTTGAAAGCATATCGTTGATCAATTTGTGATGATTATCCGCCTTATTTTGAGTGACCTTCTATTTGCTCCTTTTTTTATAACTTCATTTATGATTTTCCTAAACTAAGAAGCTTGTGTTAGCGCAAAACTGATATTGAACGATTTTATTATTGTCACTTTTGTTTCGGCTCACGTTATTTGCTAACAAGTGACTCAAACCTGGACAAGCAAAACACAAGCACCAATTTTAGGACCGATGATCAATAAAAATGCCAAAATAACTAATTAAGTCAGTGTTAAGTAGTGTAGTGTAAGTAATACAACTTTAGAAATTAGAAGTTAGAAGCAAGTGCTCCTTCATGGTAAATTTCGCTATTGATTGTTTAATATCTCTTCGTCATATCCTGTAACACATGTAGTACAAGAGTTTATTAGGTCCGGCGCAGTCGCCACGTGCAGCGCTGCATTCAGCTAAGTGCGCGGCACATTCAGCGCTTCACTGCAATGCTGCAGAGCGATCAAATTCGGTGTACTGTCATCGCCCAAGAAGAAACATTGCTGAAAATGGTACATGGATATGTACAGCTGTGTAGGGTTGTGTAGAGTATTGCGTGTCTGCGTGTATTATTTATGTATTTGTTATCGTGACGAGCTCGTAAACCAGCGTTAAACAATTTTATGCGTTGAAATTTATTGAATTATTTATTTAATGTACATTCACATCACATATATATATATATGTATGTATAAGCAAGCACATAGAGAAACTTTTTAAGTTATAGTACTTATAAAAAGTTTTCTATTAAATCGAATATAATGAAACATCCTCCTCTCCATTATTATGACTTAAGACAGAACTTTAATGCTTCCGTTCATGTTAAATATACATCTGAAAGCATGTGATTACATATATATATGC
>NW_023998415.1:41178441-41197529 GCF_014805625.2 Glossina fuscipes | reverse complement strand
ATGATTATCCGCCTTATTTTGAGTGACCTTCTATTTGCTCCTTTTTTTATAACTTCATTTATGATTTTCCTAAACTAAGAAGCTTGTGTTAGCGCAAAACTGATATTGAACGATTTTATTATTGTCACTTTTGTTTCGGCTCACGTTATTTGCTAACAAGTGACTCAAACCTGGACAAGCAAAACACAAGCACCAATTTTAGGACCGATGATCAATAAAAATGCCAAAATAACTAATTAAGTCAGTGTTAAGTAGTGTAGTGTAAGTAATACAACTTTAGAAATTAGAAGTTAGAAGCAAGTGCTCCTTCATGGTAAATTTCGCTATTGATTGTTTAATATCTCTTCGTCATATCCTGTAACACATGTAGTACAAGAGTTTATTAGGTCCGGCGCAGTCGCCACGTGCAGCGCTGCATTCAGCTAAGTGCGCGGCACATTCAGCGCTTCACTGCAATGCTGCAGAGCGATCAAATTCGGTGTACTGTCATCGCCCAAGAAGAAACATTGCTGAAAATGGTACATGGATATGTACAGCTGTGTAGGGTTGTGTAGAGTATTGCGTGTCTGCGTGTATTATTTATGTATTTGTTATCGTGACGAGCTCGTAAACCAGCGTTAAACAATTTTATGCGTTGAAATTTATTGAATTATTTATTTAATGTACATTCACATCACATATATATATATGTATGTATAAGCAAGCACATAGAGAAACTTTTTAAGTTATAGTACTTATAAAAAGTTTTCTATTAAATCGAATATAATGAAACATCCTCCTCTCCATTATTATGACTTAAGACAGAACTTTAATGCTTCCGTTCATGTTAAATATACATCTGAAAGCATGTGATTACATATATATATGCATATATATGCATATATGTATATATATACATATATATGCATATATGTATATATATACATATATATATATATATATATGTATTTATATATATCTTTTATAGTTATTACTCATCTAATGTTTATTCAATGCTAAAGGAAGTTTTCATTGTTTTTTATGTCATTGAAAAGTACGCTCAAGTGCGTGCTTTGACGAGTTCTTAAAAAAGTCATTTCGTAAGACAACTACATTTAAATAATATTCTGGATTATTTAACGCTTTCGGAAATTAAGTTCAGAAAATGAGTCAAAATGATAAGCAAAATTGTCACAAAATGAAGACCGGCTCAGTTTCTATTGAAATCTAAGAGTATTTTTTTTTTATTGATCGATCGCTAAGGTTAATTCTAGCATAACAGGTAGAAATCCGTACTTGGTTGCATTGTATCATTCAAATTTCTTATACGCTGGACAAAGTAAAGCGTCCTTCCGTGAATTGATAAATGAATCATTCAACAGGTTCCATAAGGAGATAATGCAAAGAAACGTGTAATAACATTTATCCAGTCTTCAGGATGACAATCATTTCATTTAATCAATCATTGATACAAAATTATACATATATTCTGTCATATGACATTAATTAAAGCTATTTTTGTAATCACGTTTCATACTTGTGTGCATCACGTAGCCTTTCGGGCAAAAAATCAAGCAGATATAACACTAATCATTGATATAATAAATTGATTATAGTCTAATATGTCTCATATATCTTTTTCTAACTAAGTCTTCATTTCTTAGTGTGACAAACCGGCATTAAAGTCCTATCTAAAGCTTCTGAATAACTTATTTTAAAAGAACAAGTTAAAACCTTAATCTTATATAGAAAAACCGTTTCTTGCAAATGCGTATTTTTCAATTGTTTTGAAATTGAAGATTGTTGTTTTTAATGGTCCGTCCGATCCAAAAGTATGCCAAATTTCATTAAAATGATCCTAAAATCCGGCCTATAACTTGAAACGACACGAAAACACAATACATAGGTACACTTCAGACAGATAGTGGGGCTATGTCAAATGCTTGTGTTTTGCACATACTCACGCACATTGCATAAGGCTTACCCCAAGAGTTATAAGATATAAAAAAGGGGGTGGAGGGATGAGGTGAACCTACCGTCGAAAGATTGGCGAGATTATATCCCCCACAGAAGGACGTTTCGAGGATCCATAAAATATATATATTCATGATCGGGATCAAATTCTCAATCGATTTAGACATGTCCGTCTGTCCGTCTTTGCAAAATGTTCTCCCGGTCGTAAAAAAATCAGACACTGGCTCCAAATTTGATAAAAACATTAATACTTCTTTCTTGCAGGTTTTTAATACAAATCGGCTGTGTCAGCCGCAAGACATTGCTCTAGTATAATATAAACTGCGATGACAGCACAGGTTTTTTTCATTAGTCATTATCAACAGGAGATACAGCAAGTCTGTGAAGACAAATTCGCAAAACGATTTATCAAATCCGTTAACAGACCTGTGCAAATGCCATAATAGAGTTCTGTAAAACAGTTCGGATTAAGCTATGGTTGGCTTTATAGCCCTATCCCGGCCAAATTAGGAATGTTTTCAAAAAAGTGATGCAAGTGATGGTGCAAGGGATTGCGTTATACCCGATTATAATTTTCTTACTTGTATCGTCTTAACCGTTAAAGAATTAATGGGCCGACCGCGACCATTTACATTTTGAGACTTTTATGTATTTATATGAGCAATCACACAGTGTATCTCGCCTGTATATGTAACACACCGAAGGTCAGAAAAAAGTGGGGAGAGAGAGAGAGAGAGAGAGAGAGAGAGATAAATAGCTGTCGGTGCCTAGGAGCCGTGCGCCTAGTCATTAGTTGTCTTTATGTCTTTACCGACTTAACACTCACAACTTGTACGACCATTCAACAATCTTCATCAAAATATAATCTACCACGCTAACGATTGAGCGAGGATATGCCGAATTGACAGTCACGTTTCTTTGTTCGATGGTAATACTCTATCTAATCTAAATATATGAACTGAAATCCCATTCAACCCGGATGACCGTAGAATAATTTAATAAAAATAAGTCAGAATGATTGAATGATTGATAAGATTGATTGGGTCTACTTCTAAACATGGCTTGCGCGATTCAACCTGAACATATCTGCCGGATTTCACATTTTTCCCCAAATTCTTGCAACAGCGAGATTTAAAATTGTATGGACGCTAAATTATGTATATATGATCTGAATGTTCAACAACTCCATCCCTTAGCAACGGATAGAAAAATATGACAGAATATTACAGCTCTTGATAAAAAGCATACGAAGCGGCATATGTATGCACAAGCGTCACGCACGCAGTCCTACAATTTCTATTTTTATTAAGTAGATAACAAATGTATTTTAACTGATGTAGCGCGTCTCAAGTATTATTAATAACAAGATACGATATATACATATATACATATGCACACAAACTTGTATAAACGTATTAAATAGTAGCTCAAGTGTTCTTTTTTTTTTTATTTCAGTTACACAGTAATTGTAATTATGTTTGAGCGTGTGTGCATTTGCGTACATGCATATAACATGTTTTGAATATGTATTATATGCGTTATCATTGTGTGGCAGTAACATGCAAACTCACTGCATTCCATTCCAATCCATTCCTTATGCAAATTAAGTTTAAATAACAAACTCCCGCCGATTGCTCCCCTTCGGCATCTCCTCAGTATATATATATATATATATATATATGCATGATTTTCTTTATGTATGGCATATTCGTACGCTCATGCATACATACATTAGTTCTTTCATTATATGGTTATAATGGTTGACTACTTGCATCACAAGAACATTATATATTTATATATTTATTAAGTGTATAGATATATGCATGCGGCGTACGCATACACGTATACGACTATGTCTAGATTGCTCGATGGCATGACATAATAATCCATTTTTAGTAAACATCGGCATGCTTATATGCGTATTTGTGTATATGTGACGAGAATACAAAAACAAAATAGAACAGTACGTATGATGACATGTTTTCAACATTAAACGCATATTGCGGAAATTATTTGTAAAACTATGATGATACAAACACAAACATAAGCACATATGCACGCACATACGCACACTTATTTAAATAGTGCATAACAATATAATCTTGCCAACTGTTGGTTGCCCTTTTTATAAAGTCTGCAGATAGAATTGCTTTCTTGCTTATATGCTTTACTTTCCTTACTTAAGGGTCAAGAGTATATTAAGTTCCTGTTTAGGTTAGTAACTTACGGGGGTGGGGGAAAAACAGCAACACTTTTTAATAATCAAACGTTACGTCCATAGAGCATAAAGTATTTGCAAGTCTTTTTTTAAATTTAAACTTTTTTTATATATATATATATATATTTATTTTTTTTTTTTTTTTTTGTTTATTTTTATGCTCTAACCAGGGTGTGGTACATTTGTGAGTTTGTTGTGCGTATCAGCCGAAAAGATCTTCGATTACACGATGTAAGCTTTCTCTCTTTCCATCTCTCTGATTGTCCGCCTGTGCGTCTTACATCTGTCCATGTACCTTTGTGTTCAACCGACATGTGACAATGCTTGGCATGCTTTAACTAAATTTGGAATATTCAAACAAACCTTGCTTGAATGATATTGATTGTTGATTCGAGCCATTTTTACACAAAAACCATTTAAAGTGAAAGACTGTATATCGAGTGTTTATTGACAAATTCGGTAGAAGATTGCATTTTGGCCTAGAAAATAGAAATAGAAAATTTTGATGGCATGAGGCCATTTACTGAACATGCTCTCACAAAAACGCCTTTATATAATAACAAGGTCGAATTTTTATAACATTGTGATTACACATATTGGACGTATGGACATTAGTCTAAAATATCGATTTGGCAGATGTATATTTGCATTGGTATGTTTTTTATGGTTTTCTTTTTATGGACGGTGATGAGGTCTAATTTTGGGCATTCATAAGAATAGTAATTTGTCCAATTTGGATTCGCTCACATAACGACGAATGATATTTCGTATATTATAATGAAATTAAGTGAAGCGCACGATTAGAGATGAAATGATTTAAGGTAGGGTATTTAATGGTCGACCTTAACCGATTATAATGGTTTGGTTGCTTGTTTCTTTCTGCGATAACAATGAACCTAGATGTTAAATGAAGAATTTCATATCTGTCATCAAAGATTCTTGCAGAACAAAAACGTAAACTATTTGCATGACATTTTTATGTATATTACGTACGTGTTGTATTAAAACTATTCCTAAAATGATTTAATTATAAATTGAAATTTCAAATATTTTAAGATCCGGTAAATATTTAATAACAATATTTTCTTGCACACATAAGATGTTTACACTGAGGTTTGCAGTTCACACAATGTCATTTTCACAAAATTTTACTTATTTCTCAAAATACAACTTTACGCATTTGTGTGCTCATCATCTCAAACCAATATTTAAATTTTACATTTTATTTTGTAAATTACAGGCGTGGCGGTTTATCGATTGAAAGTTTTTCTACACTGATATTTTCGATGATGATATGTTTTTTTTTTTTTTACCAACTCTTTCTTAGAACAACTCTTTCTTAGAAATTTCGCCTTCCTATCTCAATTTGTACAATCGTATATGCTCTAGCAACAAGCAAACATACAGACGGACAAGTGCATAGGACTAAACTATATTTGATGTCATCTTGTCGAATATTTCTCAATGTTACGAGCACAAGTACAGAAACTGTTGCACATCATTGTGCTGCAACATTGTGCGCCCGGACTAGCCTTCACAAATAGTTCGCTTTTAGCAAACAAAACATATGAAGTCATAATAATTGAAAACCTTTGCGTGTTTCAATATCTGCTTAAGAGAATGATTATTTGATTTCTTATTCTTAACGTCTAGACATGATGCTGTCAAAATTCGAAGTGCCATTTCAGTCGGTTTATAGACTGACCAACGAACGTACTATTATCGAATACGTTATTAATCGTAATCATTTGCCGCATTTGTACGAAAAAGAAAAATAAGTTAATAGAATCGTTTCCAAAATGCATATATATATGTTGAAGAAAAAGGCCCCAAGGTTTCATACATTCAAGTACAGCCTTCTGAGTCGAGTTATCCGCACTCGTATCTCCACCCGTCGAACAGATGTTCGCTGGCGAGAGGTTCATCCCTGCAAATATAGAGATAGAATGGGTTCGAACAGGTTCTCAAGTTAAGTCTACGAATCAAGCTTGAAATTTTACATTGCAGACGCATACGCACACGCGCACAAACATGCACAAACACTCAAGTAATAAGTATCATAGATTCACCATAATTTCCTTACTTGTGTAGAAATGTATTTATTTTATTTTATTTTATTTATTTTTTTTTTTTTTTTATTATTAAATAAGAGAAATAATAGGAAAGTTACTGTTGTAAAACTTTATAATCTTTGCATATAAATAATAAAATTATAAAAATTTGTTAATGATATATCTCTTGTTCTCTGGCTTTAGCTGTGTTAATCTAAATCCTTTTATGCTGAAAATACAAATGGTCCATCTAATATATATATATATATGTATGCACGTATTATATTTATTGGAATGCATGAAACATTAAAAATTTTATTGGCATCATTTCAAAATACAAGCTAAACAACAACAACAACCGTTATGGATAAAGATATAAATTATGTATTCACCGCATAACTGTTACAGAGAAACAAAAAGGAAAAAAAAAAAAGCCAAATAATAAAATAAAAACAAAAAGAAAAAAGCAGTCAAAATATGGAGACACATGGCATAAATCCACAAAAATCCAAATGAAAAAATAAATTTCGATGTCTACTTATTGTACATATATACCTACAAATGGAGAATATCGGAGACGACGGTTAGTTACATCAATATAAAGTTCATTATTACTCTATGGAAAATTGTCTCTGCGTGTGTATGTGTGTGCATTTGAGTAAACATAAAATTTACATATTTGACATGTATGCATCTATATATATATATATATATATATATATATATATATATGTATGTTTGCTTACATTTTCAACCCTTCGGGTCCTTTGTTAAATTATACAACACCTGTGCTCTCAAATCATTTGATGATAAATTTACTGTGTACGCTCTCGATATTAGATTTTAGCAACAGGGAAAACATCGACAAAAACACAAAAAAAAAAAAAAGGAAAGAAAAAACATTTAATAAACATTTTATGAAACAAAAAAAAAAAATAATAATAATAAAATTTATTACATATTAATTTTATATTGACTTATTTAATTAATTCTTTGCATTGATTGCTTTTATTTATTATGGATTATTTTCAGTACGGTCAACGGGTACCAACAGCAGCATCACCAAGTAATACAAACTCAAGCAGCTCATCGAATACGGGATCCCAAAGCGGAACATTAAGCACTAGTCTGAGTAATACCAATACAAATACAACAATGGGTCCTAACAATGGTACAACACAAAATCAACAAGGTGAACAATTGTCAAAAACAAATCTCTATATACGCGGCTTACAACAAGGCACAACCGATAAAGATTTAGTTACTATGTGTGCACAGTAAGTAATTCTTTTTATTCATTCTCTCATATATAACTTCAGCGTTAGAGTAAATTTTTTCAAATAGATTTGAATATCCAATCGATTCCAAGCCTATGCGTTCTTATAATGAATGAAGTGTGAAAATTTTTTTAATACAAAAATTCTTTTCCTTGTCCTTGCTTACAATGAGTTCAATAATAATCAATATGTGAATGTTTCCTCCAAACCAAAACGAAATTACATTCTCTTTAGAAAGAACATAACTTTGATTACTTTGTGCTGTACGCAATTTGCTCATTACTCTATTAAACAAAAAAAAAAAAAAAAACTTTTTAATAAAGATAGCTGCACACATGTATACGAAGCCAATTCCAAGATACGAGGACAGTTCCAGAAACGCCCGACCTGAAAAAACCTAATTATAGCCTAAAGGTAGCAACGCCTAGAGACGTTTCATTATTTCGTATTATAGTTTGGTTCGTATATAGTTCGCCAGTAGTGCAGGCTTCCAGTAAATTTGCAAAGATGAAAAAAAAAAACTGTTCAAGCATATGTGTTACAATTTTTCCATTCAAAAATTCTCAGTTCGTTTAATGAGTAAGTCCAGCTGCACCAAGGGATGCATAGCAGTGATCAATTAAATGCGGTAACCACGTCAGAAATAATAAAGAATATATGTCGGATGATATTGAATGACCAGCGACTGGTAATGTGCAAGCTAGCCGGAAAAAACTAGAGTTCTACACAGAGTGTGGGTCTCATTTGGAACAAGAATGGAATGGACAATTAAACCCATAGGTTGAAAAAGAGCTCACATCTCCCGCTCATGGCATAGACTTCCTGAGATGTGCGCGGTATAAGGAAAAAGAATCAGTAACAAAACTTTCGCAAACTTGTTGTACTTGCAGTGCATTTTCTCAGGACAATGTACCAATTCGCACTTCCCTTGCCGCGATTGCCGAATTCAAACCTTATTTGCTAGAATTTATTCTCTCGAGTCGATTTCTTTTCCCAAACTGGGACAAACGGTTCGACAGTATAAAATTTTCCAACAAAGAAGCGATGAAATTTACTGTCGACGGCTATTTTAACGAGCTCGACATCTCTTATTCCGAAAACCGTATCGGGAAGAGTGAATCGAGCTAAAAGAACGCTACGCTGAGAAATAATGTCATTGGTCAATTTTCTTTCAGTTTCTTTTATCAGGTTGAGCATTTCTGGTACAACCGTCTCCTCTTTCTTCTGCATCCTGCTTACCTCATACTTTTAATGCGAATGATTTTATGCACAAGCGGAATATTAAGTGTAATTATGCCAGTTATTCGATCGGAATCGCTTCTACATTGATTCTATAGATCACTCTTGCAAATAGATAGACACACTAAAGTTTAGAGCTCTGCTTAAATTATTAAATAAGGTTCGAGTTTATTATGACCTTGGGTTATGGGTAGATGACGGCCACTTTCAAACTTGTTCGCCGTGTTCAGCATCCACGAATACATATCAGTGATCGTTGCAACAAGCAGTACAGACAGTATACAGAAATACAGACCAGCGTACGCATCAAAGGAATCTGTTAAATCGTTTCAGAATTTATACATAACATATATATATATATAATATATTTAATGAGGTCTTTGATAGCAGGCACTCAAAATGGGTGAATGAATAGAAAAATTGCCCGTCAATGATTACTTGCATGATCATAAGCAACTACTTCCTTATTATTATTGGACGAAAGATCATGAATCGATTTAGTCTTATCCATCTTTTTATCTACATGTCCGGAACATGTCTCGCTGTCACGTAAGCTTAGGTAAATAGCGAGAACATAGCATACGTTCTCTCGGCGCTAGTCGATATAAGTTTCATCTTCACTTCTAATATCGATCTGAGAGTCTTTACAAACATCTGTAATGGTGATCAATCAATTAAGTGAAACACTAAATATTTTGGGGCCACTTTTAAAGGCGCAGAGACAACAACAACAAAATGACTACAATTTTGCTGAATCTATTTTTATTTATTCTGTGTGTCATTAAGTACATAATATGATATTATATGATATTTTAATGTGATAATGTATTTGTGTGCGTTGTTTCTTTTAGATATGGAACCATTATATCAACCAAAGCCATTTTAGACAAGACAACAAACAAATGTAAAGGTATTTTTTCTCTTCACCATACTATTCATCTGTATTTTACTTTCGTTATTATTATTAATTTCTTGTATTCTTTATCTCAATGTGTGTGTGTATAAAGGTTTATCTTTTTCTCTTTTGTTATGTTGTAAATATTGTTAACGAAATTTGAAAAAATATATATTTCTTGAAATCTTAATAATAATTTTTTTTTTTATTAATAATAATTTTTCAATCATGTTATGATTTTTCCACATATTTACAAATTTTATTTTTGTTTTTTAATTTCGTTTTTTTTTCTTTTATAAATCAAAATTAAAACAAAGAAAAAAAAGTTTAATTACATTTTTTATTTATATCATTAAATGCACCCCTAGTTAATTGTATATAGAATATAATTGATATTGATATTGATACCCACTGTCGCTAAGAAAAAATGAAAATGATGAAAAGATATGAACGATATTTTTGATCAAGGACATGCTTTTAATCCATCTGTCCGCATATTGTTGAAACTATTAACAATTCCGCCGCCCGCTTAAAGGGACGCGATCCGCTTCGAAGTCAAATAGTCTGCAAAGAAAATTTAATAAAAGTGAAATTCATTCGATATTTGTTATGAATACGTAACAACTTTTAGGCTTTAGATGTCTATCTATCTATTTGTAATTTAACATAATTAACATAAATAAATGTATGTGAAATATGAATGGATGAAATTAAGACCATCAATCAATACAATCAAGAATAAGCATGTGTGAGGAGGCAATGGGTATTTAGCATTCGCCCCCCTATGCGAATATAAACTCTCTTACTTGTTTTTTTAAGAAATGCAAATTCTATGTCCTTATGGGATATTTGTGTAATAAATTTTTAATCAGGCCTTACAAGCCCATCTCGTGCAAAAGAAGAAGAAAGGATCCTAATAATATTTCCAAATTCTAACTAACAAATTTTAATAATAATTTTGAATAAGAAGGAATGCTTGCTTTTTTTAGTTATATATATATATATATATATATATATATATATATATTTATATATATTAGATGTTGTTTTAATATTTACGCATTCGTTTCTTAATTGATTTAATTCAGAAAATGATTAATTGAATTTTTGATGGTATACTACGATTTTAGGCTACGGTTTTGTGGACTTTGAGTGTCCAGCGTATGCAGAAGGAGCCGTCAAAGGACTACAAGCAAAGGGCGTTCAAGCTCAAATGGCCAAAGTGGGTGTTTGGGTACTACATAGGCCGGCCATTGTACGTTTGTTTGCATGCAAGTAATACACTCACCCCCCATCCTCATCACTCGTTTCTTTTTTCAATTTATTTACTTTCTTATTAAAAAATCATTTACAATTAAACCGTAGTTTCACGTTAATTTGTTCCCCTCAAACCCCTCCCTTTAAACTAACTTGATTAGCTTATTTCTTATTGTTATTATTATTATTATTATTATTATTATTATTATTATTTATTCATAATTGTTGCTGTTACTATTATTTATTTTTATCATCATTATTATTCATTATTATTTATTATTATTATAATTATTATAACGAATTATTACAATCCACAGCTTAGGACTGGGAATTCATCCGTCCCCGGGTGTATTACACCTAGGGATTTGGCTCAGCTATTTTGCAAATAGAACTGCGTGTCAAGTTCACTATAAAGAGCAGCAAAGCATTCTCTGTCTTCTACAGTGCCTTATATATATATCTAAACATTTTAGGCGTGTTGTTGTCGTTATCGTCTACGGTACATGGTATCACGATGGGAACTATACTAACAAACTTGTGCCAGCTTAGTGTAGTGCTTAGTAACCTTATTGGAGTACGCTGTTTGTACGTTTTATTTCGTATCGGGACTATGACATATGCAGTGTTGATAATCTTGTTCTGCCAATTTAGTACGACCGGCTTATTGGCGTTGATAGCTCGATTAGTTATTACTTATCGTTTTCTATTAGCGACACCCTGCCTGCTCTTGTAATATGGGACATGAAGCATCTGGATATTGTGTTTTTCTGCCAATCTCTGATGCTTTATTTTGCACACCTAGCTATGTCTCCGCGCGTGCTGTCTGTTGGCTAATGTTGTCCCTTCGCCGATTTGCGTATGATTTATTTTTTCAATACAAGTTTTGCATTTTCGACATAAGCCTCTTGTCTCATTATATATCTTCTTGCGGTAATTCCGTGTAGATATTATTTGTTCTTGTATAGCAACGATAAAGTCTTCCGCTAGCTCCCTTCTGTCTAACCATTAATATGTACTCGTTTGAACTATCGTATCTCCGGTTTTTGGATCCAATTACATAATATCTGTTGGTGCCATATAATACGTTGCTTGATATCTGATAGCTGCTGCTACTTAAATTTAGTGGCATGTAATTAATTATTTATCTGTTTTCATCAACACTTCTGTAATACGGCGCCTTGTTTGCGATCTAAGGGATGTCCTTAAGTTTTTCAACTGTGCATAACATAGACTCGATGGTGGACTTGCTATCCCACAGCCGCCGAGTTGATGCAGCAGCTTAACTCGCTATTGCGTTGCACTTGTACACGATCGCTCATATTGGTCTATTTCCTTCACCAAGGTCCTTGCTACTCCATTCAACTATTCCAAAGACGTAGATGCGGACTAGTATAGCTTAGCTTCACATTCTTGCTGTGAATTGAAACTGGTTTCCGATATCGTCACTAACGTTTTCTGAAATGCGAGTCGCCACCACATCTTTTCATTCGAGAAAATCAGTTATTCATTGCCTTCTTGGATGCCCCACTTTTCCATTATGTTACCAGTGTGAAATGAAAATGAGTCTTCGTTTTAACGGAGTTCTCCAAATTTGGCATTTATCTTTTTGAACTTTTGCCATCCAAATTCCATGCCATTGCCTTTACTAAATTGGTGGGCGGAAATGATGGGCTCTATGTAGCTTTTTTTGTTGCGACAATACGTCCATGCACATTAGATGGTTACAATACAAACCTCGGTATCCCGGTATCTGACCTCATCTTCCTCCTTGTTCAATTGTCTGCAATCCTGAGCAAAATCATAGCAAACTCAGTGCGTCGCTCTTGACAAACGGCCTCCAGATCGGAATTCGATTGGTTATTTCATTACCTATACATAGCTTGATTATTCAATTATCTTCTGGTTGGCGCAAGAAATGTAGTGAGGTGGTCATGCGCTTTCGGGTCAAATCCGTTCTTATAATCCATGTATGCTAGACTTAAATTCCTTTCCTCTTGTATAGTTTGGCCTATTATGGCACAACGTCAGTTATAATTTGTTCTTTGCATCCTTGGATTCCTTTTTTGCATCCTTCTTTGATTATGTAAACTATTTGCAATTATTTCTGTAAAGAACTTGTACCTACCGATAAGCTCGTAATTGGCGAATAGTCTGATGAGTCGTTGGATCTTAATTTTTTTTTTTTTTTGGTAATAAGAGTCGCCTGCAAATAATTCCTAAAATATAATTCCGTAAAGGCAAATATTTTTATTAGTATTTTTATTATATTTATTATTATTATTTGTATTATTATTATTATTATTTTTATTATATTTTAATATTGTTTAAATTAATTTAAGGATATTGTTAAAAAGAATTTAAGAAATTTATCAAATTATTTAAAATGTATGGCGCGCTCTCTCTTCTGGCTGGAATAAAATCATCAGATTAATGTAGCAAACATTACCAGGACATGTCTTACAGCCACTTGAAGTGGACACGAAGAAAAATTTCTCCTTTTACACTGACACACGAACAGTTGAAAGTCAATATTTCATAAAGCTGCTATAAATTCTTGAAGTTTTCCTTTTTCACTTGACATTTTTCTCTGCTACGTTCTATTTATTTATATATTACACGTCCTCTCGCCCCTCTCGCGCATAATACTGCCTAAGCGTAATACAGTAATGCTACAAAATTCTAAATGTAACTGCAGTGCATTAAAAATATCATAAATTAAAAATAAAAAATAATTGTAAGACTTTCCAAGGCATATGCTCTATATATACAAAATTAATAATAAAAGACGAAGTGAAGAACATATAAAAACAAAATTAAAAGAAAACTAAGCACCACAACAATTTCTTCTTCTTACAAAGACATCTTACAATGTTTCTGTTATTATTATTAAAATTTTCATTTATTTTTATTATTCTACTATTTGATTCATTCATTTCACTTTAAAATGAATCAATGGGGTGTTTCTTTCACAGAAAATGAAGAAGAAAAAAAAAAAAAATGTGAAAAAAAATCGCATTTATTGCCACAACCACTTCTTCATTTCTCTTCTACATTTCAACATACAGTACAGTAGTTTTTAATAGTAAGTGGCTTCCCTACGATCTTTCGTCTCCTTTTTTTCCGTATTATAAAAATTTCATCATCATAATTATATACTTTCTGATGATGTTGTATAAATAAAATTTCATGCAGTCGCACTCAATGTTTAGATGACGCGAATTTATATAAAATCAAAAGAGAAAAAAAGAAATAATTTTTACGCTCACCGCTTTTATACCTTCTACTTTTTTTTTCTTTCTTGCCTTCATAGCAAGTAATTAATTTCGTTTGTAATACTAAAAAAAAAAAAAAAAAAAAAAAAAAATATATATATATATATATATATATATATATTTCTATATCATCTGATTTTGCAATCAGTCAGTTGTAAGGATCTCCACGATATGGAGAAAAATGGCCACGATTCCGAGTATCGAAGTGATATTCGTTAACGAATTGTAAGGCAATTGCGATTAAGTCCGGTTTTGAAGGACACTTGAAGAATAAACCAAAGGCCTATATAAATAGAATTACACTTCTATCAAGAATGTGCGGTTTAATGTCCTTGACTTTCCAACGGTAATTAATCGGAAGAGAACACCTATACAGATAATAAAATTCACTTCCCTTAAGTGATAGTGTTATCATATCTGCGCTAAAGCTACTAATAACGTCATTTTTTTCCAAATTTATATATGAAAATTAAACGTTTTCTCAAGTATAAATTTTCCCGAATTTTTACTGCTATGAGTGATGCATACATTTACATAGGTAGCCAGGTAGGTAATGAAGCAACAGTTTTCTTAAAGCATAACTAGGAAACCTTTGTTAAAATGATTTACATCGAGATCGCGTCTTTTTTTTTTTTAAAAAGATTCGAGAATCGCCCATCGAATTCACTAATTCATTTTGTTTGTCAAACAATCAAGTCGCCAATGATACGCTTTCAGGAATTTCAATCGGACAATAAAGCGAAATTTGAAAAAACCAGTAGTACAGTGATAGACGTAAAACATGTTTTTCATGAAAAACTCATTTGAAGGTTGCAAGTATCAACAATGGCGCTTAAATGACTATTGAGAAATCGACTGAACTATTTATAAAATGCTGCCCAACATTCTGAATTGAGTGTTTATTTATTTCTTGAAAAAAAAAAAAAAAAATATATATATATATATATATATCTTCTGAATATAGGCGATTCTAGGTAACTGGGTAACGTGCAAAGTGAATTGCTTATGAGACTTTCTGTGAATATTTAAAATTCTAAAAATTTTTATTGATATCAAGAATTTTAATTTATTTCTTTTTATTCACTTTTTTCTTATAATTAATTGTTTATATATATATATATTTTTATCAGTTTTCATTTGTATTCGATACGATACAATCCTATCCTATTTCATACTCTTTGAATCTTCCTTTAGTATTAGTAAAAATAATACAAAATATTTAGCACAAAAATATACTTGAAACATTTATTTATAAAAGTGTATCAATCATAACTTTTTTATTTACTTACGGGTTTTCGTTTTTTTTTTTTTTCCTAGACTTTAGTCCATAAAATAGATTTTTTTATTCATTTGTTTTTTTTTTTTTTTTTTTTCTTTTTAATTTTAAAAGTTGTAAATTGTTTATAATGTATCTAATTTTTTTTTTTTTTTTTGTTATTAGTCTTTTAAGTAATCAAACTACAATTTCAGATATGTAGTGTGTGTATATTGTAGGCATATATATTTATATATATATATATATATATATATATATACAAGTACATATGTATGAATATTGTTGATATATAGAAATAGCTTTTTCGATAGAATTTTCTTAATCATTTCTAAAATTACATGTATATCGTTTCACCTAAAATTGAAAGAAAACGTTTACTTTTTTAATTCTATATAATTCTCTAAGTATCTTATGTAATAGAAATATTGTGGTAATAATTTATACAGTATATATTATCGCTTAGTAAGTTTTTCGTACAATCGTAAAAACGATCAGTAGAAAATAGTTTAAATACATTAGATAAAACCCCGACCTTATTTTCCCAGGTCTATCGTGCACGGAAGTTAATGAATAAATGTGAAACAGCCAGAAAGCGTAATTGAAACAATTTTCTTAACAATTCCAGTTTCTATCACATAATGACAAAGCGTAATACTTCTCATATCGTATCGCACTTACTTTAATTACTGAATGGAATCAAAAGTAACGCATTTAAACTTATATATTGTTGCTACGAGATCCGCCTGAGTGTTCGAGTAGGTAAGAGTCTCGACTAGCAACGCAATGGTCGTGGGTTCAAATCTCAAGTGCGGTACTGTTTTTAATAAAGCCGAAAGCCTTAGATGCTAATGCTTTAGGACTTTAGTCTTAGAATTCAAGTTAAACGAGAATTTATTTAATCGCAGACGCAGAGCCTACCTCTGACGCAAATTCTTTTTTATATATGTAAGCATAGTTGCTTAAAAAATCCACTATTTACCTAATTTTCAAGGTCTCTCATATTCGAGTGCCGAAAGGTGTAGAGGTATTCACAAAATTATTGGAAACGTAGTCTTGATCTAAACTCTCTAACAAATGGATTTAATGACTCAAAGATATTTATAAACATAAACGTATGGGTTCTCCTCGTACTGAGTCATTATAGTTTAGTAAAGAGATATACTGGAGCGATCTTCTTCGCATTTAGGCTTAAGGGGCCACAACGGTTTCCCCGCAATCTCATGTCAATGTGTTTACGAGATTCCTTTGTCTTGCAAATCCCTAGGCCTTAAAAAAATTTTGCTAACTCTCCGGTTTAAAGGGCTGGCCATTCCTTACTTAAGAGTACGCGAATACTAGAGAAAATATTATCAGTAAATCATTGTTATAAGTTGTATATATAAGTAAATTATCTCTTAGCTCTTTTAGAGAGGCATATGAAATTTTAAAAAGAACATTTGCCAGCATTATGTTTTGAGCCTGGTATGTGAAATAAGATAAAAAAAAAAAATAAAAAAAACAACAAAAAATTGCACGCCTATCAGTATAAAAAAGAAAAAAAAAAAACAGAAAAATATGTAAGGATATATTTAAAAGTGCGTAGCTAATTGCGAAATGAAGGCGACGCACTTAATAATAATTAAAAACTACTTTCTTTTGTTGACTTTGCGAAACAAACATATTTGACCAACAACTAATGCAAAATTTTGAAAAATTTTCACAGTACTCGTCTGTCTGTCTGTCTGTTGATAGCACAAAATTTTTCAAAAGAGAAAAATTATCTGTAACCAAATTCCATAGGTTCCGATTCTATTTTTTATAATCCTTCTAAACAAGCGCCGCAACCGCAGCAGCTCACACTTCCTGTGAATCAATTTATATTTGCTTCTCAAAGGAACATAGATAGACTCGGAATAATAATAATAATAATAATAAGAATAATAGTAATAATGCGTGAAAGGAAAAATAGCATAAAATGGAGGAGGATGGGTGCCCTTCTTTCTTTTTTATTATTTGATTGATAGTTGTTCCTCTTTTAGAAAATAGAAATATTTAAATGAATTTCCTGCAATGAACCTGAAATAATACATAAATATAATATAATCTTCTTAACTTATCATTCCATTCTTGTATAATGTAATACATGATTACATGCATTCGTAAAACATTCTCTTCTTTTATAACTTTATTTAAATACTTATACATTATTTTCCTTTCCTTTATTTCACTTATGATTATATATTTGATAAAAGAAGGGACGTAGTCCTCTAGATTTAGATATAGTATAGTATATCAAGATACAGTAGTTTTCACTTAACAACAAATCCATATTTAAACGGCATTAAGTATATATATATATATATATAACATTTAATTCATTGATTTTTTACAAGTGCTTCTTTTTTTTTTTTTTTGGAATTGATCTAGTATCGATAAATGGACCCAATTAATTATCGGCGCAATAAATTGAATTTTAAAAAAAATGGCGAAATAAAGTAACTCTGCTTTCAGTGTTGCATACGTTGCAAAAGGACTCACTTTTTTTTAAACACCTTGCACCACAGGATATACATAAGATATTTGATTGCTGGAAACAATCCGAATCCGTTCACTTAGTATAATGTAATGCAAATATCGTACAACATATAACTGCATCAAAACGGATTTTTAGACAGCTTTTGCTAATATTCGCATAATCGACATCATTCATGTCGGTGCGACTTAACTGACTTGTAAATTGTCATTGAACTTATCATTGAAACAAGACATAAACGAATCGTTGAATCGATTTTATATTTGTTCGATTAAGCTCGACTAAAGCCAAGCCGGTCTAAATTGACTCCGATCACGACTTTTAAATATTGTAAAATCTCCGAAACTTATTTCATTACTTTACAAACATATATAGCGAATCTTATATATATTCTTGATTGATCGATGACCATAAAATTGGAAAATTCGTAAAGAATTATAATCAAAAATGTAAAAACTATAGTAAATAGCAATTTTGAAAGAGTTATTTTAACCGAGGAAAACTGATCGTTGTACTTAATGATGAACGTGTTTAGTCCACTTGTAGATAATTATGTGTTATATATATTTCTGTCAATTCAAAATCCCAAAAGCCCTATTATATATAATGCCGGATTGTTAATCATATGAATACACTTATGCCTAATTATCGCACGGGTAATAGTTAAGTGAAGAGTACTACTCTTACAATATAGTAAAGTACAGTAACGTAACTAAACTAAGTTTAAGATTTATTCATTAAATTTAATGATTTACTTATAGAAAACAAAAACAAAAAAAAAAATTATACAAAATTTAATAAACTTTTTATTTTCATTTCATTTACATTCTTCATATGAACCTGTTTATTACACACATAGCTTAGTTACACATATGTATGATATTATATAATTTTGCTCTTTAAAATGCAAATCTCCCGTGTGAACTATTAAGCTTCCAGTTAGTTTTGATAAGATAAAGCAATTGAAATTAATTTTCTCTCTCTCTCTCTCTCTCTCTCTCTGTCTTTAGCTCTATCTTCATTTGCTCAAAAGTACAAAATAGAAAAATAATTAATTGCTCAGTAGCAACAGCAGCAATTGTAGTCTTCCATCCTTAAGAGTATAAAAATGAAAATAAAAAATAAAGCAAAAAAAAAA
>NW_023998415.1:41160239-41178041 GCF_014805625.2 Glossina fuscipes | reverse complement strand
TTTACAAACAGAAGATTCTTTTGTAGGCAAACATGTATTGCGAACATACGATATATTTATTATATTTACCGCAAATATGACGTAAAACGTGCAAGATTTCTCTTCCTTTCTTCCTGCCTCCAGTTGAATATGGCATCGTTTGCTTGGTTAACGATCTGGTTCCTTTATTTTTTTTTTTTTTAGTCTTTAGCGATTTGTCTTCTTCCATCACAATCTTCATCGTATTCGCCACATTCCTCGTTCAATCGGAACTGAAATTATTTTCTGATTATGTTCCCATTTCCCAGACATTTGTCGACACAAAATCCGTTCGTTAGTTATCGCCGAGTCCGAATTATAAAAAAAATACTTACATGCCAGGTCACTGACTAGATCCGTCCGCTATTGCATTGCATTGCATTTCCGAGCCATTCAATTAACTAGACCTACTGTAAAAATATAGGCGAGAACAAGCTCAATAATAATTCATTTTCAACGACAAGCAATGTTCACGAATTCAATTTTTAGACCTAAGAAGTAATTCTTTCTACTCGCTGCCTTGCTTTTGTGAAACGTCAAAGTAATATTCTTTGATTGATTGATCGCAATATCTTTTCAGATTTTTGCTATATATATGTGTCCAGATTGTTCCAAGAAAACTTACCCTCGCAAATTTGCGCATTTTCCTTGGAATTGTTTTAAATTCAATTGATTTTCGATAAGTGGTGTGTGGCGAAAAAACCATAATTATCGCTTTATTATCATATTGTGTCAGAAATAATCAATCGTACACGTTAAAGATGTGAAATTCAGAATGATTTTGATTTTTTTTTTTTTTTCAGTTATATACAAAAGTCGACTGAGAAGTTTTCAATCGCAATAAGAGAAAAAAAAAATTTTTTTTTTTTTTTTTGCAAAATTTGACTTTTCACAACAAATCATAAAAATCATAAAGAATTTGTGAAATTTTATATTATTCTATGAGAATTTCCTAAAACTTGAAATTGAGCGCACGCTACACGTTCTGCACATCCTTCTCGGTTCTAGTGCCAAATGGAACGATAACACCTTAGTATAATTGACGTTTTCTTCGCTGCGTTCATTTAATCAATTATGTTCAATATTTCAATTTTTTATAAAATTTATTTTTATTCTACGTCTTTTTCATCTTGTCGTTGCTCGTCGCCAATAGTCAGTTAATTGCTAAGCGAAAATTTTAATTTATTTAACTTTAATTTGACTAACATACGATTTACATTTAATTTAAAATTAAATTTTTTACACATTTTTTATATCGCTAAAAGATCCTTACGCCACGAAACTGCACCAACACCACCAACACAGGCAACACCATTAACACCACGAAGCCCATCATTGCGAATAGCTATATAAAATATGTTAGTCAGTGTATAATTATCTAATAGGTATCTGAAATCGTATTTGACACGAATGTAATTATGATTAAGTATTTATTTAAGAGAGAAACTCAGGAAGAACTGCACACGTACGCTACTTACAGTTGCCACTTCTATAAGTACTTAACAATATGTCTGTCTATATGTATTTATATTCTAAGTAAATGAATGTGCGAACCAGAGTTTTCCATTGTATATGCATATGTATTTATGTATGTATGTATGTATATATGCGTGATGGGAACTGTCATAAATATTTATACAGGTACTTAAAGTTTTTTTTCCTAAAGTACTTCAACGTTAAGTATACTATTTATTTATTTCTTATATATATATATATATATATATCTATATATATATATATATATATATAGATCTCAGCATATATCCATACATACATATAATTTACATACATATATACTTTGTACTAATTAAAGCACTTTTAAACTTGTTCATTCATTCCGTTTACTCACTCAATCGTTCAGCCACTCGCTTAGAATACGTGTGTACGTATTTTAATGTGAAGAATACTCGCATTTTAAAAACTATGGTTAGAAATTTCTAAGTATTTGTACACGTCTATGTATATAAAGACTGAAGGCAGGATGCTATTAACACATACTCTCGTTCATTCGTACACGCACATATATACACGTACACATATATGCAGACAAACACTCATTCATACACAGGCTACTAAAATACAGTAGTTATTATTTAAAAAAAAAAAAAAAAAAAAAATGAATTTTGTATTTAACTAACTTATAAACTTTTTCTCTTTCTCTCCCTTTCTCTCGTTCTTTCTTTCATTCTCTCGCTTTCTCTCTCGCTTTCTCTCTCTCTTTCTTTCTCTTTCTCTCTCTCTCTCTCTCTCTCTCTCCCCCCCTCTCCATTTCTCGCTGTGTGTGTCTGTCTCCCGCTCACCATCTCTCCATTTCACGCTCTCTATTTTTCTTTTTCTCGCCGTGACTCGCACCTCCTCACCGCCCACTTCACATTAACAATTTTCATTGCGACAAATATCGCGCTGGCATTTGTGTATTTATATAAAATACATTTAAAATTTGTGCCTTTGTGTGCACCGTCTTTGTATATATTATAACTGTTCTAACTACCATTATTAAAACACAAAACGACATGCCTACTCATTTTTACCCTACACACTTACACATCTATATACATAAAATGCAATATAATGTGTGTTCAACACTAATTTCTTTGAATTATGTAAATTTATTACCGCCACCGTCACCTACATCTACACTTATACCTATGCAACAAACTCGTATGCTTTTTGGTTCGTGTTGTTGTTCTTCTATAACATCAACATTTGCGCTTTTATATGCGATCTACAAATTCTTTGTGCGCGGCCAACCAAAAAAAAAAAAATATATATAAAAATAAATAAATAAATAAATAAATAAACAAAAATAAAAACAAATATATAATATTAATTAAAAAAACAAAAACAATTAACCTACAAACAACAACTCTACTAATAACACTTTTCTCAATCAACACAAAAAAAAATAAAAATAAAAAAAAATAAATCAATTTCTTTATAATATATCAACAACAAAAACCATACACACTTCCCTTTTTTACCCTTGCTCTACTATCATATGCAAACAGCAACAAGAACAGGATCCTACAAATTTGTATATTGCGAATTTGCCCCCAAACTTCAAAGAAACAGACCTGGAAGCGATGCTCTCCAAATATGGACAAGTAGTATCTACCAGAATACTTAGAGATGCTCAGATGAATTCTAAAGGTATTTATTGTAGTCATTGTTGTTTCCTTTCTTGTTTTTTCTTTTACTTTATAAATATGAGAAGAATGAATTGTAAGCGTGTTTTTCGCATTTTGCGAACAGGTGTGGGATTTGCTCGCATGGAGAGTCGCGAAAAATGTGAACAAATTATACAAATGTTCAACAACACTACAATACCGGGTGCCAAAGATCCATTATTGGTAAAGTTTGCCGATGGCGGACCAAAGAAGAAGAATCTTTTCAAGGCACCCGATCAAGGCGGTCGAACGTGGCGTGACGTTTCAGCTGAAGGTATACCGGTTGCCTATGATCCATCGGCCATGCAACAGAACGGAGTTGGCGTTAACGTTGGTACACCAATCGGTGTACCATATTCACGTTTCGGTGCTCCCCAAGTTAGCGGCTATCCAATGGCTGGCTCACAATGGATACCCGGTTATATGATGACACAACCTATCACGCAAATGGATGATCAGGTAAATCCGATTCATTTCAAACTGTTAACATTTTCCGAACAGCAATAACTCACAATACGGGTAAAGTCCAGTGTGACTTCAATGTAAATTACATTCACCTGAAGCACCCTCTAGCAATCTATTATGAATCCAATAGGATTACCTAATCCAAAAAAAGAAAAAAAGAAAAAAAACAAAGCGATTATTAATTTAATTCAGCTCACATCCATGTATTTTATAATAACGTTTCGACTAACTAAAGCTATCTCTTTGAACAGACACGTTATTTTTAGGAGTACATGATAGAGGGACTAGGTTTAACCCCAACGACGCCTGACAGCATAAGAAGTGGGAAAACTCGCACTCAACGGCCGACTGCCAGATGGAGACACATGCGTACATAAACGTAGTGAGATTGAAGGTCAACTAAGATCTCCGCAACGCAACTCGCCGAGCCAAGAACAAGCCGAGAACAAGCTCTTCTCAACATCTCTCTCACCCACCATGACATTTCCCCATTTAGGCCGAAGTTGAAAGATAGCTTCGGGCGCTCCTGGCATCCTTACCAACAGTAATAGGACGAATAGACGGATAGTTAGGCAGAAATAAAGACATGCTTAAGTTATTCAAGGAAATAACGCTAAATAGATTGATATAATGAAAGATGGGTTTTAGTGGGCTAAGCCCTTGTAGGCATTGCATACACCCGCGAAGATTTAAGATACCTTGGCCACAAGGATTACTAAAAGAGGATCTTATTATTACATACTGTGAATTATTGAAATCCGCAATACCGCAAAGTCGCTGAAAAGCGAAAATGCTATTAATAACGAGTCATGCTCGCTGGTATGACGACATAAATCCGTAATCGATGACATTTCATTGTATATTTCTTACTTCAATCGCATTTGCACGGAACCATTAAAACTGGTTCCTATGTTTGTTGGGCCTTTAAACTCCAGTTAAGCGGCTTTGCTGCATTGGTGCTATCGCTTAAGGCAAATATACGGTATTCGGTCTTGTCTATTACCTTAAATGTAAACGCAACTATAAACTTATTTTCGGGTCTACATGATTCTATATATTATTATATTATATATATTACCGGTCGTATAAGTAATTAATAATGAAAGGATTTTAAAACGTTTGACTCTTTTTCGATGATTTTTCAATTTTTATTTTTGCCGTAAGCGGAATCGTAACAAAATCTATTGAGGAATATTTAAAAGGGTTAAAATTGTTACCAATACGACTAATTACAGGCAGTGGATGGGAAAGCGTGCGTTAGAGCTAATCTGTGAAGTATACCCGAACAGAGATTGCATAGATTGCTTATAAAGAAAAAGAAAATATCGGGAAAGTTTGATTATCATTGTTCTGCTCGCATATTGTGTAAAAGCATGCTTGATCCTTCGTTCGCCGATATCGTCATGTACATGCGATTAAATTTATTGCATTAAATCGTACTTATCCAGTGAACTTTGTCGACTTAACACTTAGAGCTAACAACGTTTCGTTTTGAATGCAATAATAACTTTATTATAAGATGTTTTTTTTTTTTTTGCTTTTTATTTTATTTAGTCATTTTTATTTATTGACTAACTGACATTTACAAATTTAATAATGTTGCACTCATATTGTTGCAGAGAATCGTATAATTAACGTTGTCACGAATACATTAATGTTGATATCATCAATTGTAACGTAAGTGCGTGTATGCAGCGTGTAGGCAAATGTGCAAAAGCATGCATGTACATGCGAATACATATGACATTTAGTTTGCTTTACATACTTTAAAAACCGAAATATATTAATCAACTTGAATTATACACTTTTCGCAAGAATATATATCAATATCAATATGTGCGGCCAGATCACTTTTTTTTTTTTTTTTTTTTTTTGTCTGTTTTACTTCCTTTCTTTTTGTTTTTCCTCTTTTTTTTTTTTTTTTAATTATCTTTGTATTGCGCGTTTCAGTATATGCCAATGGCTGCGGCACCACAATTGGGTGTTGCCTCCTATAAACCAGATGCTATCAGTCAGGTGCAACCACGCGGTATATCAATGATGGTTAGCGGCGATACAGCGGTACCATACGGAGCAATGATGCCACAATTAACCACATTGCAAGTTGGCAACTCGGTAAGTACTAAAATTACGATACATACATACGTAACACGTACTCATGAAAGACTCACAGTTATATGCGCATACATACAAAATGTAATAGTCATTATGCACATATATATCACATACATATATATGCGTGCATATGTGCGTATATATTCTTTCGTATTGCAGCATAAAAGAGATTAATTCGCTTAATTACAAAAAAGAAGCAAAAAAGTCTTATTAATATGGTTTTTTTTTAATAAAGTCATCATATTCCTTCTCTCATCGTCCCGACATCAATCATTCAATCATTTCATTGATGTACCATTAAACACGTGTCATTTTGTATAGATGTATATGAAATGTTACGTAAATGTTAGTGAATAAAAAACTTTAGAGATTACTTTTTTTAAAAAAAGTTTAAATGCATTTTTTCCCCCTCATTTCATTTAACCTTCATTTGATTTCAATTAATCCTTAAAATACCATTCTCGATCTGTTTGACTTACTCTCTCTCTCTCTCTCTCTCTCTCTCTCTCTCTCTCTCTCTCTCTTTTTCACCTTACTCTTCAACTTTCGTCTTTATGATATTTTATTTTTATTATTGTGCAATTTATTTGATTTTTTTGTTCTTTTATTTTCTTGTGTTTTTTAGAATTTCTCTCCATCATTACAGTATATTAGTCCAACTTATCCATATTATGCACCACCAACAACAATTATTCCAACAATGCCAATAACAGATTCTGAACAGGCTAGCACAGCTGCATCACCCGATGAGGCATATACGCAGTATCCGCATCCAGCTGCCCCTAAATAGGTATTCGCGAGGTGAGTGCGAGTGTCTACCTCTCTCTCTCTCTCTCTCTCTCTTTCTTTCTTTCTTTGTTTCTTTCTTTATCTCTCTCTATCTCTCTTTCTCTCTTTCTCTCTCTCTCTCTCTCTCGCTCTCTCTGTTTCTCTCTGTGTATGTGTGCATACCATTCAAATTCTTTTTTCTCTATCTTTCTCACACAATCTCACTTTATATCACACATTTTAAAATTACATTTACTGGTATGCGTGAGTTTGTGTGTGCGTATGCGAACGAGCGAGCGTGCTTATCTATGTATTATTAAACTTTTGATTTCCTCTTCATTTGTTTACTATGTTTGCAAGCATTTAGAGAAACGCAATCAAAAATTTTTAGCTTAAAAATCAAAATCATTCATTGCGCTATACATTAGTGAAGAAACGCTCATTTTTTTTATAGAAAATGGAAAACAAAGAAAAAAGAAAAACAAAAAACAAAAAAGCGGAAGAGAAGCCGGTGTGCATGCTATCATTCGCATTTACATTAAAATATTGTTTTCCTTTTTGTTTTTTATTTCCGTTTCTCATTTTCTTTCCTCATTTCCATAATTTAAATAAAATAATTTAGTATAAAAAAAAAAAACAAAAAAGAACACAAGAATAGGACATTTTGTTAATACAACAACAACAATAACAACAACAACCAACTGCTTACTGTTATATATCGTCATCTACTCGTGCTGCTTGTCTGCCTGCTTTGCTTGCCTGTTTACTTAATCTGCCCATCACGTTTTATTGTTTATTTCTGTTTATTTTTGTTTCTCTTTTTCATAATCAATATTATTCATCCATCCAAAAGATGATTTCATATTGGAATAATCGAAATTTTTCATTTGTTCTCATTAGCTCCGTTTTTTGTTTTTTTTTTTTTTTTGCTTTTAAGCGATTATTTCCTTAACAGATTTTCTCAGTTATCCATCAAACGCTAGATATTTGTAGCGGATACCTTTGTTATTTAATAATTTATTTATTAAATTTCTCTTCTATTCGATTCAAAGTTCATTTATTTGAAAATTTATCCGTACGTCTGCTTATCTTTAATGCTTTTACGGCTGTAAGAAAAATTGTAGAGAGCTAGAAATAATATACGAAAAATCACTATTGTGTTTGTTCCCTTCATTGCGTGTTTGAAAATCTTTTTTTCAAAAATGTAAAATTCCAGTCAAACATGGTATATGATGTAACAACAATAATATTTCAATGTCCTAACCTAACCTAAGACTTTACAACGAATTGTATTTTTATACTTCTATTAGAAGTAAAGAAAAAAATAAGAAAATAGTTTTGAACTGTGGCGCGTTCATCTGTTTGCTTCACGTATTGACTATACAAAATAAAACCCCTTAAGGAGGTCTGAACTTTTTACATATATACATACAAGTAATTAATCAATAAATAGGATGCAGGAGTAATGTGAACTATATTCTTCCGTTTGTTACATCCGACAATGCACTCTAGAGATTCAGTAAAGTGTACATATCGTTGTACATCCATCAACTCGGAACTCTTTAGCGCTTTATCTGAACTTAAGACTGTCGATTAATACTTGAAACTAAGAATTACGCAGGGGCTCCCTTAACAGATAATTCTCGTTGTTATATTCATCGCAAAAGTGACGAAATATTCTTAAATCATAGAAGTATGCATCGGCGATCACATCACATAAAGTGGTCGGCGTGAATAGCGTGAAACCATGAAGACATGGTGCTATCTTGTCAGACATCTCGCAATGATAATGCAAAAGAAAAAGAAAAAAAAAAAAAAAAAAACAAGCTCTGATGTGACACTTATCTCTTATTACTTACTCTCTTCATCAGTTTAAGTTCTTTTCCCAACTACACTATACTCGCAAAAGCTCTCAAGCTTTAATTGGTTTCATAAATATTTCCTTAATACAATTTTCGTCTCAATTTGAGCAGAGCACGGTCTGATGTCCGCTCCAGGCGGGAGATCTACGATATACATAATATTATTATACTAATTATTTTTGAACGAATGATTAATCGCTATATCTTATTATCGAATGCCCTACGAAAGTTCGATTCAGTTCAATCAAAGTCGAATATAATCCCTTTCATCCTTTTACTTACTGCACTTATATACGAATGCAAAGCTCGAACATATTGCTCACTTAATTTTATTTGCAATTTGCATTTGTTCTTGTTATTTTATTGTTTTTTTTTTTTTTTTTTTCTATATGCTTTATATAAAATGTGACCAATGATTTCAAAATGATTTCAAATATGTAGCAAAAAAAAAATCTCTTCTTTTTTTTTTTTAATTCGAAACCCTTTATAGAAAAGTTTCTGTATTCATAACTAACTCTTGATATGATAATGTGATATGTGATAATTGTTCAATTACATTTAATTAAAATATTTCAGATGTAATTTTCTAATACCGCAGTTGACATTCTAAGCAAAGTAATGAAAAAGAAAGAAAGAAACAGAAATAGAAAAACAACACAATCTCTCTCAACTGCTGCTTGCTTTATACTTGGATTTATGAAAACAAAAACAAGAAATGACTGGACAACAAAAACAAATGAAAAACAGAAAAGAAAAAAAAGCAAATACCAGAAAAAAGCAAAACAAAAACAATAAAATCAAGCAAACATTAAATTTATAAGTAAATTAATGATAAATTAAAGGAAAAACTGATAATAATAAAAACAAGAAAAATTAAATAAATAAAAGTTTCTTTCGCAACCCAATCAACAGATGAACAAAAGCGCTGAAAGTAAAGCAACAACACAATAAACAACAGCAACAACAACAACGACAACAAATGAAAAATAAATATTAACCAGTAAAGTATTCGCAAATAGAAACCGAGAACGACAACAACAACAACAACAACAACAACAACTAATATTACTACAATTTAATAAGATGATGATGTTATTTTGTCAAAAAGAAAAAAGAAGAAGAAGAAATATCGTAAAGCAGAAGACTTACAAATGAAAAAATGAAACAAACAAAGATATTTATTATAAACGAAAAATGAACATTTTGCCAAAAAAAAAAAAAAAAAAAAAAAAAAAACCAAGAAAAAATAAAAAAAAAAAAAAATAAAGAAAATTGTAATCAAAGCAAAACATAAAAGAATACATATATCAAAGAAGAAACTAATGATGATGACTTCAGTAGCTGAACAGACTGCAGATGAATAGAAAAATCAGCTTTGAAAACGAAAGGATAACAAAATGAGAGACAAGGGGTGACAAAACGAGGTTAGAGTTACTAAAGAAGAGAAGATTTTTCCAAAAAAAAAAAAAAACAAAAAAACAAAAAAAAAATATATATATATATATAAAAAAACATTAAAAAAAAATTTAAAGAAGAAAATTGAAATTTAACGAGGAAAAAAATGGAAATATTTTGAAAAGAGTATACATACAACAAAGCTTAGGGAGGAACTAAGAAGTAAAAGATTTTTTATTTGCTTTTCACAATAAAAAAATGAATTTTTTTTTTTTTTTTATAATTTATAATAATAGAAGCGAAATTATTTTTCATTTTATAAATGAGAGTATTTAATATAAACAATTTATTAGAAATATTTTGACAAAAAAAAAAAAAAATAATAATCAAAAAAACAAAAACATGGGAAAAAATTTTATTTAATTTTGTATACCCACCATCACAGCCGCGGAATGCAAAACTATCGCCAAAGAATAGTCATCACTATCACTATCTATAATTTTGAATCGATTTTTACATCGTTTCGATTAAGTTTCATTCTCACACTAACCGTTTTTTAACTTGGAGCAAGTCAGTCGGAATTTATTCATTTTTTCCTTTTTTTTTTTCACTATTGAAATTTTTTGACATAAACACACATGCGTTGGCAATAAAATTTTCGATATCTGCTAATAAATAAGTTTATACGGATTTTTTTTATTAAATATTCTCTCTACGTAAATACATATTTGAATGTTTTATGTGTGCGTGTGAATGGGATGTGTGGGGTATGTGTGTGTAGCTTAAAGAGTCTGTCCCAAAGTGATTCGTTCAACTCAACGAACAAATTACAGACCACTTCTCATGTGATATATCGGAAGTAAAAGCTGAAAAAAAAAAAAAAATAAATAAATAAATAAATAAATAAATCAAACCAAAATCGATCTTCATCATCGTGTAAACAAATCGTGCGAAACGTTACAGATCAGGGGAATAGGGTAGAAACCGAATGAAAAATGATTGAATTCTTTTTATAAACGCTTTTAAGCTCTTTTGCCTTTGTTCAATTTCAATTTTTAAACGTAAAGGCACTACACACACAAATACGGACGCATTTCACCCATTATTCGAATGTCTCGAACCGACTGATCTGGTGATATGCATCTGAATATCGTCTATTGAACATCGCAAAAGGAAAAATTCAAGAATACGAATATTATTCGGTTTTCTCTATACTCGTATTGAAGTCAAATCTTAAAAAAATTTAAAGGCGATAACCAAAACATTCATAACAAAGTTAATGATCAATGATCGGGAAAAAGAAATAAAAGTCCGGCGCTTATCGATTTCAGTTTCTCATTACATCAGCGATTCATGAGCTTTTCCCGGATACTTCAACGCTTCATAGTTTTTGCTCCGATTGGCATTGATTGCAGGCCTTGCATTTTTTCTCTTTTATTTTTCGTGCAAATCGTACGAACTGTGCAAAAAAGAACAAAAAAATAAGATATATATGTAAATTAAAGGTCATGTAAACTGTAATGTATCAATCGATTCGTATAAACTGACCCTCTAATGTCCTGCTTAATCATTAATTTCCATATAAATATAGAGTATGACTTGCATGTATGGGCGGGATTTTCCAAATTTTGCTTGGAGACGCTCGATCTCGACCGATCGTGGGGTATAGAAGCCTGCGTAGTATTCATATATAAGTATATCCACGGCAAGTGTTCTACAGAGGGAGAAGAGATTTGTTCACAATTCAGTCCTTCAATAGGAAATGCAAAGCATTCCCACTCGTCCTGAAAATACCCGCATAACGCAACGATACACTATCGCGACCACGTCATTACTTAGTGACACCGCACACCTTTAGAACTGGCGTCCTTCGCGCTGTGCCTAATGTTTCCATTCTATTCTCTCCCTACATCCTTCCCGAGCATTGTTGCGCCTACGCGTATAGAGGCCGTCGCCGATTTCGTTCTACAATTACAAGAAGTTATTGAGAAATTGCTTTGAACGACAATGAAATAGTATCGAACGATAAATAAATAAATTAAATATATTTTTTTTGTTAAGCAAAAGTTGGGTGTGGTGGGTATGCAAGAATCGCTTCAAAGCGAATATAATTTTTTAACTTGTTTCCGTTTTATATATAAACTTTTTATTTATTTCTTTATTGATGGTATGTTTTTCATTTGTTTTGCTATTAATTTCGCTAATATATTCAATTTCAAAAAGAAAAAAAAGAACACAATTTTGTTGTTGTGTTTTTATTTATTTATTTTTTTTTTTTTGCAATCAAATTTATTGTGAAAATACGTGAAGAAAGTAAAAACATTTTATAATATTTACATTTTCTGAAAACCATGCAATAAATCGAAAAAGGGAAGAAACAAACAACTTAAGTAAGGGAAACTTAAGGGAAAATAAATAAGATAACAAAAAAAAAAAATAAATAAATAAATAAACAAAGGAATATAAAAATTTAATAAAACAAAGAAAAGATGTAGATTTTTTATAAAAGCAGCAAAGTAGAATTTTTTAGAGGAAATAGTAAAAAACAAAAAAAAACAAATAAAAAGAAAAAGCAAAAGCGAAAGCGAAAACAAAGCAAAGTGTAGTCATATTTAGAAAAGAAAAGTTTTTTTTTTTTTTTGGCATTGGTATAGGGAAACAGACAGAAGAAGAAGAAGAAGAGTCAGACGCGTAACAAAAACAAAAAGCAATGAAATGCAAAGAAATATGATAAATAATTTAAACTCAAGTGTGTTTATTAAACAAAGTGGTAGGAAAGGAGGTAACAAAAAAAAATAACAACAGCAAAAAAAACAAAAGAAAGAATATTTAAAAACACAAAGAGAGAAAACATAAAATCATAAAATTTTGGTCTTTTTCTTGTTTCTTTCTTTTCTTCTGTTTTTTTTTTTTTTTGTTTTTTTGTTTTGAACATCCATTAATACAATTGAAATCAATTGAAAACTAAACTAATTGCGATATTAATGGGCGTGAGAAATTAGCCCTTTTTCTGCTTTGTTTTTTTTTTCGTCAAGTTGATTAAATTAATTAATTATAATGGATTAATTAAAATTGACCAATCACAGTTAATCAATTGATTATGATTAATTAATTAATATCGAGTAATTATTAAAAAAAAAAAAAAAACAAAAATGGATATTAATTGAAAAACCGAGTTCGAACTCCACTAATCCAAATTAAATTAGAAATTGCTTAAAATTAAGAAATAAGTTAAATAATTTTCTTTTTTTTTTGTATAGCTTTTCATTTAATCAAATTTTTCAAAACAATTCTTGTAATTAGTTGTTTATAGTTAGATTTATATTTACAATTGTTTTTTTTTTTTTAACTTAAAGAAAAATGTTTAAGGTTTTTCTTGTCTAAAGTCCTATCGTTTTTAAAATGACTAAGGTCAACACATCTTGTTAGTTTCTTTTCTCTCTTTTTTTTTTTTTTTTTTTTTTTTGCCTTTCATAACATTTAGTTAAGGATTTAATAAAAGAAATTCTTCTATTTTGCTGTTTTGATGCACTTGTAATTACCGCAATTTACGAAAATATTAATTTAAAATAAAATATCATGAAATGATTCTCGAATGACTCTTAAGCAAGTCAATCAGTTATCTTCTCAATCAAAGAAAAGATTAAGACAAGAAAGAAGACGGATAAGAGGAAAATTTTAAATTCGACTTTCATAAAATTCCTAGATTACGGCTGCGTTGGACTTTTCTTTTCAAATTTTCGCAATACCGCTGGTAAATTCACAACGCAACTTCTTCATGATTCATTGCGAGATTTGAAATTTAAATCAATCCATGATTAAATTTCGTCTTCTATCATAATCTTAGCTAACTTGTGTTGCAGATTGAGAGAACGGAACGATACAATTAATTAAACTGCTCATGCACGTTATCCTATAACTTTTATAACGTAACCTATAAAGGCTATTCAGCATGATTTTATAAATGAAAAAAAAAAAAAAAAAAAAAAAGAAAAGAGAAACAAGTTATTTTACTAGTGACCTTCTACGCTGAATTTATTTCACTCCCATAACAAGATTTCATATTTGTTCTTGTCCTTCGAATTAAATTTTTAAGCATCTTTCTCTCTCACATCTCGAAGTTTGCAATAACTTTCGATTTTACAGTGATGCAATTTTCTTTAACTGTTTATTAAGCGGCCGGTATTCTTAAAATGAATTCGAAATTCGAAAAGCAATTCTTTATTTGTATTGAATATAAATTGTGTTTAGAAGACGTGGTCTTATTCCGGCTGATCCAAGTACAGTCGAACGTAGAGATAGAAGAAGAGTTCGTGAATCGTCTTGAATTTCTTCGTTTTTTGTTATGTTCGTTCGTAACGGTAATTACCAAGAAGAAGAAACAATAGTCGAATATTTCATTTGTTAAATATGTTGTATAAGAAAGCTAAAAACAAAAGACATTACATTTTTTCTCATCTAAGTATTAAAAAAGAATTGACAAACAATTTATTCCTGAATTTTTTTTTCTAATTTAATTATACTTTATTTTCTACAAACAATGACTACAAATTGTTAAATTATTGCTTCAACTAAAATAATGTAATTTTTTAGTTTACAATTTTTTTTTTTTTTTTTTTTTTTTTTTAATTTTATTTATTTTTGCTAAACTTACGGCAATTGTTCTTCAACAAAGCTAGTAAAAAATTTAATTTCTTTATTAAAAAAAAAAAAAGAAATAATAAAAAACAAAAACAAATAAATAAATAAAAAGCAAACAAACAATTCAAACCATCTTCCTAATAGTTTATTTAAACTAATATATATAAAAAAAAAGAAATAAAAATTAAAAATAATAAGTAAATAAAAAAGAAAAAACCTTAAAAGCTTGTTCGATAAGCATAACGAGTGACTTTATTTTTACGTTAAACTCAACGATCGCACGTGTGGCGTGAGCATCTAAAAGAGAAAATATTTTGGGGAAAAGCACGTACGAATCCCAAACCGAGGTAAACGTGTACGGTATAGCAGAAGTAGTAAAGTTGTCATTTAATGGTAAGAGAAAAAAAAATAAAAATAATAATTAAAACGAATAAAAAAATATTTTAGAGAGAAACAAACAACAAAATGTAGTTTTATATGAGAAAAAAAAAAAAGAAGAAGAAAAAAAACACAAAAGAAAATAACTTTAGTCTATAAGAAGAAGAAAAAAAAAGAAAAATAAATATATTAGTATTTAAGGTTAAAAAAAAAAAGAAAGAAAAACAAATAGTTTACAAAGAAATTTTCTTTTTTTCTATTATTTTAAATTCATATAAAGTCTTAAATATGTATTTAATTAATTACTACTAGAATATTAAAAAAAATTTGTATTTGTGATTTTTTTTTTTTTTTTTTTTTTTTGTTTTTTTATTTCGATTTACAAGGCGAAGATTATTAGAATGAAAACAAAATAACGACAAAAAAGAAAAAAAAACATTCCTGTGTCCTAGAAGAAGTAATTTGAAGATTTTGGTTTATATATTTATTTATTTATGAACGTTTCTTCTACAAATACATATATAATTAAATGATTTTTAACTAATGATTAGCTTAGACAAAACGGTAAATGTTGTGTGAAGAAATCACCATCACTAGTCGGACTACCCTCACTAATCCGATTGGTTGGTATGCAACAATTTATGCTTTACTGTTGTACTGGGGCGGCCAACGAGGCTTCTATTTATTTCTTAAGAATATAACCTTTTCAAATTGTGACTTATCACATTTTTCGTCTTTTCTTTTCTCTTTTCTCTATTTTTTTTTTTTTTTTTTTTCTTTTGGATTGAAATCTGGCAAAATTATTATCGAGGGTTTGAAACGTCTCTTGTCTTGATTATCTTATCTCTTGATGCTACTCTTACCCTTGTAAAGGGCACGTTTCGTCTAACGGTATAAGGTGCACACACATGAAACGTGGGCAGGATCTCAGCCGAGATCCGAATAATCCAAGAACTGACCATCTTCCTTAGACCAGGGACTAAAAATTTATTTTATAAAATGCTGTCAAGTCTTCGAAATTTTGATTTAAAATATGTGCAATATCTATTGCAACGTTCCGTATATTATATATACACATATTGTTACGTAAAATGGCTCCTTTCGAGATGATGTTCGTATCACTGAAATGTGAGTACATTAGGGTACATTAAACTTCCAAGTTGCGATGTAGATTCAACTTTTACTTATAATATCAGATCGATTCAGAATCACTTTTTATATCGATTTAAGCTTATCTGTCTCTCTGTCCGCCCAATGTAGGACATTTAATAGTGGCCCGCGGCTCACCTAAAGTTCTTGTACTTGTTTTTTAAGTTAACGTAGAATTTATCCATTTGCAAATCGATTATTTACAGGTCCTTGCGTTTGCATGAATTTTAATTCGTCTCTTGGTTTTTTCCTCTTTAATAATAAATTTCAAATTTCTCGACTCAATTGACTTTGCCTTCCCTTTAACACATCGGTTACGTACACCTATTTTCATTATGAGATTTTCGTGTTAACCATTTTCTCTGCGAATTGTTGTTCATCTTTTCGGCAATCATCATCTGCATGAACAACATAAGTAATGATGACACTGCGAAGCTATAGAATCATGAGTCTTTATTTGATAATTTCGTTTCTTAGAAAATCGAGTAATTTTCTTATCGACTGACTGTGTATGATTTTCGCTTACTTATTATCCGATTATAGTTGGTCGTGCAGCAGTTGACTCTATTGATTATATGTACATTTTAACCGTTCAAATTTCAAACTTAATCAAATATAACGAAAAGGGTCGTTCATCTAACAAACGCATTATCATTTGCTACTTTACGTAAATAAAAATATTTATCTTAGTTGTAGTTGGCTGGCTGGAGGCTAAGACTTTTTTTTCTCAAACTTTTCTGGCACATACTTAACTATGTTTGCACATTTGAAGAATTTAACCGGAAATTGATGAGAAAATTTGTTATTAAAATGTTTATAAATAATATTTTGAAAATATTTATTCCCAATCGCAAGAATCAGATTGGTTTTTTATAAATGAAAAACAGTATTTTGGCGCTAACTATTAAGTAGAGTGTCCATTGAAGCGCTTAACCAACTTGTTTAACGGTATCGTTGTATGATGTCTTTGCTAATCTGAATAGCAAAATCTTTTCATTTCATATATAGGCGCATACAATATATGCACAATACGATAGATTTGTCCTTGAAGTTTACGTTAATGCTACAAAAAGAATTTTTTATAATTTTTTTTGTTACTGTTATTTTTTTATTTTTTTTTTTTTTGTAATCACATAGCAAATATAACCAACCAACCAACCAACCAACCAACCAACCAATCAACCAATCAATCAACCAACCAACCAACCAACCAAGCATACGTTAATATTTATTACAATAATAAAATGAAAGCAAAAAGCAAAAGAGAATAAATAAAAATAAAACTTAAACTTATATAATGAACGAAGAAAGCCAAATGTCTTCCTAATTTTGACGTTCTTTAAATGTTATATAAAAAAAAAAAAAAAAACAAAAAAAGGAAAAGTAAAACATTTTTTATATAGTTTTTAAGCTAAACTAAAAAACACAAGTGAGTTAAATGACAAAAAAGAAAGCAAAAAAATAAAACAAAAATTAAAAAAAAAAAAAAAACATATTCAAAAACAGAAATAAAAAAAGAAATCTTAAAACAACTTTCATAAAAATTTACATGAAATAATAAAAATGAAACAACAACAGCAACAAGAACAAGTATATAAACACTAGACTGATTATAAAATGTTTATAACAATAATACGAGATTACAAGAAAAAAACAAAAAAACGAAAAAGACAAAGGAAAAAAATATATAAGAAAAAAGCTAGAAAAACAATTACTAGTAACAGAGAAAAGAGATCTTTAAGAAAATATTGTGAAAACCCATTATATACTGAAATAATGCAATTTTTGCAAATACCGTTAATCAGTTCCTTTTTATTGCTCTGTTTTATTTATTTTTTTTTTTT
>NW_023998415.1:41159254-41160139 GCF_014805625.2 Glossina fuscipes | reverse complement strand
TCTTTTTACACTTTACACCAAAAATGGCCAATTTCTGTGTTTATATAAACGATTTTTTTTTCGTATTTTCTGCACTAAAGCGGCATAAATAATAGTCGGTAAGATGGGCGTAATATAAGGGATACGTTGAACTTGTGTAACATTTCCACAATAACACTTTACTGCGTTTTGTCATTTGCTTTATCGAACGTAAAATGACTTTATTTCCATTTTAAGACCTTCGTTGAAATGCTCTCCTATCTCTCTCTCTCTCTCTCTCTCTCTCTCTCTCTCTCTCTCGCTCTCTGTCTCTCTCTCTGTTTCTCTCTCTTTCGTTCGTTATAAGTTACAAATTATCGATTGAATGCATTTTCTCAATTCGTAGGCCAGGTTCGCCCTTTTCGGAATTTCACTTTTATTTTTCGGAATATAGGGGCACAATAGAGGTTTCCTAGCTTTTTTTATATATATGTCATTGAAACAAATACGCTTCAGAGATTCGATGACCCATTCACCAGAGGAAGATATTAAGCCGTGTCCATTTATCTACCTGTCGTCTGCATTAAAGGATCAAAAGATGATTAAGAAAAACTCACATCGTATATAAGCTTTCCCTTTCGCAAAAGATCAAAGCGCTTCACTCGCCGCCAGATTATGTCTCCAAAGAATATCGATTTAGAACTATATGTATATGTATATCTGATTTTCTATCCAATACAATACGAGCAACTAACCAAGTTCGTGTTATAGTTCGAATGCCTAACTAATTCCATACGTTCACTATGTTCGCTACGTCTCCACCTTCACCTATTCAATTTTGCTTCACTTCCTTGCATAACAGTTTTCCTAGATTGAATATAGAAATCAAACAGAACAATTTTCTTTACACACACACACACACACACA
>NW_023998415.1:41152588-41154254 GCF_014805625.2 Glossina fuscipes | reverse complement strand
TTTTTTTTTTTTTTTTTTTTTTTTTTTTTTTTTTTTTTTTTTTATCTCCTTCTCTATTTGTCCTTCTCTTTCTCTCTGATGAATCAATAAAAACAATGATTTTTCTGTAAGAAAACAAACAAACAAACAAAAACAAACAAATTGAAGTTTTATTTAAGAAAAGTTATTCCACACGGTATGTAAGTATTTCAACTCCAACTGTTTGCATATTTGCATTGTTGATGTTGATCAGCAAGAGTAAGCGACGGTAAGATGATGCTTAGATGTCAATCAGATTTTAAACTTTCATTTAACGTGACGTGTGAAATTTACATAACCTAACCTTCATTTTAATTTGCTTCACATTTTACGGCAAAAAATGATTTCAGTTTTTTGTAGCTTCTTCATTAAAATGCTGGAACATGCACGAGCATATTCGATACTAGAAATTGACACATTCTTAAGCAATATGAGAGTGGTAAAATGATTTAGGCAACTTCCTCTAACCGCCGATATAAAATGATGTAAGCTGAAAACGTTGAAATTACGTTCAAACGTTACGAACTTGAGATTGCCTTTAATGAAAATGTATAAATATAACGTATAAACTTTTCATAGGCATTGTGGAAATTATATTAGGAGAGAGCAATTTTAATTTGCAGTCATTATTGGTCTTAAAGTAAATGGCTTATAAACCGTTCATTTTTGAAAGTGGGGCATGTCCGAAAATGAAAATAATCATAACTAGAGATATAATGAATTTGTTATGATTTTTGTTATCTAAAAAACAATTTATAGAACAAAACATTGCGAATCCGTTTTACCTAATTACAGTATTGTCAATATATTCGCAAGTGTTTACCTTTAGATTGAAATTAATTATTATAAAATAGTCATTTGGAAGTAATCTGATTGGTTTCATTACTCTTATATATAGAAATTAAACCGACAAGAATCGGTAATAAAGGAAATATCATGACATTAAGACAATGCATATGAAGAAGAAAAGGAAAAAAAAAAAACTGTTAGGATATGATGTTATTATTATTATTATTATTATTTTAATTTTAGACTAATGAATTGAATTCTTAGACTAAAAAAAGAGACATTGAGCACTAGCAACATAGGCTATCGGCTCGATATGATGCTAGAGAGCAACACTATGAAGAAGACAAGATTGCCTATAGTCAGAAAAAAAAAAAAAATCACAATCCAAATAATGCAAAAAATTATTACACAAAATTCGGCAAAAGAAGTAAGAACATTATGGGCGAGTAAGACCGACTATTAAATACCCTAGACCACCTTATCCAATGCAATTCTTATTTTTGTATGAAATTACTATTAAGGGTGAATATTCACCGTCACATATTAAGACTTCGACTTTTCTGCTCCACAAAGGATCAATTTTTGTGAAAATCCATCGAAATATCTTAAAAATTTGCGATATGTAGATTGAACACATATTTACATGGACAGACAGGCTTAAATAAGTTCAGATTATGATTCTGAATCGATCGGTTTAATAAAAGGTGGGCCTACCTTAAGCCGGTGTGCGTGTTAAATGTGACAGCACTACCACAAGTGATGCGGGGTACGACTATTCTCGAGAAAAAATTCATACATAAGGAATGCAATTATTCAAGGCCATGGGCGAAACTTATTAGCGAGGAAGAAGAAGAAAAAA
>NW_023998415.1:41142429-41152488 GCF_014805625.2 Glossina fuscipes | reverse complement strand
AATGGATATATTGTCTTTTTAATTAACCATTGGAATGATTCATTCATTTCGAAAGTGAGGCAAGTCTCTCTAGGTATAAAAAAAAACTTGAATTTCCAATAACTTTGAATGAATGCATGAATGGAACAAGGATCGAAGAAAGAAAGGATTGATTCGCGGAAGCAAGGAATTAAGGACGAAAAATATCTATTAGCTATGCAAACCTTTAATTACCTCGCAAGAGCAAAAAAAAAAAAAAAAATTAACTTACCCCACAGCTCATAATATAAACAGCTTATATAATATGAATAGATTCCTTATTAGCGTAATAGCATTTTATTTGAAGTATCGTTTATCGATAGCTGCACATTTCTCTTGTCTCTCTGATAGAGCATGAATTCCATGTAGAAAGGACTATTGATGTTTTCAGGCTCCATTTTTTGTGTATGTTTACAAGAATAGAAACGTGAAGTCGCCTGTTAAAGGCAACTTCAATCAGAAAGAGCAATGTCTGTGGAATAGAATGGGGTTAAAACAGCGCTTCAATTTTTCAATAGGTCATCGAACTTTTTTCCACTAAAAATTCAATCTATATTGCCTTATGACAATTGTGTAGACTTTTTCTCTAATATTCAGCCCAATATCATGACTTGTTGCTAGATAGTCTTCTGCTAGAGTTGTAAATTCTGTTCATCTGTTCATGATACCAAACGCGAACGATTGTCTTCTTCCCGTCACAATTCATGTTCTTTGAAAGCTTTGAAAGTAAAGATTATATTAAAAAAATGAAGTGCATTAAATCTAGTCCGTAAGCGTTCATGTCCTACATTCAACGAAATCGCCCTCAAGAATGATACAATTATTCTAACATTCCCCCAGTCTTTTCTAATGTAGTGCTTCCATCTCAAAATCCACAAAATATGTTTCAGTCTCCGCGATGATCTCATCGTTAGATCTAAATCATTTTTTGTGGGACATGGCTTGAGGGCTGCAAGCAAACAATAGGCATTCGGGAGCGGATCTCGAGATTACGCACAGAGAATGGCAACAATTCGGACAAGCTGTACTTTGTGGCAATTCCCCCTTGAATTGAGACAAACGGCCCACATAACATTCGCAAACCATGTACTTCTCAAAACACGGAGATCATTCTTCGCAAGGAGAAGCCCGGCTTTTTAGCAAAGTATTACATAATGTTTTCCGTTTCTTTCTCTCGTTAAGCCAAAAACATTGCACTGCCAAGTTTCTCAAATAGTCAACGCAGGTGAAATTTGATTCTTCAAAGGCTGCGTTATGCGACTATGTGTACGATTTTGAGCACAAACCCTGATGGATGCCGGACACAAACCAACCAGAAACAGAATAATAGGACATTTGGGACACACTAAGAGAATGAAAAAAACAAGCACTCCGAATATATATATATATATATAGTGTAAGACTATGTAATGTTTCAGTTCAATTTATAGCAATGAATCAGGGATGTAACTTCGTACGTGAAAGTTAGCTTTCGCTTGTCGTATCGTATGGTACGTAAGTATACCATAATTGCTCTTGGAAGTTTTCGTGAACAAGTGTGCCAGATGCGTACGATGATGATGGTGTCCGATCTTTCCACATATCTTAAAATCGGATATCTGGTTTTTCTCCACAAGTTCATCCAGACTCGACCACCAAGAGATTTACATAAGAAAGTTTAGTTCGCGAAATTTGAACGGACAATAAATTTAAACCTACCTGAACACAAGTACTTAATATCAACAAGACTTTTCTTCGTTAATGCTGCAAAGCTATGCACCTCGTTCCCGCTCCATATCAAAATGATTGTTAGCCTCAATAAGTTTAAAGCAGCTGTAAAAGACTCTTAAAATCCAACACTTACATCTGCGTGCTGGCTTTATTTCTTATATTGCGCTATATAGTTACATTATCTATATATCTTTATCTTTGCTGTTGCTCTCGACTCGATCGCTTTACGGGAACACCAACTTTTGATTATAGTATTGCATAATTGAATCACTATCACTAATAGTTATTAATATTACGTAATAAGTGAAATTAAAGTAAAGTAAAACTGAACTTTCCTTTTTCGGCTTCACCTAGCTTTGAAACTATTTGAGCAAATTTACTCTAGAGTTGCATATAGCCACCAAGATTCGTCATGACATATCTTTTTTAAGTTCCGTTCAGCAGGCATGGGTGATTTAATTGAATTCCTCGTGATGAGCGATTACAGACTTCTACACGGGTCATAATTCCCATAGATACCATGCGTATCTTCGACACCGATTAATGTAGATTCTGCCAGGGTACGAGCGAGACATCCCAGCACACTCTATATGAATGTAAGCCCATCTACAGAATCAAGTATCACGTCTTTGGCGAGCATTTTATAACGCTGGACACTAAAACAGGAGGAATACTGGCACGAGCGGGTACAAAAGAACCTTTAGGTCCCGGTACGCATGGCAAACCGTTCCTCCAGTTGTTGTTACTTGAGTTTTAAAACAAATTGAATTCCTTTGGATAACGTTAGCAATTCAACGAATCCAAGAAAACTATTTATTTTTAAATTCGAATGTAACGGACAAGAATTATTGTTTAAAGAATTAATAAAACTTACATTTTGAATCCACCTAACCTATAGCGCCCCACCAGTCCACATATCTAAGGCTGCTCTAATTCGCAAATCTTTCTAGTACAAAAATCGAAAAATATTACTCATACGAATTGAATTCCTGCGCGTATAAGATCAGAACAATTAAAGAAATCGAACAAAATTGTCCTTTTTTTTTTTCTTAAATTTTGGTAAGCAAACAAGGTCACTGTTTGCGAATAATGTTAGATTGGACTTAAGTTACTTATCAATTTTCATATCTGCTTTTCATATATTCAAGTTATATAATTCAAAATTTGTATTACGACAAAAGGTAAGCAGGGAGTGTGAAAACAATGTGGTCCATGAAGGGACAAATAAACTTTGTATTTGGATTTGTAAAATTATCGGAATTAGATTCTTTAAGATTTGACAAACCTTCTTGAAGTTTTGCTTTGGAAAACAGGAATTGCTTATTTCTTTGCGAGCAGAAATGTGAGAGGAACAAAGAAACTTTCAATGCGACTTTTAAGATAACAATATTAAATCTGATCAAACTGATCCGTATTTTTAAAAATTAACACTTATATACCTTACTAGGCAGCGGCAAGTGAAAGAAGCATATATCGGATGAAACGACAATCGATGTTTCGCTATGAGTTAAAATGAAATTTCCCTGATATACTATACAAGAATTTTTCCTATAATGACAGATCAAAACAGAGTCATGAGTGCTGCAGCTTAATTTCTTAAGTGTTTCTTAAATTGGGATAGTATTAGTTAAGATAAGGTGGATAAGGTGTAAGATCAATATTTAACGAAAGGAACTGTCGTGAAAATCGTGAAATATTCGATACACATCGAATCTAAAAAATCAATGTGAAGTGATCCATAGTTCGGATAGTTATAAACCGAGATAAAGGACGACTCCTATTATAGTATCTCCAAGTGATTTATTTTAACGATCTTTGTTTCCGATATATTTCCGAGTTGTTCTAATTTCTCTATACGGAATTCTTATTGCCTTAGGCGACATCTTCCCATTACTTAATAATGTTGCCTGTGACTTTCTTGCCGTTGTACAAAATTATAAGCTGATAAGTAGTTTCCCAGTTCTTTAATATTTTAAGGAGCATCAAACGTGTCATGCAGTTTTTCTTTTCGCCTTAATCCGCCTTAAACAGACAAACTGAGATCGTGTTATTATGAAAGTCCCCTCAAAATTCCGCGTATGAAGAAAAAGTAAACAATTGTTTAAAAATGCTTAACAAAAAACGCCCAGTTTTATTAATATTCTTTCTGATGCATTTATGCGATATTAATGAGAATATATGAACATTCATGTCATATATACACAAATTACGTTGTGATTAAATCCGACTTTAATGATATCGGCTATTTCTTTTTAAGATAAACCCAATTAGTTATACGCAGTTTACAATTGCAATAAATAATAAACATTTTTTCGTCTTTTGCTGAGCTTCACAAGCTCGGAAACATTTTAAACAAAATTAAAACAAGTAAACGTCTTTCTTTGAACAATTTCCCCAAAACCGCATGCACGTCTTTGGAGATACAAATAAGATGATTATATTCTAAGCTTAGATATTTGTATATTTCGAAAGGTGAAATAACATGTAATACCAGTAACTTAAATCGAGAAATGAAACAATATATTAAGGTAGAAAATTTTACAATAAGGGAAGTGCGAATAAGTTATCTGTTAAACGTGAATTTCATTTCCCACCGAAACCGCCCATTAAATTCCCTAGCCCACCTAGACCGCCAGCTGCTCCTTGTTGTAGCTGACGCATCATATTCTGTAAACCGCCAACACCACCCATTTGCTGCAGCATACGCGGATCAATCATTTTCGCCATTTGTTGATTGAGCTTGGCCATTTGCGTGGGATTAACGTTTTTGGTCATATCACCCTGTTTGAACAATCCTTTAACTCCGCCCATTTTCTTGACAACTGCGGCAAATTTCGTATAATGCGATATAAGCTCTTTAACTTCACGTTCCAGAACACCAGATCCTTGGGCTACACGGACAATGCGCGTTGGTTGCTTACTAAATAGTTTGGCACCGTCGCGGTTATCTAATTCGCCATCGGACATACTATCCATCATTGTCATCATACGTTTAATACGAGCCATAGACTCTTGTTCACCTCCCTTGGTCATGAAATCTTGCGAGAAACCTGGTATCATTCCCATAATTTGAGAGAATGGTCCCATTTTCATAATATTCTGAAATTGTTCGTACATGTCACGTATTGTAAATTGGCCATGCTTAATCTTCTCAAGTAGTTCTTCGTTGCCATCTAACTTTAATTCGTTGACCTTCGATAACGTTGAGAATATATTAATTGCCTTTAATATTATTAGAAGATCAAATGCCATTTACCTTATCAATTAAGCCTTCAATATCGCCCATACCCAGCAATTTGCTAACGAAAGGTTTAGTTTTAAAGGGTTCCATATCGTCAATGTGTTCACCCGTGCCTATAAAAATGATTGGTGATCTTGTGGCAGCGACAGCTGATAATGCACCTCCGCCTTTGGCATGCCCATCTAATTTTGTTATAATGACTGAACCGATGTCTACCTTTCCTTTGAAAGCCTTGGCCTGGGCTTCGCAAGCTTGACCAATCGTGGCATCCATTACGAAGATGATATTGTCTGGATTAATGGCATTGGCCACCGCTAACATCTCTTCGAACAGCGATTCTTCTTGCTTGTGACGTCCAGAGGTATCGACAATTATCATTTCAAAACCTTCCCTTTTGAACATTTCGACGCCCTCTTGGGCAATGACCACAGGGTCAATTTCTGTGTAGCTACCGTAGAACGGTATACGCGCCTTGGTAGCATTCTGTTTAATTTGATCATAAGCGCCGGCACGAAATGTATCTGCACATACTAAACACGACTTCCAGTTGCGCTTTTGATAGTGATAAGCTAACTTGGTGCACGTTGTGGTCTTTCCCGATCCTTGCAAGCCCACAAACATAATCACGTTGGCCTTACCTTTAACTGGTTGATATGGCTTTACACCAGGATCAACTAGTTTTATTAACTCCTTAAAAACCGCACTCTGAATCATACGCCTTTTATTCAAACCACCGGCCATCTCATCGAAATCAATAACTGCTCGCACATTTTCACGCAATTGCTTAACCAATCGTATGTTTACATCTGCCTCCAGTAAAGCTGCACAAATTTCCTTAAGCATAGAATTGAGAGCCTCCTCATTAATAACTGTGGCTTTGCTCAAAGAGTGCAAGGCAGTAGTGATTTTTCTACCCAAATCTGCTAAAACCATTTTGGAACCGACTTTAACAACACACACACACTGACAACACTATTAATTTTTCGTTTTTATCTTCCTGCTATTAGTTTTTCTTCCCGTATAAGTGAAATTTCTAAAATTTGCTTAAACGTATAAAAAGAAAATTCAATTACTTGCTTTCCTTTCAACGATGTTATCGTATTTTGACACGTCGAAGTGGTGTTGCCACATTAAAAAACTACGATGAAACCTGAAGGATATTATTATTTACAAAATAAGGAGTAAAAATAGTTCTAAACAAATCTTTTGCGGATTTCTGTATTATCTGTCCATTGCCTTTAATAATCTCTAGAATATATAGAAAAAAATTAAGAGAAATTATTATAATATTATCGCAATTATATACTATATTACATCTATTATAGGAAGTTGAACGCATGCGAACTTAACAACATTTAAGTAACTAACAAAAGGTGATAAGTAGATATTTGTAGACAAAAACTTGATTCAAAAAGGTTACATATAATGATAAAAATATTTTATAATGAAGATATGTATAGAATGTAAATCAAGCGGATAATAAATTAAAAAAAAATTCACTAAAAAGGAATCAACGCAAACATTATAAATAGAAGAACGAAGTGTTTTGCTCTTTACGTTTTAACATTAATGAGAGAGCATGCATAATGAAGAAGCATGTAACCGAAACACACGATTACCTAATCATGTAAACAGGCAATAATCGCCATGATTATCGCCTGGTTTTTTAGGAGATAATTGATTATCGCGTAAGGGCTAGTCAGGTACAATCGTCGCCAGCTTTCCAATACTTCCCCTTAAATTTTCCAATACAATGCATTAAAAACTGTGAGAAACGAAAAAGAGAGAACCAAATTGACGTTTATTTGTTTTATAAAGCCAAACTACATATGATAAACAATAACAAGCATGCAAGATGAAACGAATAGAAAACGTTGTAGAATTTGTATTTGACTCACTATATTAACTTAATTCAACTTGATATTTAAAAAAGATTATTACACTTACTATTATCAACTTTTTTTTTCTTTTTCTTTACAATTCACAAATGTAATTTCGAAGATACTATATTTTTTTACATTTTCTTAAATTTTTGAATTAATAATTCATTTTCTAACAGCTGTTTATATTTTTCTTTTGCAGCAGCAACCGCAACTCTAAAAGGGAGATTTGTGGTAACGTTGCTTGGTTTGTACTCAATGCTAATGCAGATTTGCTCTCAGCGACAGCAATTTTGTTGTCGTCAGATTTGACATAATTGAGAAAGCGCAATTGGCAATAATCGCCAGAAACTTTGTCCACACGATTAGATTCTCTTGGGGATTGATGCCTGTTTAGATGATTATCTCCTAGAAAACGAATGTGCAAAGTAATAAGTGTTACTCAGTGCTATATATTGATAATGACTTACAACGAAACGATCAAGACAGAAACAACTAAATGACAGAATGATCCAACATTTTATTCAAAATTCAAACTAGAAGATTATTATGGACTTTTTGCGTTTCTGTCATGAACTATTCTAGTTATGCAATTTGAAGTGCTCTCGGTGCGAGAATTCCGAATTTTGGTATAATATGACTGACTCTTCATGCAAAACCTCAGTATGTGGCGTCTATGCTCGCTGCAGTCATCGTTCGTAAACCAATCGTTCGCGACCTCCATTTTTATATTAATGTCTGCATAATATTCTGTTTGCGTACCTTTCACATTCGCAATAATATATTCCAAAAACTTCATATTTCATACGAAAGTCGTTGTTGCAAAAACTTTCGAAATGAGAAAATTTGCAAACATTCACACACAAAGAAAATAAAAATTAACAGTTATAAATGTTTGTGGCATTTATGCTCCAAAATTTTATATGAGTGGAATACGATTTCACTGATTAATTGTATATTTCGTCTCTCTTTAGCTGTCCTTTAAGTCATTGTTTTAATTTTTCCTTGAACATTGAACGTACACGATATGCCCCATCAGAAAAATGACATTGTTATCATCTATAGTTTTCTCAACACCCACAGTGGACGAATGTGCCGCTTTACATGAAAAAGTTTCATATGTTGGCTTTAAAAGCAGATAATTATCAGCAATTCGCTTTCCGTCGTTCTGTTGTGATATAATTAAATAATTTTATAAGATTCATTTTTCTTTCGCCTAACACTATGTTAAAAAAAATCATGATACGTGTAGAGAAAACTAAGCTAACCGCGTATGAACGGATGACAACATCACGCAATGACACGGAAGCGACCAATTACCTGGGTAAGCTTTGGCTATTTAGTTTCCTCTGGTCCATATATACATACATATTTGTTTGCTGAAAGAAGAAAAAAGACAAGGATCTTGGAAAAATTCATTTAAAAGCGTAAAAGAAATTTAGGTAAAATTTTTAAATAAATTTGCCACGTATTTTGTCATGGACCATGAAAAGTAGAATCTTTGAATAGAATCTTTATTAAGCAAAAATCATAAGATGAACTTTGAAAAATTTAAATTATAATTACAATTATTTTTAAGGAAGAATATCCATCCGGTCAATTAGCAGCTGGCCTTCATTTAATTTCTGATAAGCGATTCTCCTCAAAAGATGGCGCAAAAATATATTTGTCATTGTCCTTTCAGGAAAGCAGCTGAAAGACATTTCGGCCAATCAATCAGAGACCAAACCATCTAATCAATGTCTAGCAAGGAATAGCTGTTATTATATTGGTTTAGCTTAATAGGACAAAGAAAATACTAATGGCTAACAATCCTTAATAAAGGGACTCAAAAAGATATAGGAGAGGATATAGTGAAGCTTTGCAACGGTAACAGTGACACATGAATCAATTAAAGGATGAGAACGATATTGCCACCAGATATCCTTGTGAAAGACGATCTCTTGTTAGATCGAAGAGGGTCAAAAAGAAAAAAAAATTCTAAATCGTTTCCTTAAAGATAAGGTGCCTGCCTGTTAAGTTAATGTCATTGGTTTATGACTATTATTATTATTATTATTATTATATTTATTATTAGATAAGCAATAAATTCTTAAACTCAAATTAAGATGAGGCCGAGTAGATGTTGAATTATTTTGCAATGCGGAAAACTTTCAGATCGCGTAAAGACCGCGCTTATCGTCAAGCTAAGCAATTTCGAAAACGTGATTTATTAAGTAAGCTTGTAAGCAATGATCATGAATAGCAGGATTACAATCGTTCTCTTTGGCTTAATCAGTACTTATAGTAGAAATGTGTGATTGTGAATTATAAGTGAACGTTAACGTTCCGTTAATCATTTGTCTTTGCTTGCTTATTTGCTTTTGACGCTTTTTACAGCTTTCGTAATCAACTTGAGTTCAAATAGGATTCGAATATGAGTTACATGCGTGGGATAAGACTAGAGATATAACGCTAAGCGAACGAGATTTTTTATTTACTTACGAAAGCTTTATGTTTTTATTTTAAAAAAAGAAAAAAAAAAAAACAAAATATAATATGACTTACAAAACATATAATTCTTTGCTTATTTATTTATTTTTTTTTCATCCCTTTGGGCAGATTCTTATCATATTTTGAATATTAATTATATTTTATAAATATCAGTGATATATATAATAATAATTATGATATGTTTAACTGCCGCACCCGTTAAAAGAGAGAACTTAAGCGCATGTTTTTAACGTCCTTTGTATATGAAGAAATTAGCGCTATTTCGCCTTAAAGGCCCTTAAGCATTTCATCGAAGCGGAGAAAGATAGAGTCAACTATATTGACTTTGGTAATATTTTTTCTGCAAATTCATCACAGTTACGGAATTTCGCAGATAAATGTGTATAAAAACATAATCGAGCTTTTGCAAGTACAACCTAGAAAACCATCCACAGTTGGAAAATATCATTGTAAGTGTAAAGAAAGAAAACCCATAAGTAATTTTAGTGTGATTTACTTAATTAAAATTAAAAGAAATTTTTGTGAAAAAGAATTTTCCTTTTTTTTTTTTCTTCCCCCTTTTCCCCTTGCAGACTAATGTTAAAGAAAAGTCTATGAAATAAATAAAAACAATTGAACGAAAAATTTGCAAAAATTATTAAAAAAAAAAAAACACTTAATCAACATACAGTAAAAAGCAATTATTAATTAATAATAATATAAAAAAAAAAATATACA
>NW_023998415.1:41142005-41142329 GCF_014805625.2 Glossina fuscipes | reverse complement strand
TGCTGAAATACGGAAAGCAAAAATACTCATTGATTTTTTCTCACCAAGTGGAAGAGAAAAAATTGAGAAAAAAGAAGAAATTTCTTTTAAAAATAATTTAATTAGAAAATTTTTGAAAAATTATTAAAAGAAACAATTAAAGCATAGTTATACATAAAAACAAATGAAATAATAGATAAGCAAGTGATTGCTATTTAAATATCAAAAATTTTATTTCAGAAAATTCTCACTTTTTTTTTTCCTTTCCTTTCTTGTTTCTTTTTTTTATTTTTTTATTTATTTTTTTTTTTTGTGTACTTTTATAATGTTAATGTATAATTAATA
>NW_023998415.1:41096665-41141905 GCF_014805625.2 Glossina fuscipes | reverse complement strand
AGCAGTACATGACGATAGAGTCAATAATATATATATATATGCATATATATATGTATATATATTCGGGACTATTTTTGTCTAGTGGACAAAATCTCTAAACGAAAGGAAAAACTCGCAATAACTCTCACGCATGTAAATAGTGCGACTTTGATTTCATTGACAAAATTCTACTCCAATCTCTGAAAATTGCAACAACGGGACAAAGTATAGAAAAAAAAAGAAAGCAAAAAGAAAAGAAAAAAAGAAAAGGAAAAGCTGGAAAAGGAAAACGCATTTGCAACAACAAGCGGCAGGACTAAAATAAGGAGCTTACCCGAAGAGCTTAACTAATTGTGATTATTGTCGTATTGAAAACAGTATCGCGAAAGGAAAAGAACACTTTTTCTTACAATATTAAATCAACTCCTCCACACTCTCTCCCTCTCCCTGTGACACTCACACTCACTCACTCACTCACTCATTCACTCACTCTCTCTCTCTCTCTCTCTCTCTCTATCTCTCTATCTCTCTCTCTCTCTATCTATCTATCTATCCATCTATCCGTCTATCTATCTCTATCTTTCTATTTCTTTCTTTCCTGCTAATTGAGACAAGTTAAGCCACTCGTTAAATCGAGCGTGTGAGAAAGAGGGCGCAGGTCTTCTAAAGAGTAAAAATGTAAGTATTGATTTTTTTTTTTCTTTTCTAACATTTCCTTACAATAATTGCATACGTTTTGGCACGCACACAAACGCGTAACTACTGCATACCATTTAGAGCTCCATAATACAATAATTGTGTCAACTTGTGCCTCTGTTACGACGTAGGAAACGTTTGTTTATAATAATTTCATCATCATTTCAAATTGTTCAGATTGTCTCTTGTAAATACATTATTATTTGCTAAAATTTTCTATCATCGAGTCGTCTATAAGATGAACTGCTTTCGGTCATAATCGCAATCATGAATCATCATATCATATAAGTCAAAGGTTCGTTGAAAACTTGAAAACGTAGGATTTATTAAAAGATTTTTTAGTTTAATACATACAATACAATAGATAGATAGATGTGTATGCAAATGATATTAGAGCGCTATTTTAATAAACTTGATTTATAGCTGGATATATATATATATATATATATGCATATATATGTTGTGGGATCTTACTTGTATATATCAAATTTATATATGAAACGCTATAGCTATTTCTTACACAATTATATAATGTGGTAGTAGTATACACATTCACACACTCAAATACGATATCTACAATGTTTCTCATATTCCTCATCCATTGGTAGGGAAATATTTTATCAATTATACCCTTGTACGTAGGTATTGAAGTTTTTCTTCCATTTTACGCTTTCTAATGACTTAGAACGATCGAGCAGATAAATATATATATATATATGCAGTAGAGGAAGGCAATAAATATTTATAAAAAGCCATTCAAAGCCCTATAAATGATGGCTCATAATAATTAAAAATTACTTATAGAAAATTTAAGAGAAATCGATTTGAAACAGAAAGGTTGTGTACGCTTTAATCCTTCGAAACTTGTAAGTTTACGTTTTTCTGGCCTTTTGTTTCTTCTTTCTTTCTTTTGCCAATGAACATGACGTGTAAAAGTAAGGCATGTGCCAATTAACAAATGAAATTATGTTCGCTTAAAGCAAATCTTAAAGGAAAAATTCTGAAGATTTTCGCTGACTTAGACGGAAAATATATGTATGTAACAAATACGGGATCGATATTTCCCGTAGCCATATTTGGCAATTTTCATTTTCTCTAACGTTTCCATATGTTTTCAGTGTTGCGCGTGAAATAAACCCAAAATCAAAAGCTTAGTCTGCCGATATAAAATAGAATTGTACAATGGCGGGTTGAACTTTTTTTTTTGGAATTTTATGATGTGTGGGCGGGCAGATGTACATTGGTTATGATTACCTCTTTGATGCGTATTCTTAAACGATAATGAGATATCTAAAATATTCCATGATATTCGTGGATGCATTCGATGTGTATAACAAGCGTGAAGTCTTTTTGCATCACCAGCATTTTGCCGGTCGAGACCATTGTCTTGCCTTTAAATTTTCTTGCTATCTTGCTTTGTAATAAATTTTACATTGTCCTTTATAGAAGCTATGAGAGTAAATCATAAGGAAGACATTTTCGTAGCAATTATAAAAAGGGTCATGTTTGCTTTTAAAGTTGACAAGCAGCCGTCAATTAAAATAATGTCTATCAACTTTCTGTTTTCTATCGCAATTTGCACTTATATCAAATTTAAGATATTAGTTGAAAGACCATCGGGCAGATGGATGATTTAGAATCTTTCGCCAGTTATATATATTCTTAAGTTACTACTTACTTTTAAATCGGCTCAAGCACGACACGTAGAGAATCGAAGAAAGTCATCCACTATCCATGAAATCAGACAGTGACCGGTTTCTTTCTGAAATAATCCAAGCACAATGACCAATGAAGAGGCAAGCATGACTCTTCGGATGCCGTGCGCTTCTTTTTTCTTATGTACGTAGCCACTCAGGGTATGACCTATACGTATGGGCGCGGTAAGGAAGGACGAAAAAAATATATCATCTTTTCTTCGAACCAGTAAAATGTTTAATCTGTTCACGGGAACTTCGTCACTGCGATTGCATTGATAAGCACTTTGATGACGTATATGTTTGGCATGATGCATTTACCTCAACATTGGCTGCGGGAAAATGTATCAATAGGGAATCAATTGTTTTGGTTAAAACGACCTAAGCGCCGTAGCAGAGGTTCGTGATACATAAAAGACCTTCTCGTATTCTCGTAATAGGTTTCCATAGAGTATTTGCAATGCAAACGAATAAACTTTGAAACTTTGTGTGGAAAATAAATTTTCCATGCATTGGCCATTAGCCAAGGGCAAGTATTATCCAAAAGTAGTCGAAGATTTTGCCGACACAGAGCGAATTTACTGGCGAGCAACGTTGGCCACATGCATGCGGTAGGCAAGAGAGAAAGAATATTCATGAGTGATTTTTTAAATTGATTTGCATTGATTTGTCCCAACTACAGATTCAATTTGTATATATGTATGTGTAAATATGTATAGACGTATAATGATCTCCATTGATTCATTCGAATTCATTATCAATAACTGCGACAATATCTTGACCCAATTTAGACACAGTGACGGACTATACTAAACTAATGTGAAATTCAAGTCACTTCCGCAAAATGATGATTGATTTTCATTCTCGAAAACTTGTATTTTATATGTTTTTGAAAAAGTTTAAAGCAAAAAATTTTTATTCGTTAGATAGTACCGCCGTACATGTTTCATATTATAACGAATTAATCTAGAAGTTAACGATACACTTTGGAATTGTATATACGTTGCAGTTTTGCGCTTCACTTTACTATTACTATTACTTTTAATATGAACGGCACTCTCTGATATGATACGTGTAGGCACTTTTTAGGCTAGTGCTTTAAAAATAATAATTACTTTTTTTTTTCAAAATTTCGCTATTCATTTAAATAAAATATTCTTTCCGTTTACCGCAGTTGAAAACAATACCAAATAAAAACAAGAAAAAGAAAAGCAAGAAAAACAAGAAAAAAAAAGAAAAGTAAATCTCTTTGAAAACAACCGAACTTTAACTAAACAGTAAGAAAAATGGGCAAAAAAGACAAAAAAGATAAAGAGTAAGTGAAGAAATTTTATTACAAAATGCTTTAAATCTTGTAGAAGGGCTAAGTAAGAAGAACTAATAGAGTACAAAGATAAAAATAAACGAAATTCGATTGATTTTAATAAATGTTTGTTTAACTAAAAAATTAGGAAAAAATTGTTGAAATTCTATTCTAAAAATGGTTTTGTATAAAATTTTTCCACACAGGGCGGAACCAGCACCAGCAGCCGATGCTCCACCAGCAGGCGATGCCCCACCAGCCGGTGAGGGCGGTGATGGTGAGATTGTTGGCGGACCCCGAAATCCTCAACAAATCGCGGCACAAAAGCGTTTACAGCAAACTCAAGCACAAGTCGATGAGGTAATCAATCTGAATACTAAATATTTCTTCGCCCATCGTTTCTCCGCGCCCCTTTTTAAGATTTTGCTTAAATGCTTTTTCGCATTAATATAGCAAACGTTTAGAAAGTCAGTAAAAAACGAAAAAATAAATAAATAAATAAATAAAAAGAAAGCCGTCACCGCATTCCTATACAAAAAAAAAAAAAAAAAAAAAAAAAAAAAACGCTTGATCGGCTATGTCAGTCGATCTGTCCGTTTCAGAGTTTCTCGCCCGAAACATTGAGTTTATCTTAATCTTAATGTTAATCCTAAATTTCTTTTCAACGTAACACGATTACAATCGTAAATCACTAAAATTGGTGGACAAGTTCCTGCAGTAGTAATCCAATAACTCAAAGTCTACATCCTAATGCTCTCAATCTCTTCAATAAAACCAACATCTCATTTATAGTATAACTTATGCTCTTTCGGTGAATAGGTAGAAAAAAGGGCTCGTGTGTAAATGCATCTAAATGTATTCTCGCATCTTTTCCTGAGTAGACAATTATTCATCTCCAAATATCAAAGATGCTCTTCCTTGCCACTAAATAACCCGTGTACTCTCATGTCTTTCGAGAGGAAATTGATTAGACAAGTTTACACAAATTTCGTATATTCTTTGAGAGTCAATTTTTGTCCAATCCTATATGGGGTTTATATAAAAGGCGCATGTACTTTTATACTCTCATATGTCATTGTATGCAATGAATGCTGTTAGGATGTTTTACATGACGTTTCATACAAAATTCGATCATTTCGATTTATGCGTGAATACATTTCTCAAAGGCGCCATTATCGGGCCAGCTGTATATCTGGGTAAATAAAAGTTGCATTTATCAAGTGGGTGTTTGGCGCATTCAAATCTCATTACGGTCTGACCGCATGTAGTTGCAGTTAGGGTAAATGGCTCAGCCGGTAAAGACGTAACACTCCAAGCCATTGACAGAGATAGGCATTTTTTCTCCCTTGAGAATACAATGTCCATATGCGTTGCGTTGACTGATTCCATATTCCTTCAATCCCTTTTGCGGATTTTATCCATTTGCAGAAGCGTTCAAATTATATGGGATCTAACACAAAGTATATCCAGGAGTTTTTCTTATACTTCTTTCAGTATTTTCTTCTCCTTTATTTCTGGTACCACTGGTGGGTATCAGCAAATGCCGAAGATGAGCCCCAGCTTCGGCCTGATTCGGCAATTTCGTGGCATATTAAACATTTAACGTTTTAGAAGAGGAGTCTCGCACTTGCCAAGCGAAGGATTCGCCATATACATGTTCTTATTCTGGAAATGAAAGATAGCCTCCCTTGGTCTCGTCTTAATGCTGCTTAATGTGTGTAGGGTTGTACATCTGCGGCCATCCTTTATCTCTTTCTCTTTCCCTTCCACACTTCGATATCACCATACTACATGTGTAGTGCACATCCCTTGAATAATTGGACATATTATCATAAAAAAAAAAAATAAAAAAATTGATCGGGAGATTTGCTTTTGCATATATATATTAAAAGCATTCGATTTACGGTGATCTTTGATGTGCAGCCTAGACAAATTCTAAGATTTCGGAATTGTTTGCGCGCCCACTAGCGACTAAGTTGCGTCGAGTTTGCCTCAAGTTTAGAATTTGAATTCAGGTTTTTAAACTCTCTCTTACAGGATCGTACAAGATTCGAAAGTTTCGCATCTACAATTTCCTATATGATATATATATATATATATATATATATACGATATTGTGACGTATGATTTGAGGTTTTTATTTGGCTTATTTTATGTATCGTTGTCTTCGTATCATTGACTTGTGATTATTAGTTTAATCTTTACAATATTTATTTACAATTGATAGGAAAATTATTTAAAGGGATTTGTATTTACAATGCTTTTTCCGGTCTTGTCCGTGCCCTTACGTATTATAGTACCCGATACCGATAATGCTTTAATCTCTCGTTTAAATGTTAAACTTTTCGATAGTGGCCAGCCGCACGACGCAGGAATGTGTGCTGGGTTCTGGATTTTGTTTCCTTAAAAAATCGAAAAAATTTCCTGCTCAGATTAACAAAGATGGGATTTTCGTAAAAATATATCGTCTTGGTCACCGTGAATAATTGAATCGATTAACTTACTCATGCCTATCTATTTTATGTATAAAAATTTTCTTGTTACGTGACAATTAGCGAGGCCAGAGTGTTATTTTTCGAGTATATAGAGCAATAGCATACAAGTATGTGGTATACGATAGGCCAAAGGGTTCGAGTCAAATCAAATAAAACTTCTTTCTCGTACGTTTTTGTTTTTTTTTTTTTTGATTCTAATATCATTTATCTGCTTCGATCTCTTTTGTCAACAGGTAGTGGATATAATGCGAACAAATGTAGAAAAAGTGCTTGAACGCGATCAGAAACTGTCCGAGTTAGATGATCGAGCCGATGCTTTGCAACAGGGTGCTTCGCAATTTGAACAGCAAGCTGGTAAATTGAAACGAAAATTCTGGTTGCAAAACTTAAAAGTAAGTCAATGAAAATTAAAAGTCCGTTCAGATGAGACAGAATAAATGATAATATCAACAATAATGTATAATTTGTAATTCAGATGATGATTATTATGGGCGTTATTGGACTGGTTGTTGTAGGCCTTATTGCAAGTGAGTAAATTAAATTTATAAAAAGTTAATATTTTCGCAATAAAATTATTTATAAGATTTTCAAAACTTTTTTAAAACAATTAACATCACATTTACATTTAACGTAAATGCAAAAAAAAAAAAAAATAAAAATAAATAAATAAATAAATAAATAAATAAATTTCCCTGTTTTAAAACAAAACATATACAAAATTAATTTATTATATTTTATTTGATTTTATTTTATTTATTTATTTATTTTTTTTTAGGTAATTTTATGTAAAATTTGCTAGCATTTCTTCCTTTCAAAAACAAAGAACAAAAAAAACGTTAAATTCAATTCTGAATAAATTCGAATTTCATACATCATCATAATATGTTTAAGTAGCAAAATTTGTTTTGGTTTTGGAGTTATCATCAACTATTAGTCAACTTAACTCATCCGTGCTGAAGCAACGTATCACTAAAACGCACATAAATAAAAAATATATTTGAAAGAAAACAAAAAAAGAAAAAACAAAGTTCAAGTTGCTGTTGGCTTAGAACGCACGACTAACACGATAGTATTCTTGGTAAATTGGCACAAAGGTTCGCTATATAGTAATTTTTAATGAATCTTTTTTTATTTTTTTTATTTTTTTTTCTTAAATAAATTAGATTTTTTCTACATTTTTGTTTATGTAATTAAAAGTTGGTTTACTTGTTGGTTAAACTTAGTATTCTTGTTACATTTTATTTTTGCTGTTCACCTATTGTTTAGATAAGAACTTTTTTCTATGTACACATATACATATGTACCCCTATGCACAATATGTGTTTTAAATTAATTTTTTTTATTTTTTTACCTCAAACTCAACTATAATTTGTTCTTAAAAAAATGACCTTAACAGCTCTTAAACCTATATGTAGAGCAGAGCGAAAAGTTTTTTTGGATCAGCGATAAGAGCAAATCTCTCGAACTAATTTGATTGAACAATCTTATACCACATTTTCCTATCAATATACACATAACAGATATTTTCCTACAAACAAAAATAATATATATATATATATATATTTATTAAAAAGTCTTGCCCAATTGAAAATATTTACAGAGACAGCTCTATTTATCCCTCTACTTTGATTATAAACATAATCGACTTAACGTTTTAGCTCGCTTGGCAATAAAGGATCTAGCAATTCTCCTATTCTCCGTTTCGCAAAATTTTCTCTTTTTTTTCTTACTCTTCGTCTTTTTGCTGCCGAATCATCATCTCGTGCAAAAGAAGCAAAGTCTCATTGCGCGTAATATCGCATAAAGTAAATATTGAACATTTTCTCAGTTCTATATTCATTCCAATTCAGATCAGTTTACCCTTAAGTGTGATGATCGATATCATTTTGAATTGGATCAACTAAGAGACAGAGACTCATAGCGAAAGACCGACCAATCGATCAATGCGCACCAATCGCACAACATATGTGAAAAGTATTTTTGAACGTGTGAGGAAAATTTCGTTGCATCACTGTTCGCAACACTTTATAGAGAATCATTTCGCATACTATATCTATATCATATCCAAAGCAATATGCGATATTCGTAAATAACTTTCTCGTTACATCACGTTCGGGAAGGTCAATAGGAGACATTAATTGAAGCAAATTGCCGAACGAAAATTCACGAGATCACTGACAGTTTAAATCTATTGCATTCCACTGTTCTTGATAATCGATTTTTGTTTTGGTCAACAAACGGAAAATTCCCTCTAAATCATCCAATAATTGGAGCTTTTTCTGGCCCCAATCGTGATATGGAAATGAAAAGAAGAGTTGCCCATCCAGTTGGTCTATTTAGGAAAAGTTTATATCTCTTGCCTAAGCGGTAGGCGGATCGGTCCATTTTCAAGGATCCATGGTCGTTGTATTCTATTAATCGCTTTAAGTTACTTCGCCTATTTACATATCTTACTCATATTTGTTAAGCTGTTCCTTCAACCATAAGGAATTTGGAATTTTGTGGATTTGTGTATGTTTTTTTTTTTGCTTTGCTCTGTGAGCTGGAGGTATAAAATCTTCGAAAGATACTGCTGGGTCTTAGTAGCAGCATACACGATTCGCCATCCCTGGCGCATACGTACTAAAAACTACCCCCCACACACACTTCGTCTACCAGTCTGCCCCGCGGGACCACCGTTAGGTATTACTTCGTGGGGGCTGGTTGTCGCTAGCACGCTCTTGATGGTGGGAGCTCAGTAGAATGCACTATCGGCTTCCACTCCCTCTACTCTCCACCCGTTGTCTCTCCAATCGTCGCAACTCCACGAGCGTATTGCTGGCGAATGCGTCTACGGTGTTCCAGGCTGCTGCACTGCCAACCATTGCGCTTGTTATCTCGTTAGGTGGCACTTGAGGCCGCCCATTCTCGAACCTGCTGCAGTAGGACATTACGTGTTCTACGTCCTCCTCTATATCCTCGCATACCGGGCAGTTAGGCGAACTGTCGTACCCGAATCTGTGCAGATATTTCCGGAAACAGCCATGGCCAGTCAGAAGCTGGGTTAAGTAAGGATTTGTGTGTATGTGTGTACGCGGGTGTGTGTGTGTGTGTGTGTGTGTGTGTGTGTGTGCAACATTGTTTTATAATAAAGTTGTTATTGGCAAATTTTGTTGAGAATATTGCTCTGAAACGCGTTAAATTTGGCACAAAGTCAAGCACACTATGACAAGGCTATAACAAAGCATTGTCATCTCGGTATGGGAACGTCAGAAGAATGCTATTAATAATCAACACATACCTATGTTTTCTTTCTATTTTTTTCCATTTAATTATTCCCATAGTTCGATAGTTCGCCAAAATAAAATGTAAAAAAATCCTATTCGGTTTAGATCAGTTCTTGTAATACCTACCTCTTGAATATCACTTTTTTGTCTTTACATATATATATATATATATATATATATTGGATATTATATTTTTCTAAAATTTGTTAGCATCACATAGATAATTATAGAAAGGAAAAATTATATCTATATATGCAGTTCGCGTTATTTATATGCTTTTCAAATTTATATATAAAAAAACAATCGAAGGTCAAACTCATAACAAGAAATTACGAAATTATGACGTCATTTTTGAAAAAAGGAGTTTTCACTAATTCTGACCGCTCGCAAGAGTCAACTTTGATTACTTTTGAGGCTTAATCTGGCGAAAGGAGTCTTGATCGCAGCAGAAAGACAGAAAGATATTCGTATACCGACCCTAGTGTGCATATATATATATATATATATATATTACTTGGTTTCCAAATGTGATGCAACTCCTGTGCTGGGTATAGAAATAACAGAAATAATTCGCGAATATTAAGTAGCCCTAGGGCCACAAGTTCGACAATTATGTTTGTTATCGTTAACAACATAACAACAACAAAAAAACAAACGTCATTCTTTACGATGAGCAAAACCGAAAATCCCGAAAATTTTTTACTAAGTACGAATTGATCAGTTAGCTGAATAAGGCTACGCAAGATATTCATTGAAAGTTTCAGATGAAATTATGTTAAGATTGTGAACTCACCTTCACTTTCCACTTTAGTTTATGGCCAAATTGTAACTTTCTTTGCCAGTTTTCGTCGCCATCTTTCCCAAATATGAGCGAAACTATTGCTTAATCGATTTATTTATTTATTTAATTATTAATATTTTTTTTTTTTTTTATCTCTGTAAATTAAATTCATACATATACATTTACGTAGTTTATTAATTTAGTCACTTTCGCGGCATTTTCTCCGAAGCCGACAAATAGCGTTTCCATCGTATTAACACAATATCTCATCTAGTTCTCAAGTTACAATCTCTCTCGTGTGAAAAAAATAAATTTTTGTTTATTTCATTTTAAAAGATACTGAACATAAAATATATATTCATAGATAATTCACTTTAACGATTATGAGTAACGAACGTTTTTCATAAGCATCTGCAATGTTTCGAACCTTTTTCATAAGATTCATTCACCTAAAAAAGTTAATCTTTCGGTTAAAATGCTGAACATATTTTGTAACTTTTGCACTTTAATTGAATCGAGTAATGTGAAGGTGATCTTGTGAAAATGAACTAACATAATTCATATAAATTATGAAAAATAATATTTATAAAACAATATTAATGCAATTATTTATTAACCTTCGTTTATCATAACTATAATTTTGCAGAGAAAGATGAGCACGATTAAGAAATTCAAACTATTTTTTAAAGCCAAAAACCAAAAAGAAACAAAAAAAAACATAGTTAAGAATACAAAAACAAAAAAAAAACAAAAAAAAAAAATATGCATAAGAAAAAAAAAGTAAATAAACCAATAAGAAATACGATTAAAGACAAGTCAAAGGTAAAATTTGAAATGAATTTTTTTAAGTAACGCTACAGTACAGTAAAAGCGGATTGCCCGTTGAAATGGCTCGAAGCGAAGCTTTTCTTTGATTTTATTATTTTACATTAATTAGCAATTCCTTTATATATATATTATTTGAAAATTTATTTTATTAAGGCGCTTTTATAATTCGACATATATTTGTAAAATGCAAACCGATGAAATATCGCATCCTTCCTTCCTTCCTTCCTTCCTTCCTTTTCGTTTTACAATCATGGGTAATATTTTTCTTTTTATTAAGAGAAATTTTCCTTCTTTTTTTTTTTTTTTTGTTAATTTTGTAGTCAAATGCTGTAAAAATGTATGTTATCCTCTTAATGCTCAATGACGTAGATGAGTAAAAGCGATTAAAAATTTTTTAAAATATATGTATGCATATGTATACATACATATTTATATTACATCATCATACATATATACGATTATGTGTTTATACGCTTGTATATATGCACATATTTTTGCGGCAAATATCGTCCAAGGTAATGGGTCCGTTCAAGTTCGCCTAATAATAATGAGAGACTTTAGTCCATGAACATGGACTAATGTGCATATACTTGGTATGGTACGATCACCTAACGGTATTACGAAAGTTAGGATAACAATTTCACCTCTGTTCATGGATAAAGGTTGAGATAGACATAGGAGAATAACTATCACCTGAACGTCTTACGGAAGTTTGGAGCAAGAATCATTCATCCATTCATGCATAGATTTTGAGACAGACATAGGAGAGTATCATCTCTGAAGATCTTACGGAAGTTTGGCTATTGAATTTCCACACATTCATGAATAGAGATGTTTATCTTATCTCGTCTAGTTCTAGTTCGCTGCATGTAACTCTGTAACATTACGATCTATTGTGAATACGACCCAATGTTTTGAATGAAACGATACAACTAAGCTTTGTATCAGTTGCATTCACTTATTGTTATTTGTGTTAAAAAGGATAATTCAATTTTTCTTATCAAGGGCAACTTTTTCAACCGTCTACCTACTAAATGACTTATATATTCGTAGTAGAGTAACTTGCAGAAGTTATTCTCTTATCTAATCGTAATGACGCGCCTCGTTAACATCAGCTAATGCCTAATCTAACTGTAGACAGCACAAGTTTGTTGCATCCGCCATACTTAATTTAAAATTAACACATTTTCAGTCAAACGACGATATCGTCAGGTGAAGAGTGTATAGAATAATTTTCAATATCCTTTCTTGTTAACCTTATGAGTTAGAGGTAGAAAATGTCGAAACAGTAAAAATAATAAAAATTTGATTGCTTAGTCGAATATGAGTGGTCGGATCTTCCATTAAATAAATTCGTTAGAATTTCACCCTACTATCTTTTATAATCTCTGAATAAGAATGCACAAGACTTTTGCTTAGAGAAACAGAGATTTGGTCAGCTTACGCTTTACTGTAGACATGGCCTTTTAGCAACATGTACCATTTTCAGTAGCAACCTGCCTGCAAGAATTTCATATTTTTTTAACAACATGCCACCCACTGACAGATGGACGGAAAGACGGAAAGACGGATACACAAGCAGCAAGAATATGCATACTTTATAGGATCGCTGAAATTTCCTTTTTGGATGTCGCGACACGATTACGACAAAATAAGTGTACAGAACACTATCATTCTTCAGCTATGGGTATGAAAATTATTTTTCACAATATATTTGGCATATATTGCTTATGAAAGAAATTACAAAAGTTCGTCTATTAATTAGCAAAGCAACGTAAGTGTTACCAAATGTTTTTCAACTGAACTCTAATGATCTGCTATTGGTGGTCAACAATAAATCATTGATAGATTTCCAGTTAGTCGCTAGTAATCATTGCTATGCACTAATAAAATGTGAATACCGGGAAATTCACTTATCATATTCAGCCTGTTAAACAAAAAAAGAAAAGCTAAATTCATCCGAATCGCCATCAAGACGTTGAAAGTAAACGGTTTGCAATTCTTCTCTAAAACGAAAGAAAATTCGAAAAACAAGAAGAACAGGAAAAAAAAAAAATAGAAGAAACTTATGCTAAGAATTTGAGCTGCGTTTCCTTGGCTTTTATAATGAACGTAATCTAATGTATAGATTGTGTATAAACATACCTTAATGTATGTATGTTTGTATGTTTGTGTAAAATATTGGAATGGTATAAAATGTGCTAAAGTTTAATAGACCCTTGGCCCGTGACGAATAAATACTGTAATTAATATTTAATTGTCGTTAATTGCAAGAGCGTAATCATTATATTCATTAAAATAATGTGTACTTTGTATCTCCTCTTTTTTTTTCTCCCTTTCTCTCTCTCTCTCTCTCTCTCTCTCTCTCTCTCTCTTTCTCTCTCTATCTATCTATCTATCTATGTACCTATCTATGTATCTCTTTTGAAACATTGCTTAGATAAACTTGGCCTAATAGGTGGCGAACCGCAGCCTCAATATCCACAATATGCATACATGCCACCACCACAACAGCCACCTCCACAACAGTCTACTGCGGGAACAGGTAATACCGGTGGCACATCACCATTGGTCGATGATGGTCAGCAAGGCGAAAAACAATCCCAAAAAGTATAAAAAGCTATTATCGTCAATAATTATTGATTTCCAATATGAGAGAAAACGAAATTGCTTAAGAAAATTTACTTTTTTTTTTTTGTTTTGCAAATACGAAAATAAAACATACAATAAATAAACCTATACAACATTTACATGCATTCATACAGACATAAATCATTAAACGTTAAACTAGAAGAGACGAAACGCAAAAAAAAAAAAGAAAAGCAAACCCAAGAACAACTTAGACAACTAGAAGAACAAATTTGTGGCGGAAGGAAGAAAAGTTACAGAGAACCATTTCCACTTAAATTTACTAAACTGGCAGTTACAGTCACAGTGACAGTGATAGTGACAGTGATAGCGACAGTGATAGCGACAGCCATAGCCACAGCCACAGCCACAACCACAGCGACAATGACAGCGACAATGACAGCAACAATACCAGTAAACACGGATAGAAATACTTTTAAACACGGAATAACTTTGGATTGACATACAAATGAAATAAAATCAATTACTATATATATATATATATATATATATATATATATGTAAATTTGCATATATATATATATATATAAAATGACAGTAAAGTAAAAAAATATAATAACAATATTTGCGCAGCGATGCAAGATTTAAACACTTTTTAGAGACAACAACTAAAACAAAAACAACAACAGAAACAGTAACAACAACAGCAAAAACAATACTAAACAAAACATAACCAAAAAAACTATATTTCAATAAATTTATTGCAAAACAAAATTTTCAAATAAACGAAAAATATTATTAAACTAAATAAATGAAATATAAAATAAAAGGCAAAAAAAAACAAAAAAAAAAAAAAAATAGAAAGAAAGAAAAAACATGAACAACAGCCACAAAAATTATGGTATAATCATATACATACAAATATATATATATATACATAATAATATAAATGGTGTAAAAACAAAAAACCAAATATAAGAAAAAAGAAAATAATTAAATGAATAAAAAAAGAAAAAAAAAAAACACTAACAACTAATTAGAGGAAGAAAAAAAAAAAAAAAAAAAAAAAAAAAAAAATAAAAGAAAAGAAATTCAATTTGTTTGCATTAATATTAATTTCATTTAATGAAAAATCAACTAAATAAAGTAAAATTATATTAAACGAAAAACCAAATGAGCTGAATGTATATATATGAAACTTATTGCTGATGGTAGGCATCGTTGCAAAACAAATACACATATATATATATGTATATGTATTTATATTTGAAAAAAAAAAACTCCTTTAAAGATCGTAAGTTATGTAGAGCGAGAGCCGTGCAGTTATTGAGAATATATTAATTACTTTAATCAAATTTTATTATTATTCTTACTATTACGTATACAAGAAAAAAAAAAAAAAAAAAAAAAAAAAAAAAGAGAAAGAAAGAAAAGTCAATCACGCCAAATCATCTTCCAACCTCATGACTACTATTATTAATACTTATTGTAGAAAACCAAGTGAGTAATAAAATTTCTGTCATAATAAGTACAATGGATCTTTTCTTTTCTTTTTTTTTTTTTTTCTTTTTTTTCTTTTTTTTTTCCTTTTTCTTCTTTTTGCTTGTATTCTTATATTCACTTTCTTACACCCATAACTTGAAGGTGATTTTATCATGCCGATGCATAGCATACCATAGCATATATACAAAAATGTCGCAGCAATATTGTAGAAGCTCAACACACACATACAAACACACACATACAAACACACACACACACACACACACACACACATGCACGCGCGTATTTTTGATAACAGAAAATTTTAACGGCTCCGTAGCGGAGATCTTCTCTTGCAGAAACGTAGTGAGAGGTGTTCAAGATGTTCGTGACATTTGAATTTTTTTGTTTAATTTTTCACAAACAAAGGCACACACGCTAAAGTTCCGATTAGTTAAAACCTAACTGAAGCTATCGCACTATAGAGGCTTTACTAGTTTGGCAAAGATCGCGCGCAACATATGTGTGAGCGGTTCAGCTCGCCATTGACAAGAAAGTATTTCGCAACTCTTGCAGAATATGCATATTTGCGCATTGATAGCTTACACCGTCTCGAACCTGGCCTTCACAGGTCGAATATCTCGAAATGAGTGGATAACAGGATACGGTTTTCGCTTATTGCGTCGTGATAACCGTAAGTAGCGCAAGTAATCAACGAATGGCCATTGCCGCCATTGGCAGTTATATCGTCCTCAACATAACGTATGGAACTTGCTTGTTTGTCTTAATTGCCGTTAACTAGTATTCTACACCACAACTATTTGACACGTAGTGGATAAAAAAGCATCAGTCCAAGAGGCGTGGGAGAAACTAATGTAATATTTTTCCAAAACTAAATTCTTTTTTTTTTCGTTTATTGTCAAAAAAAAAAATGATTTTTTAATTGATCAAAACGTATATAGAAAGATGATTGTGAACGTAAGAAAACCGCATATAACGCATATACACGTCCATCCGTATGTTCATTTTGGCGCTTTCGATGTCGATATAAAAAATTCAAATTCATTGGTCGTTTCTCTTTATTACACATACATAATAAGTCTATTATTAAGTAAATTTAAATTTTATTGCATAGAAATTATTCCCTGCACAATGCATTTGCTTTTTACAAAACGTATTGATTGCTTTACTTTAACAAATCGGGATTTCCGTACGCTGTACTTGTATCATATATTAGCTATACTGTAATAGCAACTCTGTCATAGAGTCATAATCATTGGTGTTCGTTCGACGTGTAACAAAAGGCCTAGTCTGCAATAATTATACGCTACAGCATTTGTGTAATAGGGTATATTAATATCGCGGTCGTACGTAACACGCACAATGGCTTAAGGAGGTAATGGCGCATCTTTTATTATACCGATCGCTCCAGAATCATAAGCTGAATTGATCTAAGCCTATCTGGTCATCTAAATTTGTGTTCAATCTACAGATCGCAATTTTTAAGATATTTCATTGAAATTTGGTACAGTGACTTGTTCTACCACTTTTCAACCACTCCCCTTATAAAGCCCCATTCTGAAAAGTCGTTATAGGCAAAAAAAAAATTGCATTTTTCAAAATTTCTCAGCAAAAATGGCTCACTAGAAATATTTGGGCATTCTAAATCGGCATTAAAACTTCGGACCGGCTGGAGGAATTTTTGAACCCCCTCATTAAATGAAAATTGAAGTTCATACGACAAAAAGGTCATAGCGAAGCATTGAAAATTATATCATAATAGTAATTCAATATAAAAAAATTAACTGTATCAAATTTGGACCAGCTCGTCCTACTCTTTGGACCCTACCCTAATAAGGATTTTCACGAAAATCGATTCATTGTAGAGCAGAAAAGTCTAAGTTTTATTATGTGCCGATTGAAATTGATGGCCACTGGGAATTTCATTAAAAAAATAAGAATTGTGCGTAAGAAAAATGTGGTGTAGGGTACTTAATGAAGAGAAGTACGAGCGAGCTTTTCGATAAATGAATTTCAAGATTAGTTTATCAATAAAAGCTTGCTTTGGCTTTTCCTTTGAATCAATAACTGGATTTTTTTTGTTCGAACACCTGTCAAGTTGCAAAAACGTTCCCGTCCCACTCTCGATATATATAAGATACAAAGAAAGAAAGAAATAAATGTGACTTTTCAAATTTGGTTGGCTATGTGCATATGATTTTCGAGTTCTTCGTTTTCTCCGAAATTTCGACTTATGGGCATAAACAACGACTTACTTCGTTGCGAACTTTCTGAAGAGACGCATGTAAGAACGAATTAAATAAATAAAGAACGCATCGCTGCAAGAGCTCGCGACTATACCGAAAAGCGCACATCAGAAGTGCTTTGAGGATTGAAAAACACGCTGGTACAAGTGCATTGTGTCTAAGGGGGATTACCTTGAAGGAGACAAAATGGATGTTGATGAGTAAATACATGTTATTTCAGAAAAATAAAAAAATCACCTTTTTATTGAATCCATCTCGTACACCATTCAATTTATTTCCCCTCCGCAATCTATTGGCTTACTATCAATAAGTGAATCCACATCTGAAATACCTTGACTTGATATTGATAAACTTATCTAGAAAAAAGTATTGTTTCATTAGATGGCAGACAACTTTGCCTCTTTCCATCATTGTTCGCATTGCTCATGTGGTCCCTTTTCTCTTTTAATTATGTTACTTACTTAATATAACAATTTCTCGAAAATGTTTATAAAAAAAATGAATTTTTGCTCTTGACGCTTTTATGATAATAATAATCGCGCGAGAAAAGACGAGATTGGCGTAGTTAGATCCTTTCGAAATATTGAATTAATCAAGAAATTATGTAATTGTATAGGAAAGATGTAAAAAAACAGCCGTACATGGGTTCGAGCACTACCAATTTTCCCGCTCATGCATATGATGAGTCATCTGTTACGATTTTATTAACGTCTTTTACAGCGTCGCCGTTGTATTCCTTAAGCATTTGTTTTCATCCATCAACAAAACCGGTTTTTTGAGCCTTTGCCAAGCTATGTATGATCCAACGGAAACAAATCTTTTTCTGACATATTGCCTAAAGTTGTCTCAATCCCAAAGCAGGCCTTACATGTGGACATGGCTTTTTTAAGCCCGGGCACAGCGCCAATATTTTTTAGCGCAACAAGTGATTTTTGACGTCCTTTGATGATTTTCATCGTTAAGCGAATAGCGGTCACGACGAAACTAAACTCTTTATAGAAACTCATCATCCTGGCAAAGCATAGAAATGAGTTGATCGATACATTTTTGTCTTGATAATCAATACCGCGACCTAACTTCATATTCTCCCTGAGACACAATTTTCCAGTCACTATAAACAAAAACGATTCGTGCTCAATTGAGAAAGTATTCTGATCAAAAAGGTTAAACCTTTCGGTAGAAACACCACGTGGCACCTGAGAACGCCTAGTGCTGCCGGGAATAAAAATGTAAAAATAATGCTCCACGTACCATGGAACTTTCAGCAACTTATCCTTTGCACAATCTTAGACGTGTTTGTCCGAATGTTGTAAACAAAATTATATATATCTCTATCCTTCAAATATTCTATCAAAATTATAAATTATGCGCGTGCTTAACTATTCAAATTGTCGGATTTTGTTAGTCAATATATTTTGAAAGGCAAGTCCTTAATATTACTGATAAACATACTTAACCATTAGACGCTTGCATAACAAGGCATAATATGTTGAAATCATATTGTTTTTCCAAATCGCTTACAATAACACACATTCAATACGTATTAGTTGCCGTTGAAAGGAAAAACAAGGTAAACAAGATGATAAACCTAACACCCATTTACGGCATAATGAAAGTATTAAGCTTGTGTGCATAAACTCGAAAACGTAAATACGCACACACCAATACAGTGGAGCGTTGAAAAGCGAATGATTGGAAAAAAAAAAAAAATAAAATCTCATAGAATTTATATCGGTCGTCCGAGAAGTCTCCTGATATACTTATTTATAGAAGAGTTATATACACATATGAATAGATAAATAAGTGACGCCTTTTTGCTTAACAATATTTACCGCATATACATGTACGTGCCATTGCTCAGTGCTTGAATTAATTTCTACTGGTTTGAATTGTCGGTTCAAGAAAATGGTTTGAATTGCCTCTTGATGTAAAAAGATCGGAAGAGCTAACACCTTCCGCTACCGCGATTGAAGTGTTTATTGTATTGTCTGGGTACACAGATCGCAACACCCCGACATAACTGATGTTACATCATATTATTCTTTATTAATTGCTTTAGTAAATTCTGGATAAGCTTGTAATACATAATACCCGAATAGGTTAAAATTTCGCAGAATATTTCAGTTCACGATTTTCATCTCAGGAAATATGCACGCTTACGATAATGAAACGAGATCTTATGCGAACGGACGGAAGTGCCATCAAGGTCCATCAATTTTATCATTTAATATCATCTAAATAATTTATTTTTGAATCATCGAATTGTGTTCCGTGTAACTGTTTTGATGATATTGTCTGTTGCAACCGCTTAATCGGTTTTTTTTTTTTTATTCCTTTAGCAGTTTTTCTCAAGCATTTTCATCTCTTTCGTTTCTCACAGCAAATTTTTCTCACGTTCAAAATTAAAGCTTAGTGGCTCAAGATCGACAAGGATCTTTGTTGGGACTATGAGACAATCATATACATATATATGTATTGTAAATGAAAAATCAAAAGAGATTAATTCAATACGATATGGATTATTGAAAAAAATTAAAAACATTACCCTTGTGCCAGTCCAAGTGTTAAGTAAGTTATAATGACAACTCGTACGTAAGTTATTTTTGCATAAATTATATATTATTCATATATTGTTGAAGGTATGTGATATATACTGCAATTTACATACGGAAAATCATGTGAAAACCCTTGTCAACACCCCCCAATATCCGTCCGTACACCCCTTATGAAATAACATTTTCCTATGGATACATCATCTTTACACACTTTAATGAGTATCAATCTCAAGCTTCTAAGAGAACCACAATATATATTCTTAGCAACATGGCTGATTGCTCCTTCTGTTTGCTTTGTTTTTCTTTTCTTTTTTTTTTTTTCCTTTCTTATTGAAAAAGTATGAGTCTATTTGTTACCCTTTTCCTAAACATCGAGAAAAGAGCATACAGGATATATGTGCATTTTATGATGTACGGAGCATGCGCTTTTCATTTTTATATTTATAAAATTCGTATAAAGAAACAAAAAGCAAAAGGCAGAAAAACAAAAAAAAAAAACAAAAAAAAAAAACAAAAAAAAAACAAAAAGAAAAAACCCGCTATAGGATTCTGCTTGTTGGAATTAAATTCTTATCATTGCAATGCTTGCTTGGCTAAGCATATTTCTGTTTCCGTGTACATATATAAATAAGAAGGCATCTTTCGGCGAACATTTAGTCACTTTGTTAAAGTGTGCTTTTCGAGATTTTTATATTTAACGCAATGGCATCGCATAAACAATATTGAAAGAGTTTTTAACAAAAAAAAAAAAAGTAATTCTCAAGTTGAACGTAAAAAACGACCGTTAAAAGTCAAAATAAAAGTCGGTAAGTGGAAAATTTACTTATTCTTGGTGTGATTATCCTTAAAAATTCTTTTAAAATCTGTCAAGGATTTGTTATTGCATTCAGTAAATAAACGAAATAAAACTCAATGTGCAACTATTATATTAATATTTAAATTGTTGATTGTAACGAAAGAGAGAGCGAAAAAAAAAACTTTTTTCTCTTTCATAGAAACCTTTATGTTTTTTCCCTAAACGAGTATCTGAATGAATATGTAAAGGGTTCTAAGTCCATATAGAGAATGTATCTACGTCCAAACTAGGAGGTACATGTCCTTTCATTAAACATTCAGTATTCAGCGAACTCAAGCCTTATAAACCGCTTATTATTATTGATTAATTTATTCAATATATTTTTTTCTTTTTTTTAAATACTTATTCCTTTCTCTTCAAAATAGCAATAAAATCTCTTTCCTATCAACTTTTAACAGAGATATATGCTTCTTTGCGTTATCGGTATAATAAAAATTAATTAGGATCTATGAACGCTTCATAAAAATTTAACAATGTCCTTTGAAAGCGTACGCAACCCGTAATAATAATTTACGGGAAATATTCATTCATTCTAAACGCATTATTTACAAGATGCTTTCAACATAAACAGTCAGATATTAAAAATATGTAAAAAAAAATAGAGTAATCTGCTTTCAGGGGTTGAATATGGAATGTTGGATATAATGAAATGGATAAATAATAGATATCCCGGTCTTTAAACTTATGTAATGAGAATTCTTAAAATGATTTCAGTGTAATCGATATGTAAAAGTAAGTCGGTCAATAAAATTAAGTCGGTTTGTTGCGATGACAACCGAATATTGCAATATATAGCACTGCATAAGAATAATTCATCATATCTATCTATCATGATTATAACATTAACGAAAGAGAATTTATATATGTATGTTAAGTGGAAGGATACTTATGTCCACGTTGAGATGATATGGACGCGTGCTGCAGCGAAAATGAGTATATTGACAAACAGCGGAAATGAATATTTCAGTTTATTTGCCCATAGATGGGTTCGTTGATCTCAATTTAATATACTTTCTGCCTTTTGCTGCTCGGAATTTTTAGATTACTATTTTCAGCATTCTCGAGCAAGTATTTCTTAAGTTCAATTATTATTTGATATAATTGATGTAATATGACGAGACGTTGACATATCTTGATTAACATAATCCCTCAATTTGAAGATATTATGCTCTCTTGTGCAGAATATCGAAATCAGTTGATTGTGTTATATCCAAAATTGTGTAGGGGACAGGTATTATTATCGATTATCAATTTATTTCAAGGACCGCCTTCAAATCGTCTGTGCTATATCGGCATAAAGTTGTAGCAACGTATATAACACTAAGATTGACTACCATTATCTTTCAATCTGAAGACTTCGTACTTTCATATGCGTAATATCGAAATCAGGTGATTTTGTTGTATGTGCATAATCTCGGCACGAAAACTTCTATCAATGTATAATATTTTATTTAATTTAAAACTTTAAAGAAGTGAATGTGAGAACGTTCCGCAAGAAAAGAGATTCGGAGTTTCGAAGGCATATCAAATTTCACAAGTCCTAGCAAGCTCTAGTGCGTTTCTTGCTCTCATTTAATTGTATTGGTTACTACTACTACTATTAGTTATATAACGAAAGTCTGGATATATATGAAAAATGTGAAAGACTGAAGGACTGCTTGAAAATGAGTGATTTTGTTTCAATCAGATATTAACTGAAATAAATATTTATATTTAAAATAACATCTATTGCACCTGTGACCTGTGTGAAACGAAAGGTGCAATGAATTAAGAAAGAGAATTTGTAAAGAAATTGAAGAAGAGATATGAGGATATTATAGAAAAAGTCACATAAAAAGAATGGTAATAAATAATAAATAATAAATACTTAGTAACCGGTTCATAGAGTGCGTTTTTGGAATGAAAATAATACGCAAAAACACAAAAAATAAATAAATAAATAAATAAATATGAATAAGTAAATAAAAAGCTGCATTGAAGGTGTGCGGAAAGAAAAAGATATTAAAAACAAAATCGGTTACTAACGCAGCGTCTTTGCGTATGTATCTACACTTAATAGGAAGCCAGCCAGTCAGACGGACTGCCGATTTCATTTCATATCATAAAACAACCCCTGAATGGATAAAAATTACAAAAGTGTTTTTATTGCACGGCCTAACTGAGAACTCATTCACGCACATACAGTATTTAAGGGTAGTTTGTTTATGTAAAAACATACATGTACAAACATATATATATATATATATATATATACTCCAACTTAAAATACATGCACATGTATATTATACAAATCTCTAACGCAATAGCCGGCCCGTTCAGTATTGAGCATGCCACAGTTGAACAGCGTCATTCAGAGCGTGTGGACCTTAATTTCAATTTGGCGGAAGCAACATTTCAAAAACTTTTAAATCAATTTCCCCCAATTTCACTTCACACAGCACCCTTGTGTCGTTCTCTTAAACTCTCTCTATCTGTCTATCTCTATCTCAGACACTCGTTCAATCGAAATTCATTCGTTTTGTGTACTTTGTAAGCGTTTTGTGTGTACATACACAGAATTTCGCGTGCGTTCGTTCGTTCGTTCGTTCATTTGTTTGTTCATTTAATACGTTCGGTCCTCTTTTTACAAAGGTGTTGTTGTAACTGAGAAATCAAGAATTTCTAGTTTGGATTCAATTTACAATAAATTGAATTTTGAGTTTGTGTGAATTTGCATAAAATTATTTAACATATTTTTTGGCTAAACTCCTTGGCGAGTTGCAATAAATCAGTAAAAGTGGAAACTCCAAGGGCAGAAACTCCAATCAAAACGGAATCCGTAACAGAGGACGAGGTACCGGTAACAACGCCAACCACACCACCATCACCGTCGGCAACCGCAACAACACCGTGTTCAGGAGGAGGTGCACCAAAACCGACACCGACACCGACCCCGACGACAGCGACAGCGACAGCGACCGCGACCGCGACCGCGACCGCGACCGGGACAGCGACCGTAACTGTAAAACCAACGAGCGGACCTTCTTCGAAACGCTTCAAAATGGCCGAAAACTGCAGTAAGTGCAAAAAAGTGATTACCTCTAAGGAGACGGGCATAAATTGCAGTTGTCAAAAAAAATTCCATCGCAGTTGTGTGAATATTGATGATACCTTATTTGAAGCCATCCAAAAGAATCCGATGATTGTGTTCAGTTGCGACGATTGTCGCCAGCAATCGCCTAAAGCTATGGCAGCTAAATTGCAAGCATTAGACGAAAAATTAAATAAAGTCAGCAATGGGGTCAATCAAATACAGGGACGCATGTACCAGCAGTATTTTCAATTTGGCAACGCTAACAATCAGGGCGATGCCAAGAAGCAAACCAACAATCTAATTGTGGTCGGTAATAATTGCAATTCGGATCGTTTGCAGGTCGTCTGCGATTATGGGCGTTGGGTGCAGGTTGGCAAATTTGCCACTTCCACCTCCGAGGAGGATATAATTGAGCATTTGGCTCAAGAACTGAAAATCAATAAAAATCTAGTCAAATGCACTAAACTGGTTAAAAACGATGCCAATTTGGCTGCATTGTCATATTGTAAATTTAAGATTTCCATACCGGACTATCGCTTCAATGAGCTGTTCAACGAGGCTATTTGGCCCAGCGGTGTAATGGTGTCGCCCTTCACTCCACGTTCTCAGCTAAATCAGAATCGCATTTAAGTGAGGTTGGACCGTGGGGGCGGCCGGGAGAGTGGTGGAGGAGCATTAGAGACCGTTACGAGACGTCGTAGAAAGAAACGAAAAGAGCGAAAGTTATCAAAAATCGAACAGAGCGAAGCAATTGTTAAAACCAGTGAGAAAAGCACCAGTACGGAGCATGAAAATGAGCATGAGCATGAGCAAGAGCAAGAGCAAGAGCAAGACCAAGACCAAGAACCGGAGGAAGAAGAAGAAGAAGAGCAAGCTCACACGGACGAAGAATTAGAAAATGAATAAACTGCATATGAAGCATATGAACGATTTGGTAGGTCGGAGGATATTTTAAAGTTTGATTGTATTGATGGGGTGGATAGAAGTGAATACAAATACATTGATACATTGGCTGGGCCCACAACAATAATAACAGCAACAACAACAACAACAACAATTTTTCGAAAACTTTTAAGCAGTTCACAGATATGACGTTTTTTACATGCAATTGTTCTTTTTTTTTCCTCGTTTCCTTTTTTTTTCTCTCTCTATCTCTGTCTCTGTCTTTCTCTCTCTCTCTCTCTCTCTCTCTCTCTCTCTTTCCTCTCTTTTTTTAATAATTTAATACATTCCAGCAAACCAAATATAAAAAACTTAATTAATTCTTATAACAATTTGCATACGATGATGATGGTATGATGTGAAACGACAAAAAAACATTTAAACTTTCTGTGCGAAGTAAACAATTAATAGCTTAAAGAGTAAAAAGAGGACTAAAGCAAAAAAAAAAGAAAAAAAACAAAAAAAGTATGAAAAGATATGAGGAAAGCAAAACTACAGACAATTTTATAAAATACTTAAGAAAATATAAAAATAAATTTTAAAAATATTTTAGAATTTTAAAATACTTAAAACATAAACATACATACATACATACATACATACATACATACCAACATACATACATACACACATACATACATACATACACACACACACACACACACACACACACACACATCCACACACACATTTGCATACATATATGTATTATTACAGATAAAATAAACCGAAAAAAAGAGACTTTTGAGAAAAATTTTCAATATATTAGTCATTCACCCCCAAAATGAAAGCAAAACAATACCATAGACGATAACATAGTCGTTGATATGTACATTTTTACATATAAACGTACCACCATGTTGTTATTTTGTATAGCTGTTGTACCGGAAAATTACAAAAAAAAAAAAAAAAAAATCCAAAAAAAAGAACAAAAATTACAAAAAAAAGAAAAAAACCGAAGAAAAAAGAAAAAAAAAAAAACAAAGAGCAAAAAGCAATGGATTTAAAGCATATATAGACAATATGTACAACAATCCGAAAAGTCGCTAGTGCGGTATGAGAATTCAACAAGAGAATTATTTGGTCATTAATTAGAGCAGAGAAGCAGAGCAGAAAGTAATATTAAAGTAAAAATGTAGGAGAAGTATATGAATGAATGAATGAGAATCCAATCGGAAGGCTAACGATGAATGAGAAACAAATGTATTGAAATAATATATGAAAAAAAAAAAAAAAAAAGAAAATAAAAAAGAATACAATTTTTCTTAATATTTCCAAAGATTTGCTTTAAAAGTGTAATTTGTAATTACTTTTCGATTCACTGATAAAATAAATAATGTAATGAAAAATTCAAATTTTTGAATTCAATAAGCATTCCAAGCAAAATCCTTTATTTATTTATTTTTTAAGAATTTTATCCTCTTTTTTTCTTTTCATTTATTTGGTTTTCCTTTTTAATTCCCCCCACCCATCACATGGGAATGGACGATGTACTTCTTAACTAAAGCTGATGGGTTGTATGAGGATAAAAATAAAATGAATGAATGGCAGGATAGTTAATAGACTCGGAATTACGATGCAATTCCAAATGCAGATAAACACAAAGCCGTCTGTCCTGCAACTTTCCTAATTGTTCTTTATTTCGTTTTTTTTTTTTTTTTTTTTTTTTTGGGGATTAAAAATTTCCGGGAACAACCAACCAACCTTTTTAAAAATTAAAAAAAAAAAATTTTTTTAATTTTTTTTTTTTTTTTTTTTTTTAGTGGAAATTTATTCGCAATCGAAAAGAAATCCAAATCGTGAATAACGCATCCATCTAATGGAAGCTAAGCTACAAAGTTGATTTATGTAGGACATGTTTTCGCATATGTTTACGTGCTGCTGGGTAAGTCGGATTACGATTACATCGAAACATCGAAATATTACAATATATTTGCCTTTCTCTATTACCGTTTACGGTCTAACGCTCTATCATATGCGACTAAAGAGTCTGAGTGAATTCACACTTGTCCGTTCATTTGCGTCCCTCCTCGCCACACCCTCTCCATATCACACATTTCAAAGTCGGCCATAGTATTAATATCAAGCCAAAAAAATAGGCATGACCTGCCCGTAAATTCAATCCAGAAGCAAACGTTCAACGTACGTACTTCATAAGCCACGTTGAGGTTATGGTATATATATAAAAATGAAAAAACTGAAATTCGCTATGAATATTAATATAAAAAGGTGACGAAAATGCCTAAAGTTCGACCCGATATGTCAAATACGAAGTGATGGGTATTCAATTCGAATTTCTCTTATTAGTTTTACTTAAGATTTCTTATTCTAATAGATGAGTAATAAGCCAATGTATTTAATAAATTAATACATATATATATATATATATATATATATATATATATATTTCTTTTGTTTATTTATTTATTTATTTATTTATTATTATTATTATCATTATTTTTAATAGCTTTTTTACTCTATGAAAAGAGAATTTTTTCTATAAAATTTTTTAAAATAAAAATTATTAAAAATTTAGTCAAGCAGTATTTATATATATTTAAACTATTATATAAAATTATAATAAAAAAAGTAAAAAAATTTAACTCTCTTTTTCTCAATATGAAATGAAATTTTCAAAACTTTGGTAATGACTTTGGCGTTCGTTTACGTAAAGCAGCCAAATAATGCAAAAATCTTATATAAACTCTGAGAGAAAGAGGAAAACAATTTATTAATAAAACTGTAGTTTAAATCATTTTCAAAAAGCTTTGTCGTAATTTTCTAGAGAATTTCGTAAAGAAATATTAATAAAAGTATTACAAATATTACCAACCAAAATAAAACAAGAAAAAAAAATTATATGAAAATTATTAAATTTATGCTAAACCTTCTGAGATTTTCTAAAAAATATTAAGAAAAACTTACGAAAAAAAAGGAAAGAAAATATTAAGAAGAAAAACAAAAAAAAAGAAAACAATTTAAAATCATTACTTAGCAATATAATCTCAATCAATATAAAGTATTCATCGACATTAACACACACACACACACACACACATACGCACACAAACACACACACACACACACAACACACATAATAACACTAAAATCGATTTCGGATTTTGCTCTTTTCCCGTATATACATATACATATGCACGCACACAATTTTCTTTCGTTCCTCTTCTTTACTTCCCCTTCCTTTGATGCGGTGTATGAAAAGTGTAGATGTGCAGAAATAAAATGTCTGTCTTCTTAGAGTTTCATTTAAAATTGACAATTTTCTCCTTTCTTTTTTACCTTTTTTGTTTCCTTTCATTCTCTTCTTTCAAAAATTTATTGTCAACAAATTTTATAAAAAAAAAAAAAAAGAAAAGAAAATTAAATAAATAAAAAAAAGTTGAATACAATAATATTCACACTTGCAAATTTAACAAAATTAAAGAAAAACTGAAATTTATGTACTTAGTATACATATACATATGTACTTATTATGCATGCATGTATTTATGTGGAATTTTTAAATAAATTCTAAACCAAAAAACAAAACTTCAAAAACACAAAAAAAAAAAAACAAAAAAAAAACAAAAAAAACGAAGAAAATATTTTAACTATTCATTCGTTTTATTTACAAGCGAGGAGGAAAAGGTTTTTTTATGATATATGTGCGCGTTACCCACCGCTGACTTTGAAATGCATTGATGTGACTCCTTGATTATGTTTAGAACAAGAACCGATCACATTGTTAAACACACGTAAATTTTCCTTATTGTGCCAGCAGGCATTTGATTAATAGGAATACATTATCGAACAATGATATAAACTTAGCAGTCCTTCGGTTTATATTTACAAATTACAGAGCTACAATCGCTCTTGTAAATGATAATTATATATATATATATATATCTCGTAGCTATATATATTGGCCTATGGCTTTATAATTAAAATAATAATAGTAATAATAAATAAAAATGAAATAAAATGAAAAATTTTATATGAAAAATTCGACCTGACAAGAATGAATCAAGGGCGTTAGTATGTATGATTCGCCTTTTGTTTTATCTCAGTATAGCGAGCATCACAAACATTTTCAAGATTCATATAAAGATGTGTGATTGGGCCGGCAAAACGAAGAATCCGATGCTCTCTACTCTCTTTTCTTCTCTCAAGGCTACCAAAGCGAGAGGTTCGAAAATTCGTAAAATGCATTATCGCATAATGTCACTTATGAAGATGCATCTTTAATACCCTCCTAAGTCTAGCTTTTACCAACTGTTAGAAATCACTGTTGGAAAATCATTCTTTTTGCTTTTTTTTTGTTTTTTTTTTTTTTTTTTTTTTTTTCAAAATGAAAGACGATTTTTGTACAGCGGATAAATATATTATTATGAACAATCGAATTTGATAAATATTATCTTTCAGCAATCTTATGAATTATGTTATTCGCCGATGACCATCAGTTCATCCCATTATTTTGTCTTCATCAGCCTCAACTGACTTTCTGGAAGATGATACGGTACGTCTTCAATATCACACTTGTCGAGATGAAATTTTGGAAACCAGTTTTGGTCAATACATCTTCTTCATGCAGATTCATTTCTTGCTTAAATATCATTTTCACTTTATCGATAGTAAAAACGAAAATATGCGAGATTTATGTTGCTTTCGACTTTGCAAACAAAAATTATTCCGCAAAATCAAACGGATCTTTTCAAAGTCAAAACCTTATCATATTAGCTATCAAAATATACAATGGAAATGCAGTTAAAGTATCAAATTGGGACACTGCGGAACAATGCATATATTCTTTGTGGGGTTTAAGGTGTCGGCACCTGGCATGAACCCTTAATCAGACGCGTTCCCTAGAACCATCGGCAATTTTTCTAGTTCAATTGAGGACCCAAAAAGTTCAAAAGAGTACGACACTATTTATTAAAGGGGGCCTTACTACCCTGAGGTAGTGGAATAGGAAATGAATGTGGGTCATTTTCTTGCTTACTGGTTTGCGTCGAGACCTATCTGAACACTTCTTAGATAGTTCTCCACGAAACTTTGGGATGACCATAGCCACCACAAATACTCCCCGAAGGGCCATATCCAGCAGTCAGGTAAGAAGGCAATCTCCCGACGGTCAGATGGTTAGCGCACCTTCCTGCCAGGAGCAATCGTATTTCATGGCTTATCGTTCGTAAAGAATTATAGAGAGCTTTGGGTGATCTCTTACTGTACACAGCCGCAGCCACTCTTGCCTTCGGAAACTCTTCACACGTCCCGGTAGGCCATCCAAACGCTATCCTTTCTAGAAGAAACAATGCTTCCAAGGTTATCATTACACAGCATATGTCCAACTGTGCCCCAACCCTCTTAAATGTCGTTGGCCATCATGCAGTTTGAAGGCCTCCAAGAAAGAGAACTACAAGGGAGAGGAAAAATGCCCTCTTTCGATTATAGAAGATACATCCATTAGGCTTCCGAAAGAAAAGCCTGTCGCCAAGTTATAGATAGCAAATCTTAAAGCCTTCTTTGCCGTTGACTGTGCAACTCTCAAAAGTGAGAGACATAAAGCAACAATCAACTTTTATAGGGAGCACAAACCAAATAGCGTATCTGTACATCTATGTTCAGCCATTTGGGGGATCCCATTGTTCCGCTCCCGTGTTGAACAATGCAATTAAATTCACACAGAAAACTCACGAACAATCCTTGTTCTCTTTTTTGTAGATTGAAATGCAGGAAGATAAGCAATAATTGCATCAATAATTGCTGCTCTTATCAAATCTTATAATCAATACTTCCCTATCGAGAAATTACATTATTCAAGTCCATATGGATGCTAATGTCGGCAATTCAAAACCGTTTTACAATCGACTAAATATCGTGCCCAAAGTAACTATTTGATCACTTCTATCATACAAGAGAGTAATTCGTGGCAAATACTTTATATTCAATGTGAAGAGTTGTACACAACTTACACCCCCTAGAAGACATATTTGATATATGTTTCGTTCCTCGGACGCTGTTGTCCGATGTTCGTCTCACTGAAAGCTTTCAAGATTGAGTCTAAGAAAAAGGGAAAATGATCGATTCTTAGTAAACATAAAAAAGACTTTCAAACGCTAAAAGCTCTATAAAATGTTCACTTTCTGCCTCATACATATATATGCATATTATCCACATAATATCCACATAAATATTCGAGTAAGTAAAAATCACGATTATCAGATCGTTGTTCACGGATTCAATTATTTTGGTCGTAGTTACAGGGACCGATTGTGCACACAACCACTAGACTGCGTCCGCTTCCCTATCTCTTTCTCTTTCTTCATGTCTTCTCGTGTTACACAAATGGGGGACATACCCTGAGTCATTGATCTATATTAAAAAAAAAAAAAAAAAAAAACGCATTGAAAAAGTAGAACGAACAGCAGGAAATCAAAAATTTCATAGCACCCGTTTAGAGATTTTCAAATGCTCTTCAACACAGCGGGAATGCCAAAGACTAGTATGCGTATTTTCATTTGATCCGTTCAAAGCAAGAAAGATATTCTCTCCTTGAATCTTGTCCTTCAATAAAAGACTGGGATAAGCTTTGTCTGAAAAATAAATTGGAAAATTGGGATTTTCGATTTAATTTGAATGAATTTGAAATGGTTCCGGAATCGGAGACGTCTTACCGCATATGATAGCAGCAAATAATTAATCAGTATAAAATTTCATTTGTACTTTGCAGCAGAGAGACAGACGAAGGATATGTTTTATCGGCAAGAATATCCAGCTCTAAGAGATAGCACAAATCTACGGAAAAGAATCAGTGACAAATTGAAAGAATTCATAACAATTTTTGGGGGTTATGAAGCATATCATTTTTCGACATTTACAAATTTTGGAAAGTGGTTACATAGACCAGTGGATGCTTCCGCCTTGGGAATTTTTCGGATCCTATATGGTATCCCTTATTCTCTTATTCTTATTTTTTTAATGTATATAATTTAAATATTTTTTTTTAATTCAATATTTTCAAGGCTTAATTATGTTAATTGATTTAGCGGAGGAGAGAGGCGGCGGTCAAATGGATGTACGTTTTGGAGAACCATTAAAATGTCATTTTCCTTTATTTGGAGGGCTAAAGGCGTTTTCGTTTCCAACGATGGGCTGCATTTATATGATCATGTGGTTTGGAGCAGTTGGCATTGCATTGGGTTATCGTTTTCGGCTAAGTTGTTCAGCCTACATTTTACCCTATTGGTATATATTTTTACTAGATAAGCCGTCATGGAATAATCATAGTTATTTGTTTGGCTTGATAGGCGCCATGTTACTATTTACCCAAGCTAACCGCTATTGGTAAGAATTTCATATTTGAGTTTAAGAAATCTTTCAAATTCAAATTTTTAGGGCCTTGGACAAATATTTGAATCCCAATCTTCCAAGTACGGTACCATATTGGAATTATTTTTTAATTAAATTTCAATTTTTCATATTATATATGTACGCGGGACTAAAGAAATTTTCTCCAGAATGGTTGGCCGGTTATGCTATGTCTTCATTAAGCCACCATTGGGTTTTAAGCCCATTTTGCTGGTTTTTGTCTTACGAAATGGTTGATTTATTAATCGTCCATTGGTTTGCAGCCATCTTCGATTTTTCCATAGCATTTTTTATGACTTGCGAATTGACTCGCGTGTGGGCCACGCCATTCATGTTACTATTTCATTTAATGAATTCGAGGCTCTTCGTTATAGGTTTGCCAGAGTCAATCAATATATATTTTCCTTTAATTGAAATTTTCAATAATTTGCAGGTATGTTCCCATGGGTTTGCCTGGCTCAAGTGCCCATGTTTTATGGATGCGATTGGCCCCGCAAAATAACGCGTCTAAATTGTAAACATTTATCGTTTTGCATACGAAGGCCGGAAGTTGAAGGCAAACATAGAAATGCTGAATGCAAAACAGATTCGACGAAGTCCGATATGGATAAAAATGTTCCTGATAATTCGAGCACGCGTTGTTTAAAGCTAGAGAAATACCAAACCGCAAATATGAATCTATTTCAAAAATGTCGCACTTTGTTAGTCTTATTTTATTGCTGCCTGCAGCTATTCCTGCCTTATTCTCATTTCATAACCCAAGGTTATAATAACTGGACAAACGGCCTGTACGGCTATTCATGGGATATGATGGTTCATTCCTATGAAACGCTAGAGGTGCAAGTCAAAATTGTCGACAATTTAAATCAACAAGAACATTATATGGATCCTTATGCATTTACCGAATACGACAGATGGACAAAGTACGCTGATATGGCCAAACAATACGCTGAGTGTATACAAAAAAATTTACACCGACTTTATTTAAAAAAATCCAACGCAATACCGCTCAAATCCTTAAATATTTCAATTTATTTTGATGTTTGGTGTTCGATGAATGGTCGTTTAATGCAGCGGGTATTTGATCCTCGTGTTGATTTAATGACGGCAGAATGGTCCCCATTTAAGCGAACTGCTTGGTCTCTTCCATTGCTAGATGAGTTTAAACATATTCGCCCCAAGTTACTGACCATAAGCAACGAGGTTTATAACTGGAATAATGCTACTGATGTTCTTTTTGTAGCCGATTATCCAAGTTTAACTTTGAAGAATATATTGCCGCCCGATATTATTAACACTACGCTGACAATTCTTGAGGGCAACGTACGTTATGCTGAAATGCAATTTAACGAGAGTTATTTTCTAACTGCTGGCAAATCCGTAACCATATCCGGCGGTGTAGAGTACCGCGTTACTACAGTTGGTTTAACTCCCGCGATTTATATGATAACCTATACAAATAAAACGATATTAGAGGATATCCTAACCGTGGGAGATAAAGACAATATATCGAAGAAATCTTGGTTGCCACTGTTGCAAGAATTTAAGGCCAGATTAGAAAATTATAAACGCTTCCTGCAACATATGGGCAATTGTGTGCTGTACCTGATGTATGGCGTACCCATACCTTTGCAACTGAGAGAAAAGCATATTAACCTGACATAAAACTTCCTCGCATCGCTCATGTATAAATTTATTAATGCATTTAAAGTTTTTATGTTTTGCTTCCGAATAAACTAAATATGTAATAAATGTAACACAAGTTGGAGAATTATATTCGGCTGCGCCCAAAACGTCTACGTACACGATCTCTATCTCAAAAAAAAAAAAAAAAAAAAAAAAAAAAAAAAATGCTCAAAAAAAAAAAATTATGGGGTTTGATACTTTTAGGTGGGTATAGCAGATTTTTTTTTTTTTTCAATTTCTATACATACACGTGAGGACCATTTACAAAATACATGTTGCAAAGTTTTCGTTGCGGTCTTTGTTGCTATAACGAGTTGCTATAATGTACATTGTTGTGCTTTTTGAAAAACAGAGATTTCTTCCAATGTCTTTGCTAAACATCAAACCGATATATCTTCATTTCTGCGGAACAGGAGTATTTTTATGAAGGAAATTGCTTATAAGGAGTTGTTTAAATCTATTAACAATTTGATCAATAATATATATTTATACGGATTCCTTCCGCATCTTTTGCTGGTTGCAATAAAAACAATTGCAACTGGAATTAATTAATAGATAGAGAACGTTTCGATAAAAGATGGAAGAGTGTAATGAAGAGCAATACCTTTACGAATCAATCATTAAACCTTCTATTCAATTTTTGCAACTTTTAATCAATTGTTTACAAATTGCTCATTTTTTATTTATTTATTTTTTTTAATTTTTTTTATTTAATTATGTTTACCTAAGTTTATAAATTCTATATGTACAGGAGAAGAAACATTCTTATCTCTAAATTCATTTTTACTCATCAGTGAAATGTACCGTAATTTACTTCTTTTTTTTTTTTTTTTTCTTTTAAAACTTTTTTACGTAATAAATAAATGTTTTTAAAATTAAAAACTTTCTACAAATTTTTCTGTGGTTTCAAAAAGCACATAAACATAGATATCGACATTGCTTAATTAATAACGAGGCAGTTCGTAACATTTCGTTAATATAGCTTACTTGAAAATATGTAAATGTGTGTGAATATGTACATTTTAGTGTTTATATTGCATTTTTGCTTTCTTAAGCAGATGTAGTTTAGGATCAAAATTGCTGCGTTTGTGTTTCCCATAAACGTGCGTATAGACCATTTTTCTTAAGCAATTCGGCGTGATTGCCCCGTTCGCCAACACGACCGTTTTCAAGTACTAAAATCTCATCGGCATCCATGACCGTAGATAAGCGATGAGCTATACAAATACTTGTACGTCCTTTAGTCGCACGAGACAAGGCTTGCAAGATATTCTAATAATGTTGTAAGAAAATTTGAAAAGTTTCACATATATCGCAGTTACGAGGTAGGTGTTAAGTAGATTTTGCACTCACATGCTCGGTTATGGAATCTAAGCTGCTAGTGGCCTCATCAAATATTAAAATAGGCGCATTTTTCAATATGGCCCGAGCTATCGCTACGCGTTGTTTCTCTCCGCCCGACAATTTGAGACCCCTTTCGCCTACCTGAGTTTGATATTTTTTAGGCCAACGCATGATATTTTCATGCAAATCAGCCATACGAGCAGCGTTCTCTACCTCGGACATCGGTTTGCTGAGATTGCCATAGTGAATGTTGTGTAAAATGGTATCGTGGAATAGAACAGAGTCCTGAAAACGTAATAGGATAAATTCTTAGGAATCAATTGCTTAACTTATATAGTTGTCAACCTGCGGCACTACAGCTATCGTTTTTCTTAAACTCTCAATATCCACTTTAGAGATATCCTGACCGTTAATTGAAATAATTCCCGTATTTGGCTCAAAGAAACGAAATAGCAAACGGACCATAGATGACTTTCCTGATCCTGAACCACCTACGAAAGCAATATTTTTACCAGCCGGTATCGTAAACGATAGATCTTTGAATATTGGTTTGCCAAGTTCATATTCAAACGATACGTTTCGAAATTCAATGGAGGCGTTAGTTGGACCCAATACCAACGGAGGAGCGTTAATTGGCGTCCGCACACGGCTGTCTACATTCATTAACGTAAACATTGATTGCATGTCCAATAGAGCTTGGCGTACCTCGCGATATACACTTCCTAGAAAACCGAGAGGTATGCTCAGTTGAAAGAGCAAGCCATTGACCATAACCAAGTCGCCGACAGTCATATTGCCTTGGGCGATTTCTTGGGCCGCCAACACCATTATCAAACTAAGAGCTGTACTGAAAATAGCATTTTGTCCAAAATTTAAAAGCGCCAAACTAGTACTGGTTTTCAAACTGGCCGATTCATATTTCTTTAGAACGTCATTATAACGGGATGCCTCGAACTTTTCATTGTTAAAATATTTTACAGTTTCATAGTTGATTAAAGAATCTACAGCCTTGTTACCGGCCTCGTTTTCGGCTTGATTCATGTACACGCGAAACTTAGTCCGCCACTGCGTAACCGATAAGGTATAAGCAGCATAGACACCCACACACCCCATAGAGACGCCGGCAAAAGCAAGGCCACACTACGACAAAAAAAAAAAAAACAAAAAAAAAATACCTAAAAGGAAATATTTACAAAAAATTTTATAAAAAAAACAAAATACCTTTAAGCCTAATATACTGGAAACTAAAGCCAATTCAAAAACAGTGGGCACTATGTTGAAAACCATAGCAGATAGGACAAAATTAATTCCCCTGGAACCGCGATCAATCGTCTATAAAATTGAACATTTTAAGTCAGTAGTTTAAAGTGTTATTAAAAAAAAAAAAAAAAAAAAAAAAAAAAATAAGACCATAAAGCTATTAAAAAGAACAACCTTAGATAAAGCCCCAGTTTGTTTATTCAAATGAAAGGCCAAGTCCAAGTGATGTAAATGTAAAAAAACGTTCGTGGCTATCTTGCGTATGGAATGATGAGCGACTTTGGCGAAAACAGCATTACGTAATTCATTAAAACCAGCAGCGCAAGCACGAGCAATGCCATCTAAGGAATCGATATCAATAAAATCAACACCATTTATTTAATTAGTTACCCGGAACTTACATCCTATTAACATGGCAGTAGCTACGGATAATACAGTATCAGTTGGCGTGTCCATTGTCAAAGTGCCCAAAGTATCTACGGCCCCTTTAAAAAGAAATGGTACGCAAACCGTCAACACCTTGGAACCAGCTAATAAGCCCAAAGATATAGCCACTCTTCAGATTAGAGAAGGTGTCAATAGATGAAAATAAATATAGCCCAAAAGAAAAAATATTATCATTTTTTTTTACCTTTTTCTCACTAGGGCATCCTCTTTGGGCCATATATAAGCCATCATGGCTCTTAACATATCCTGTGATGTGACCTCAGGTGCATCCAGTTTACCCAGACTAGTACCCCCATCACCAATACCTCCTAGATGAATGTGACATTGTCGTAACGGTGGTTGTGTTTGGGTTTTAGGCGTTTGTACTTGCTGGGCTGGACCTGTGGGGATTTACTGAATTCAACAAAGTAAGATCCCTACAGGGCCATACACACGCATACACAAGCACAATTTTATATAATTTGCAATAAATCATAATAATCGTTAAAAATAATAAATTTTATATTAAGCAATCAAATAAATGATTAAAAAAAAAAAAAAAGAAAGAATAACTTTTAGTTAGAAATTGAAAAGAAAATTAACTTGAAACACATAGTAATCGCTGCAAAATAAAAATAAAATACAAAAATAGTGTTTTTCAAAATGAATGCTTATATGATTTATTTGACATTGATTCCAATCAATGGAACAATATCCTTTAATTACTTCTAAACAACTTTAAATCTGGATCTAAGTAAAACATCGAAGCGTCTCTTAAAGTGCTACCATTATCTTCCAATCTTCTTTATACGTTATATTGCTTATATTTTAATGTTCTTTAACCCAAATCCAATTGATTTGACGGCCATTAAGTGTTCTTTCAAAGTATTTATATTGACAAAATTTCATCCTCCTTGTCATGTTAATAATCTGTTCTTGCTACTACGGCTCAAGGCTAAAGTTTTTATTCATTCGCAGTACAACGCTTTTCCAATTCTTCCTCCTTTGCAGTCTTATAAAAATGACTGCATTAAAGAATTCGGCTTTCCGTGAATGCACATACGAAAGAATACGTTTTTGGAAAAAAAAAAAAAAAAAAAAAAAAAAAAAAAAACCGGAAAATATTGAGTTTTCACTACTTTACTGAGGGCTAAATGTTACCAAATGAGTCCAAAGTCATCGGTAATTTTTTCGAATTTTCTTACGAAACATCATCACCATCATTGGAAGAAATTCTTTATACATTTTTCTATATTCATTAAGGCAACACAGCGGCTTTCGCAAACGATAAACATTTCTGTAGAGGGCAAGGGCTCTTACTTAATTACCTTTCTTAATTTCTTGAAAAGATTAGCATAGACTATGGCAAAAAATATATATTGCTTCTTTAGAAACTATCAAAACTCGATTATAAAGGTCGTTCACGCTTATGTGGTTCGCTAGAGATTTTTAAAACCACTCGATCAAGAATTGATTTACGGTAAGTAATCTCAGATAGTAATCGACTTTTATAGACAACATTGCCAGTAAATTAGACATAGATTTAATACTGTTTTAACGAAAGTCATAAATCTCTTTATATATCACACAAAAGTTTAAAAGAAGAAAAGCACCCTACTTTTTACTCTGATGCAACATTATTTGCTTGCTATTCAATTGCTCATATATTTTTACCTCCCTTCGAATACTTTCAGGGACCACTTAGTTATCCCTAGTATAGTAATTAGCGCTCGCTAACGCTGATGGGTATTTACTTAGTTCCAGCTTTAAATGCTTAGGTTGGTCCGTTTTTAATGATGATAAAATTGGTGAAATCAGTTTATTTTTTTTTCTTTTTTTTTTAACTGAAAAAGAAACATCGTAAACATGCTTAACGGCAATCGGTGCTCTAAACAATATCAAAATCTCTTTGAACTTACATTCAACGGTTCAACAAGAACAGAGATATATAGCTCTTACACATGTATATATAGTATTACAAACCAGTTTAAAATTTAATTCGAAAAAGAAGGATTTTACCATTAAATTAAAGAAAAACGGGATAAAAAAAAGTACTGACGTAAAATATATATATATATATATATTGTATGCATAAGTTAGATTTATGTTTACAAACAAAAAAGATTGAATCCCCCACCCAGATGTACAGTACTCGTTAGTTAAAGTTAACTCGGTTAAGTCTCGGTCTGACGTTTATGACACCGTACAATAGTTTCGTGTTACCTTTCAATTGCAAATAATAAGATTCGTTATAAATCTCGGGTTCACGTTATTATAAAATTACGATTTTTAATAGGTAATGAGTTTTTGTCCAATATCTAGCTTGTTACCTAGACGGATATTAAGAATTTTTGCTTCTTTTTTTTTTTGTTAGGTTTATATTCGTTTTGACGATACAAACAAAAACAATTTTTCTGACAATTATTTCACCACTTTTGAGCTAGGATTGCTATCATCTATCTAAGCTACGCACATAAGCTTCCTGTAAAGGCGTTGTGATCGTATGCCAGCAATATTCACTATTATCAAGATACATATGCCTTTGTATAAATTAATTAATATATAATATATAATAATTAATGTTTCCATCTGAAGATATTAGAAGAAAAGCTTCAAGACGAAATTTTTAGTTCCAAACCAAATTTTAAGCTTGCATATTTAACGAACTTTACCTTTTACCTTTACCTTTACTACCGTTGCAACAAGTATAATGATAACTATGAACATTTAATTAATGTTGCGTTTTGTCAGGTCCGACTGAGTGGCCGAGTAGGCAAAGAGTCTCGACTAAGAACTTAGTGATCGTGCGTTCAAATCTAGAGCGGTTTGAGAGTTTTTAATAAAGCCAATAGCCTTTAGCTGCTAGTGCTTTAAGACTTAGAATTTATTCTCCGGCTATATTAATAATAATAATAATAATAATAATAATAATACATTTTGTCACTTGCCGAAAAAGTTGAAATATTTTTAATAATCACTTCCTTACTTATTGAATATTAACAAACTTAATATGAAAAGTGTACCCTAAAGTCTAGGTGGTGGATATAACAAAAAAATATATATATATTTACATATATATATATACGTATATATATATAAATAAATAATAAAATTACCTTTAGGCACTTTCTTAAGGAAAACTCCACCAAGCAGTTTGTCGGGCGTGGGAGTAAAAGGTGTCACCTTCTTTCTCTCCGTTGTTTTTACAGAAGCGCCATCGCCCACACTGCTAAAAGCAGTACGTGAACAAATTAACTAATTTGGAGAAATAGGGAAACAAACTTATTATCTATGTGTAGTTATTTATTAAATATACATAAATATCTATTCGTAAAGATTTGACAAACATTTCTTTAAATACTTTAAACTCTCTTTTAAATAACCTACAGCTACCAATCCAGCTGGTGTTAGAGACTTAAGCGATTCTAAATCATTTATGCATATTTGATATTCATTCATTTTAAAACTCAACAAGAGCTTCACTTCCTCATTTACCGCCTTTAAATTATCGGATGTGCCAAAGGCAATTTGATTCAAAATATTGGTAAAGTGACTTTCTTCATGAAAAAGTAGATGCAACACCACCCGAAGATTGTGCGAAATGCCTTCTTGCCAGTGTATAAATAATTGATCAGTAAGATTATGATCTCTTATGAACTTAAATTTATTACTATGAAACGTTTGCCCTTTAAACGAATACTCACGACGTAGAAAGTTCTCTATATCATTTGAGGAAAACTCGAAGTAATCATGCTGATTATCGATCAAAGTGAAACCGTACTCGATAAGTAACTTTCGATTCGTTAAGCAACCGTAACTAATAAAAAGTTCCTGTTGCCTCTTAATCTTTTTTAAAGGACTTTCTTCTAGGGTGATAATAAATTCTAATTTTTTATCGCACGTATTAAATATTAAGTCAGGCTGGGTTTTTACTAAATCGGAATGATTAAACAAATCCAAAAGCGGTGCCAAGGCCATGTTGCAATCCCCGGCGATAATAGGTTGAAAAAAATTGTTCTCACATTTCAATTTTTTAACAGATATGTGAATGCTACGTGTATTCACTACAAAATAAGACCAACGAAAATCTTGTAGCGTATATAATTGTTCAAAATCATTGCTATGAAAGATATAGTTCAGATTTTGATAGGCTTCTTTGATTTCGCGGTTTTGTTTCACCGTACACAGTAGTATGGCCTCCGGCAAACATTGTAACTCATTTATTGGGCAAAAATATGGATTAGTAAAGTTCAGAGGTAATGACGTAATATAAGCTTCCAAGGGTGAAGAGCCCTTTAGTTTGCTATGATATAGTACATAAAAAGCCAATAAAGTTTGAAAAGTTATCTTATGTTCCTTAACAAATATTGCGTTATTAAAATTCTTTTTAAAATTCGCATCATTTTCAATGGTGTTAATAGTTATGAAAGATCTAACGGGTAGACGTATTAAAATTTCTCCTTCTTCAAGATTTTTGGTTTTAGAACACAAACCACGTCCAGTGCCAGAAAAATTGCGCGCTGTCAATTGAGTTTTATTTTGCCAACCGAAAGCCATCAAATATTTATAAAGATCTGATAAGAAGCTATTTCTCTCTCCAGCCGAAGGTTGCATCTGTAAAGCAAGTTTTTGCCGTTGTTTACGTAATCGCAAAGTTCGTCCCATGTTGATAAGTTCAGATCTTTTTCTATTACTTTTTGCAATGGCAATGTTGTCTTTCTTTATTTATAACGTTGCAGTATGTGTTGTGTTGGACCTTTTTTAAAAATTATTTTTAATCAAAATTTCTGTAAAGACAAGAAACGAAAGTGCGCTGTTTAATTAACTTAATCATTACCTGAACTTTTCGTTTTTTTTTTTTGCAAAAAAAGGAGCAACGCAAAATTAGAAATTTATCTCCTTAGAGTTGCACTTTTAAGAGCTTAAGGCTCTTCCTATTATGTCATGCTAATATTGCCTCTGGGTTTTCTAATCAATTTAAGCGCCCCACATCTTGCAAATGTGCCAAAAAAACTTAATAACGGAACTAATTTAGATTGGTGGCATTAAATCAATTGGTTTAATGTTTTCTTAAATGATTTTGAAGCTAAACAAATTCGAGAATCTTTCACGGCAGCCTGTAAGAAGCAAAAATAGTTAATTCAAATTGATTCGTAAACAAGGCCTTACGTTAAGATTTTTCTATTCTGCGCTTGATGACTGCAACATAATAAAATAATATAAATTCTTCGCTTTCAAAATTTTGCATTCTACAACAAGCAATGCAGGCTGAATTTTAATAGTTGCAAAATTTTCTGGCAAATATTAAGGAAGTTTTGAACTCTTGCAGCGTGTTATAAATAATTTCTTCGCTAGCACACCACTTCAAATTTGCAAAGCTTTCTAATAAAAGGCCAACACAACACATTTTTAAAAAATTCTTTGCCGGACCCTTTAATCCAAACATTTCTAACAATCTAGATATTTTAAACAAAGATTACGAAATTCATAATTACTTTGCAAGATAGCTCTTAAATGCAATGGCCTTGAAAACTTACCAAAGTTTTTGCTACACGTTGGCCGGTGATATGATTATTGCTGTTATTCACGCTTGACAAGAGGAGTTTATCGTGACATTTCGTTTTACTGCAAATCCGTGCCAAATGGACCAGTCCAGCCATATTTTGTTAAATTTAAAGAACTCCCACGAAAAGTCCAAATTTTTTCTTCCGTAGCGTTTCTGTCCTATTATCTACGTTTTCTATCTATGCTGTCAGATGTACAAAAACTAATAACATGTGATTATCAATATAAATTGTTTATTTAAATGCAGGGTTGTTTTAAAGAATATAATGTTGAATGGGTTTTTAAATATTTTTAAGTAGACGACACTTTATGATTTAATTGATAAATCTATATCTATATTATATCAATCCATAAGTTATAACAGATTTTCTTAGAAAATAATGTTCTGAGGAACATATTAAATGGAATATTTAAATAAATATAAAGCTCGATACGTTGCTTTCTTTGCTTTTCTTTGATTTAACGAGTTAATTTTTTTTAATACATTAGCTAAAATCGCGTTCAAATCATAAAATTGATAATATGATTAATAAATGAAATAAAAGGACATATGCAATTTAATTTATTTATTTTATAAAAATATAGTAAGTAAACTATAGTCGAGGAGCAAAATTATGTCATTTCCCATCAGCGGTCAAAGAAAGTTACAACATTTAATTTAATCATCAAAATTTACATCATAATACTCCCTAGTTATCTCGTCACATATGCTTTTCGTATATAAAATATTTTATCTTTAATTTTCGAACTTAGATTTTATTGATTCAGATGTGTTGTCCGTAAATTTTAAGCGAAATTCAATAAAATCCAGTGTTCTCTCACCACCAAAGTCGTTCTCTTTAAATAGGATACAACGTATATTACGTATAACTTTGCCGTATTTTCTTGTAAAATCTGTAGACAACAAAGATGAACTTTAAAGAACTTGAAAGTAGAAAACTGAAAATTCTTTTTCGAAAATTTTCCATTATCAGGTCGAAAATACCATCCATAAAGCAAGCCTTAATTCACATAATGCCAGCCAATTATAATGCATGTATTTATAAGGGGTTTGCTGATCTGACAAATGAAGTAAACTTTAAAAATGTATTTATTTACTTCTTGAAAATGTAAGTTTATTACTTTTTATGTGGCGGTGTTAACGAACTCTCCATCCGTGTAGTTCGTAATTAGGTTATTAAAATTACATATTATGTTCAAATTCCCAGAGCAGCCCTATATGTGTAGTTGAGAGAAAAATTTTATGTACATGTTTTATATTCCACTTGAATATAATTATTTGCGCCTTTTTTTTTTTGATATAAAAAAATATTTATTTAAAGCATGGTAATGTAGTCAGAGCGAATAAAGGAAAAACGACGACAAAAGTTGTCCACACTTGGCTGAACTTAAAAGTATAATGGAAGCCGTAGATCCCTTTAAAATAAGAATCTATGATGGTTTCCATGCATTCATTTTTTGTTAGATTGTTTTAGTATTTCCAGAAGTTAGGATTTTGTTCCATACGCCTTTGAAAATTCGTATACCAGTTCTGCAGAGTGGATAGCGGCACTAAAGTTTCATTACTCACATTTACAATAAAACTAGAAACGTAGTTATAGAAATTCTCCAACATCTTTTGACTAAACTGCAAATTGGCGTTAGCGTTAGACTGAATAGAAAACGAAGATGTAATCACTTATTCCTTAGTCCTTATTTATTCAAAACATGTGTTATATTTGACTTACCACAGCTGGTGTTAATTGGCTTATGGCAATATCCGGTTCCACCGATATTCCAATCTGAGCAATGTGTGAAATCTCCTGTGCTCCAAAAACCATGGCATTCTCCTGAGCCTCTAATTCGGGGGCTTTCTTTAGTTGAGAGATTTTAAATATAGCCGATGGCTTAGCATTCGATATATGACCTAAATATTGCCAGGTGGGTGCCGAAATGGCATCGGGCCAGCTAAAGTAAACCGCCGCCGACATGCCTTCTGGTAACGGCTGCACACCAGTTAGAAATACCACAATGTAGTTAACGTGATCAATATCCGGCACATTAATAAGCAGTTTATTTTCGTCAACTGGTGTAAAATCAGTTTGAGGCTGACCGCGAAAGAATTTTTTGAGAGTTAACAATTTTAACACAATATGACCGACGAAATACTTACCAATCTACCTGATATTAATAGTCCAAACATAATTTTGTCAATGCTTTTCTTCTCACCTAAAATAAGTACCCTTGCAAATGGAAACGGAAAAAAGATCTAGAAGTATTTTGTATAGAAGAACGTTTGTATGGAACAACAACAACCCCACCACAAACTTAAATAAACATATGATTATGTAAAGCAATGTTGCCAGAAGCAGAGAAAATAGAAAATACGGGGTTGTCAAAATACACCTTTGCACTGCTGTAAGACACAAACCACAAATCCACAAATACTTTCTGCAACTCCCAATCGGCTCTCCACAGCTTTTCAAATGTATTATATATAATATCTGCTGCAGCCCGCTTCAGACTGTTTGTTAAAAATTTATAATACTGTTATAAATTATGTTTAGTAAAAAAATTAAAGAATATATTATTACATCATGACAATTACATAGGCACGATAAATTCATTGGTAGAATAATTGGACTAAATTTTTTTTTTAAACAAAGGAAATTTAATTAGCTCGAATCAAGTTTATTTTTTCACAGGATGTGTACCAGGTTTAGATGGAGAGCTGTCGTCGGTTTTCGGCGGGGTACTATTGGGTGCAGAGGGATCAGGTTTAGATGGAGAGCTGTCGTCGGTTTTCGGC
>NW_023998415.1:41027089-41096655 GCF_014805625.2 Glossina fuscipes | reverse complement strand
GTGCAGAGGGATCAGGTTTAGATGGAGAGCTGTCGTCGGTTTTCGGCGGGATACCATTGGGTGCAGAGGGATCAGGTTTTAAGACAGTGCCATCATTTGACTTTCCGCCGCCAGGTGGCGTACTAATTCCTGGCGGAGTAGGGGTTTTCATTGGAGGACTGCCGACTGGTGGCGCACTTGGCGGAATGCCTTCATTTGGTGGTTTTGGCGAAGCTTCTTGAGGTTTAATTTTAGCTGCATCTGCTTTTGAAACATCTTCAGGATTCTCCTTAGCGACATCCGCTTTAACAGCTTCTTCAGCCTTAGCCTCAGCGGCATTCGCCTTACCAGCCTCTTGAGTCTTAGCTTTAGCCGTTACCGCTTTAGCAGCTTCTTGAGCCTTAGCTTTAGCGGCATCCGATTTAGCAGCTTCTTGAGCCTTAGCTCTAGCTGCTTCTTCTGTCGCCTTAATAAATTCTCTATCTTCTTCGGTAAGTTCACCAAATATATCGGTAATTAGATTGTGCAGTTCTCGATCAAATTGATTTTTATTGCCTGTGGCAGGAGCTGCTGCACAAGGACGTCCAACATAGTTTATAATAAATCTGCAATAAAATAAAAACTTAATTATCCTAAAATAATTTAAAAAAGTGTTACATTAATTCCCATTTCTTAATATTCATTTAAGAAAATATATTTCTATGGACCTTTACATACGACCCACAACACAACGCGCAAAACTCTCTTCGAGAGACATTTCCATTAAACATTATAAAGAAGCTTGAATAAAATGTCTATCGTGAGTCTTTGATCAAAATACTTCCACATTATATCGAAAAACCGCCTAGAAGTAAGCCTGCCGTGTCTTGAAACCAAGAGCAGCATTATTCTTCAACAAACACAAGTACTTAGGTTTTCATATTTGTTTTCATGAAATGTTATCCATTTTTGATTTAAGTTGTGTATGTGTATGTTTGTTGTGTATTTTTATCAATTTGAATTTTTCAGTTTTCCATTTGTATAACATTGAAAGTATGCAATAAAGTGTAGACATGCTTGATCACGGCATATTTGTTCTAATCTCTATACGTCTGCCGATCTACTAGCTTCACTTGTACGAAAATGCATTTTGGTTAACACCAGATCCATTACATGAGAGGGCTACAATTTAGAATTGATAGCAGATATGTAAAGCCATCAGAGTTTCAGAGATTGATGCGAGACGTTCACACACAGTATGGACTCAAGGTTGTCAAAGTTGTGTTTCAATTAAAAACATTGCTTTTTTAATTGGGAAAACATTCTTCAAAAGTCCATATTGGCTCGGAAAGGGCTATGTTAATCGTATAACATCAACTTGGCGATGATTTGCTGATTTTAAAGGAAGGACCATCCAAAAAATGTGCTTACACTGGGAAGTTAGAAAATCACAGAAAATCCTGCAAATCGGGCAAGGCGTCAAGGGATAGCAAACAAACATATTCACTCACTGCTTTTGCATAAAAATTGGATATATGATGTAGGCTAGATAGATAAAGCGTTTGCTCGCAATAGAACAAATGTACTGTACCTCAAGTCAATCACTACAATGAAAAAATTGTGCTTGAAATATTACCTCGCTCGCTGCACATCTCTTCTTTACCGTGACCCCCAGCGCTTGTAAAAGTTTCTCCAGCGGAAAAAAAAAGTTGTACGAAATGATGATCTGAATGAATCATTGCGGCGGCTTGTTAATTAAAACAGGCATCGAAAAATTCGCAATGCATTGACTTGATTGCATCGTTCTTAAATTAGATTATGTTTTGTGGGGTTACATATAAATTCCATAATTGGTGAAGAAAACAATTTTCCTATTCAAGAATATTGTGCAAAAAATGTCGGAAATTTTTGAATAACCTTCTTTCTTACAGTCGAGTGAAACGAACGAACGCATAGACAATTATGTTTATGAATTAAAATTCCAAGAATTTTACAAATCACATTTGCACATATATCTGAAATGTCTTAATAAATTTTTGCCATTTTATTTAAATAATTGAAGGCACATACTTTGAGAACAATTCACGGTAAATACATATATTATACAAACATACAAACATATATATATATATATATACATACATACATTAATTCTCTATTAATATTTGAGAAAAGAGAAACAAATTTGCCGAAAGGAAAAGAAATATCAATATATTTACTCAACATATTATGTATACAGTTTTTGTCATTTGAATATTGTTGTGTGCGCTTTAACGTTTCACGATTTCTTTGATAAGACGCCAAAAAATTAATGCCAAAATATACTTAATGGATACTCTATATGTAGTGGTTTCTACTTAGCTACATTATAGTTATGTCTTCGAAAAAATTATAACTGTATATATATATATATATATATAGGTAGCTGGGACGCTGACCTATTTTCATTTGCTTGTGTCGAGGTTACGTCGCGGTACTTGTCTTTTGCACAAAAACTTTTGCTCTCTTTTCTCTTTTACTTTTAGCTACGAAACTCTTGAAAGTACGTTAGCTCCGATTATAAAAATCTTGCAAAACAAAATCGTATCAACCTATGTAATTTTTGATCATATCAGACGGGACCAAAATAGTATGAATGAGTTTTTTCTTTTTTAGCGTATTATTTATATCTGCCTAATTTCTTACTTACATTAGGAGGACATTTAGTCGCTCGTCTCGTGATCATATCTGATATGATTGGTGCGCGTTGATAAGTAGGAATCGGCAGATAATGTTCAAAAAGAACGGTAGTCTTAAAATTCAATTGAGATAATGAATATTGTCCGTACAACGTTAATGTCAGGCGCAGACAACATAACAACAACAATAATAGTTATTATGCACATTCTGTAAAATTTGTTACCGGAGGATATGTGCTCATCAAGCGTAGGAATATACGTTCTCATTGCATACATATTTCTGATGAAGGTGAATAGCGGCGGAATGTCTTTAATCAGATCTTCCTTTATCTTTCTCTCTCTCTCTCTCTCTCTCTCTCTCTCTCCGTCTTCTCTATCTCGATCTCTAATGGTTCAAAACTCTGAATAATTATTACTTAAAACAAAAAAAACATAATTAAAATCATTACATATATGTCTCTCTCCATGATTAGCAACAAGTGATACATTTCTGTTTTTTAAATAACGATTTCAAAGGTTTTGCATAGAAAGTTATATTTGAAAACCCAGTAAATGAACTCGAGAGATTGATTCATTTACACGCCCCCTAACAGTATTTTTCTCCCAAAGGATGTGAAATTCATGTAGACTTACACCATTTCTTAGTTAACTTCTCTGCGATAAAATATGGAATTCCTTTAATTTAAAAAAAAAAAGATAAGTAGAAGAATAAATATATCGAATGTAAATAAAGAAAATTGATTTTGCTTTAATAAAAAAATTTAAAAATTTATTATTTGTTTTTTTTTTTTTACCTAAATATTTTTGTGTATATTTTTTTGTGAAATTACTTTTTTTCTCAAACGTTCCATACTTTTTCTTTTCTCCTTCACATACTTGCTTATTACCATTCGCACGATTGTTGTTATACATAAAATGAAAGCTTGGCATTATTTTTATATAGTCATAGAGAATTAAAATAACGCTATAAATTTCTTTTCATTACGGCCAGCCAGCCAGGAGATGTTCCCCTCTATACGCACGGGCACGGTGGTGATTGCGAAAGGTTGTAGGAAGAGAGAGAGGTGAAGGAAACGTTCGTCTTGAAAATGTATAGCTATCAGGGAAAGATTGGTAGGTAGGAAAGGATCGTAGGTTATTCCTCGGCGATCGAGGGTATTGAGAATTTTGAACGCACTCTTCTTGTCCATAAGTATGTGAGGCTTTCGTTGCATGCCTTTGTTACTGCGAATTCTGTATAGTGTGCAGCGAAAACACCTCCACTAATGTATCTTGGCTTTGTTCTCCACATACACAGATCCCTATTAACATCCATATTATTTATTTAATTGACGATTTGTTGTTAGAGATTCTTTTTGTTTTTTTTTTTTACATTTTGAACCGACTTTGTACGATTTTGTAATGGTAGCCTTTTATCCGTACACATATATTTTGTGAATTCCGGTTTTATTTGCATAGACGCATGAATATATTTTATATAACAGTCTCCTCCCTTAAGCATGCATGAATGATTTTTCAAATTTTTTTATTGGTTATGCGTCTGCAGTCTGGCGTTTATTGCACACCGGGTTGCAAACGGGGCGTATAATAATATTTATGTTATAAATAGAAGTAATAAAAAAACTCATACGCCGCCAATTCTTGAAAATGACTAAAAAACACAAATCGGGAGAATACTTGAAAGAATATTAAGCTTTTACAAGCTTTCATAAAATTCTAGAAAACCTTAATGAAAACTTGGACACTTTTCCCAAGCCCAAGTCAATTGTTTCAATTTCTTGATGTTCGATCGTCATATTCGTCCTATATTTATTCCAATTGGTTTTAGTTATTCCATCTATCATTATTATAGCTATCACCAAGGGATGAGAGCTGACGTCGAAACGTTTACAACGTCCAGAAGTAAGCATCAGAGACGCTATGAAGTATACATGTGATAAGCATCAAATCGATTTAACCATGTCCGTCTCTCCGTTTTTTTGTCTGTCCATCTGACCGTCTGTCCGTTTGTGCAATACCGATTGTAAACTGTCTCCTTAGCCGCAAAAATGAAGTTATCGACTTCAAATATGACAGAAACATTGGAAGGTCTTGCACGCAAGTTGGTATTGAAATGGCGCCAAATCGGTTGAAGGACAATTTAATTGTTTTTTCAATACCTTTATATCGCTTCAAAAACCCTATAAAATGAATAAATTCTTAGCCAGTTTCAAATTTGGAATGCACCTAAACATGTTTGCCTATTCGTCTGTCCATCTGTCTGTAGTATTTGTGATAAACATTCTCCTGCTAGCGAATATGAAGATACCGCCTACAAATTTGCAAAAAAATTTGAAGTTGACCCCAACTTTTCAAAACGAATACGCCTATCTATTATGTCTACATTTCTTCGATACGACAAAAACTTTTATTTTGAAAATAGAAGAAATCAGCTGCGCGCCCACTCCATATAATAGAGCATGAAAATTTTGTTCTTTCGTCTTTTTTTTTGGGTATAAACGGCGAAGAGTATAAAAAATTCGGTCCCCACCGAATGTAATTTTCTTACTTGTTAAATCTTAGATTAGAACTGTTTCGGAAAATGTATTACTAAAATTTACGCTCCAACAATTTACAAATGGTAGCATCAACTGACGCATCAACTAAGCAAGCAACTTAAATGCTTTATCTCGAGCATTTGATTTCAATAAATTGACAGAAAGGTCGCCAAACCTAGGAAAGTTCCAATCGATGCATAATTAATAAAAAATCCTTTCAATCTATTGCAAGATATATATTTCTGCTGCTCCCCACGGCGCATATTTCTTCATAGCTTGAAGGATCTCCGAGGTGCATTTCTGCGCATCATTTGAAGTGTTTAAGTTTCAAGTGTTTTAAGAAAAAAGCGCAACATTGTGTGTAAAGGAAATTTGCTTTGGATCTTTCTTAGAATAGAATTACAAAGCCATCCACACATCCTTGTCTAAAGCGTTTGTTTGTCGAATGACGTTTCAGATTTGCAAAAAAAAAAAAAAAAAAAAAAAAAAACAGAAAACAAAAAAAACAAATAAAACAGTAAAAATAAGTGAAATTTCTTTGTAATACTCATTAGACGCAATACCATTACATTATTGTTGAACACGTTCTCAAAATACAAATAAAAAAAGTAAATAAATTATTTGCCTCTCGGCGCGTCTTGAAGGCATTCCCACCGCTCCCTCTACCCCTTCGTTACCCTCGAAAAAGATTATCAAAATCGCAAATCGTTTGTTAACTCTTTAGGCGAATAATATCAAGTATTTAAAGGGCCCCGATGACGGAATTGAACCTTGACTGCACACAAATATTTATATATATATATATAGTAGATAGGTATAAAAATATTTTTCGCCTTTTTTTTCGCAAGAGATCCATCAATGCATGGATCGCACGGATAGAGAGTAGAGAACGAGTCGCATGTGTCTAAGAAAGTCGGGGTTTTATGTTTTTCCGTCTTTGTGTGTCTTTGACAATCACAAACGGAATGAGCAAATCAATACATTTGCTTCTGGCAGTGATGGATATAAAAAAACCAATATTTAGATAAAAAACAGTCAATAATAAATTTGCCAAAAAAATTTGCCGACGCGAAGTGAAAGGAAAAAGGAAAGATTTCAAACAATGGAAACTAAACAAGAGCGATGTAAACGTGAATAATGTGTATAATGTGGGGACGGCCGCTGAAGGCATTTGTGACATGTCGCCGGTATAAAGTTTTTGGCAGAAAATCATGATCATGGGCAAAGGAGAGATAGAGAATATACGAATCTAGTGAATATGTGGGCATACACGGTCCCCAGTATAAAATAATACGTATGAAAGTTTAAATGACTTCTGGGTTTATTTATAAGAAATTAAGCAAAAAACATTTCTTCTGTTCATTTTAATTTTTGGCTTTTGTAATTTTTATACCTTTTTCCCGTTAATTAAAAATAAATTTTACAATTTGATGGCAGACGAATGTGTTTAAACCACGCGAGAGATCACTCTTGTTGACGTACGCGCCCATAACATAATTGTGAACATAGAAGCAAGAAAAAAAAATTGAAAAAAAAAAAAAACACTCAAAAGTTATTAAGTGAAGACAAGTTGAAAAGATATTTTGAAAAAAATTTTTATGAGTTTTTTTTTTTGCATTTTCTCCTCTTTGGGGTGAGAAAATTTCGACTAAACACACACCCAAAAGAAAAAAAACGAAAAAAATCCAACTAAAGACATTTGTGTAAGACTTTCCCAGTGAGTTGAAGAGAGTTCGATCAAAGTGTTGTCAGTTAAGAGAAAGAGAAGAGAATTAAAAATTATGGTTGAGATTTAAAAAAAAAAAAAAAAGATGATAATTATATTCCCAATAATGTATAAAGAACGAAACTAAATATATAAAAGAAAGGAAATAATCGTCGATTGTGCTCGCGATCAATTTCATCCAATTATCGATCTTTCGACTTTGATTAAGACTGTTGCGGCAATTTTAATGCCGAGGATCCTGCATTCTATTGAGAATAACGTCACCGCAACCGATGACGATAATCCGTTAGTAACGCGTATACGTATCGATCATTTAAATCCAATTGCAGGAAATGATTCACACGACACATCAATCCACTTATCTACATGTCAAAAATTAAATGACATCAATGATGAACATTTGAAATTTCCGGTAAATCATACGATCATAACTAAGAACTATAGCGGGCAGATAAGCTGCTCAGATATTGTAAAGCAACTCAAAGAAAGATTAGCACAACTCTTAAAACTTTATTCAATTTTGACGATTACAACAATAGGGAGGAAATTGAAATATTGAAAAAGTTCCCATTTAGAAGTCTCCCTAATCGTAATCGATGGGTAACATATTCCCGGGCGAAGGAAAATTGGAAAAAACTGCTCCTATTAAGATACCGAAATCGCCGAAAGCACTTCCATTAGATGAAAATGAACGGGACGAAGAAAAAAAGTTTCCTATCAGGGAATATCAAAATAAAAATAAATTTCCACTTCATAATACAAACAACATGCAAAGTTATAGAGAAGAGGCGGGGGCATTTCATTCGATGGCGAATTCTGCCCACACGCAATCAATAATCTATGGACCGTCGCAACAAGAAAATTTATTATTGGAATTTACGATCTCAAAAGCTTTTCCATGTAAACAAAATACTTTGCCAAGCATTGATAAATATCCCATAAGAGATAATGCGTACCACTCCTCCTCCCTCCCGATAGTGAATGCTAAGAAGAATGTAAAACGTAGCGGCCGTAAACATTTAAAACCCACGCATTCGTTGCCAGCGAACAAGTGGAAAATTCGAAAGAGTGTTTCTTTGATGCCTACGCCACAAATGACGCATAACTATAATGAATTGATGGCTCAAGTTCAAAACGCACAAGATCATGTAGAAAATTCCCAAACATTGGCATCATCATCATCATCAGCGTCGAATCAATCTTGCGGGAGAGTAATAGAGGACAATGTTGGTATACGAATGGTACCAGCTGGCATATCTAAAAATACGAGCCAGAAACCAGAAGTGCAGAAAAATTTTGAAAATATTGAGCGTACTGGCGATGACGTTTACGGCTACGCAGATAGAGAAAGAAAGCTGTCGCTCTCTGCTAGAAATATGAATCGCATGAATAATGAATCGCTTGTAGATAGGAAAGAAGAACAGCGTACAACACCCCCGTTGAGTGTAACAAGTGTTTGTTATGGCAAGAGTAACACAAATGAGTTACTCGATGATCTTGACGGAGTCTATAACGATCCGGTAGTTTTGGTTAGCTCAGATGTACGCGATACTTGCACATTAGCGGTCGAGAACGGAACAAATCGAAACGAATTCGGTCAACGCAATACGGGAAGTGCTCTATCTATTATTTATGAAACACCAACGTTTATCTCGTCCGAGTATGGTGGCAGTATTAGTGTTACGTCACAGGTGCATTGTAGAAAAAATGATGAATTATTAACATGCAGTGATAATGTTTTAAATTTGAAAGTAAACGAAAAAGAAAAACATGAGATCGCTTTCGAAAATCTCTTCAAAGAACAAATTAACACAAACGAAGTGCTTGTAAATCGTTCCAAAGAAAAGGAAGAACATTGCGTCGCCGAGAATATCAATAAACTCGCTAAGTACGATTCGCACAGATCAGATGAAATGAAGTATGAGATGAAAGGTGCTAAAGGAGCTTTACCGAATAACGCACGGGTGCCAATCGGTAAACCAATCGAAAGTGCAGCAATCACCGCGGAATTGCGTGCCTTATCTTCAAGCGCGCAAAGAAGTTCGGTTGGTGGCAATATATCGGTTGACTTACCACGCTTTCCTACTAACGCTACCCGCAATGAATTATTAAATGACAACACTTTGCAGAATCGCTCGTTATCGTTGAATAATGCTTTGGACAGTGTACTGCCAGAGAAGACCCGTTTAAGACGGCAGCGTCGTTTGAAAAACGATGATGAACCTCCTGAAGATCCCATCGAACGTTTGAATCGTTTAAAAGCTCGCATTTCTGGCGCTCTTAGTGAAGTGAAAGGTGTCCTAAAGCAATATAGCAACGATAGCGAAGAGGAACAGAAGACTGACCCTCAAAGCCTAAAGCCTTCCATTATTTTGGGCACACCGCCAGAATCTAAAAGCGAAGGTCCAGTACATTTTCGTTTCGTTAAAAAGATTCGACGTCGCAGTCTTTTCCTTGACGAAGAAACTGATTCAAGTAAAGAGGAAGTAACAGATGTGAATAATATTCAAGCAGCAAAACCAATTAGATATGAAACAGAAGAAGTTCCTTCAAATAAAAGTGAAACCACAACACTGCCCATGGGAATACAAAAAGATAATAAAGATGATAGAATAACAATGAGCTACACACATGAAAACTTAAAATCTTGTTCATTGAGAGGAAATGATCATTCGAGCGTGATATCGGAACCAATTGACCTCAATAAGGAATTATCTAAAGTCCAGAATTCAAATACCATTTACAAGGAACTCGAAGATGTTCCCAAAACGGTTGAAATAAACTTGGACAGTAATAGTTATTCGAAGAAAGTGGACGAGAGTCAGGCGTTCATCGGTAAAGATTACCAAACCGAGCATAAATTCCATAAAGAAAGCGAAAGATTTGATTTTAATTCCGCATCTAAAGGTGAACGCACACTAACGTCGGCAAACCTGTGCACTAACGCATTAGCTATTCCAACTATAAATTCGAATTTAACGGTAAAAGAAACTGCTAGCACTAAGATAGCTAACCCGCCCTACCAAGGTTCCTTTGAAGAATTTCCAAAAAGCATTCAAGCCTCCTATAATGCGCCGACAAACGTCACCGATGACATTAAAGAAAATAATCAATCGTGTAACGAAGGCAATCAACTGTCACTTGTTAACTCTCAGTGTACGGAGAAGGAATTAAATGCAGAAGTTTCAAGAGGAGATCGAAATAAAATGAATGATATAGGGAAAGCAGATAAAAGTCAAAAACTTGAAGACTTTAGTAATCGTGCATCAGGATCGATAAAAGCTTCTGAAAAAGAGCAAATCAGTCATTCTCTCTACACTCTGAAAGAAGAGGACCGAGATTCTGTTAAATGCATCAACGAAGATGTCTGCAAAGCACAAAAGCCGCAGGAGGAATCAATTGATGGTAAGAGTAGAGTGAGAAAAAAATTGGTAAATAAGCAAAAAGAAGGCGGACGGCGTGCTTCAATAGCGGCCGTTGAAAGCTCTAAAATAGACTCACCGTTAGCTATCGCTTTACCAGGAAAAATCAAACGTAGGCCATCGGATTCAGCGGCTGTTATTAAAAAGAAAATAGTTCCAAGTAAGATGACAATATCCGATACTGGTGAGGAAGTTGCGAACAAATCGAAAGTTATCAAAGTTAAACGGGTAAGTGCGACCTCAAAGAGATGTAATGAAAAGGGTGAACAACCAGTCACGCATCAAACAATTACAACTGACGAAGCTATACACAATACACAAATTGACATAAATAATGCCAAGAAAATCAACGATGAGAATCATTCGTTGCCAAATGATAATACGGCTACGGTTATAGAACGATCACCATTGAATGAAGTGATAACAAATGAGGTGAAAACATTGCCAACGCAATTAGAAATTGAACGGCGCACGGCGTCATTGAGTCCATTATCAGCTAAAGAAAAGCTAGAAGCGACAAATGCAGCGACAACAGCAACAACCACAACGTCTAGAGCAACAAACGATTCGCCCGATATGCTGGCTACTGTGCCAGAAATTACTAGGGCCATGAAGAGTTCAATACAAACAAGAGAATCGACTAATACAGTAACGACAAATTTTCATGATTTATTGATAAGTGAAAGTACGGTTATTATAACGAGCAAAAAAGATGAGGATATCGCGGGGAGATTACAGACCGGTAAGACGACTGATGAAATCAACGATGATCATCAAGAAATTTATGCGGAGAAACCGCAGGAAATTTCAAATAAATTGACTCAGCAATCTAAGCAATCCGAACAGGTGGTTGTTGCCATCAATAAGAACGCCAACAATGACGTCATAACATCGGCAAATGTAACTCAACGTCAGCTACCCAAAACGAATGTTGCTTTTATTGAGAAAAAAATAACTTCGTGTACGGAGGAGGAGATTCATGAACAACAGCAACAACAGCAACAACAACAACAACAACAACAACAATTTACGACAACAACCGATATTACAAAAACCATTGAATGTCCACAAATTTCCAACAGTCGACAAGAGATCACACAACAAGATACTACAAGTCAAGAAGGAGAAGAAACAACAGCAAAAGCCGAAGCAGCAGCAGCAGCAGCAGCAAAAGAATTAACTAAAGATTCAAAAATGCCCGAACAACAATTGGCTCCCACACCGGTGCAGACAGCCGAAATTCAAGTCGAGCCTGCCGACCACAAGAAGAAAGTTATACATAAAAAAATAATACATCAAGTATCTTCCCCCTCCTCGTCCTCCTCCTCCTCATCATCAGATAAAATCAGCATCAATAAAACAAACGAAGGAGATTTAAACAAAAACGATGCAGAAGCTATTACGAGCTCAGCAGAATTCCCAGCCGATGAAATTAGTGTTGAAATGAAAAATGAGCCTTTCGCTGAAGAAGATCATGGCGACCAAAATTTAGAAAATAACGAGGAATTACAATCGCTAGCTGCTGATACAGCTGAGACGCGTAAAAAGGAACGCAAAATTAAAAAGAAAGTTATTATTAAACGTCAGCAACGTCGTCTTTCCGTAACCGATTCATTTTTTCAACGGCCTAATAATAACGAACAAATTGCTTCAGCCGAAACTGAAACGTTGGAAAAACCTATTGCTTTTGTTACAGACGACGAAGATGACGACGATGATAAGATAGAAGAAGCGCAAATTGTAGAGGAACCAAAACCATTGAAGTCCTGCATGAAGGTCAAAGCCTACGAAATAGGCGATGAGGTTTTATACGCCGAACGTTACAAGAAAACGCAAATCAAATGGAGGCGCGGCAAAGTCAAGGAGCGCATTACTAGCATATCGTATCTGATTGATATCGAAGGTAAAGACGTCTCGTCGCATGTTAATTATTTAAAAAGATACACAAATCGTAAAGTGAAATTTGGTGGTAAAGAGTATCTAGAAATAGATTACGAGCAACTCGCCGAGGAGGAAGAGAGAGCTGAAAATCTACGTAAACGTACTTTCAGTATATGGAATATGGTATAAACGGTTAGTCATTGCTAATGCCGAAAACGATACGTTCTCGCCTACCCTATATCACACAGCTGGCTTCAGGCAAGTGTTTTTCTTTTATTCGTTTGTCTTCTTAGTATTTTCAAAGGGAGAAATTCCTTAGTGAAAAAGTGTAAATAAGGATACGCGTTTTATTACTTTTATTTTTTCCTTGTTTTTCCTTGTTTTTTTTTTCTCTTTTTTCGAGTTTAGTTAAAAAAATTTCTAAGGCGCCTAGAAAATTTTTTAATGATCTCAATGGATGAATGGATGAACGGATGAATGTGTGTGTGTGTGTGTGTGTGTGTGTGTGTGTGTGTACGTGAATGTTTGATTCTTTATCTTATTATTATTAAATTTTTAGTATGAAAAATAATTGTTATAAATAATGTAAATAAATAGAAAAAAACACATATATATATATATATCCAAAACAAAGATGTAGGATAAGCGCGCAAATGAGAGAAAAAAATTATTCAAAACTTTCTTATTCATAAATCTTCTTCTTCTTCTTCTTCTTTTTTTAAAGCAAAAAAAAAAAGAAAAGAAAGCAAAAAGCACTCAACGCAAAGCTCAAGTTGAGAAGAACATTTTTTAATTTGCTTTTCAAAATTGTACAGACACGTACAGGCATAATATATGTATAATGGAAATAGACACATCATGGTGTCTGAGATCATCATATGTTTGTATGTCATTCATTAAAAATGATAGTGGATGAAGGAAGTAGTACAAAAAATTTGATATACCTATATCTCTATTTGTATGTGTTAATTAGTCTCATAGTCACTGGAAAATTTGGCCGTTGACACAAATATCCTTAACATGTTCAAATGTACTGAATATTTATGTATTTAATTTCCGATTTATTTAAAGCTTGAGTATATACGGTATATTTAGTTGAAGAATAAAAAATAATAATATTTTATATATATATATATATATATATATATATATACGCATATTTATATGTTCTTAAAATTTCATTTCAATTTTTTTTTCGATTTTATTTTTATTTTTTTTTTGCTTTTTTCATTTATAACTCTTAGTTCAACTTCTTAAGCTTTGTTTATGTTAGAGAAACCAATGTAAATATTAGCCTCTTACATACTTCGTAAGCGTAAGTGTAAATATCAAAGAAAAAATAAATTCGTTTAAATATTTTATTAATAAAAACAAAAAAAAAATTATTGTTTTCATTTGGTTTAATTAACAAAAAAGAAAAAAAAAGTAAGTAAATCTTAAAAAATCACCGATTTTTATAACTAGCTAACTATTCCACAGAACATTTGCGAAATAATTTCGATGAAGAGTTTTGGTACGTGAAAAATACGTGGTAAGAGGAGGGGGCGTGCAATTATTATTTACTATATTACTATTACTTACGACCTTTCTGTCGACTCGAGAGAGTAAATGAAACGAAGAAAATTTTCGATAAGCAACACATTTATTATGCCCCGCATACGGAAGACGCATATTATATTTGCTAAATGTTTACAAGACCTAGAAATTTAAGCAACGAACACCCTACGAGATGTAAAGTGCAAGAAAACAGCAATTCGTTTCAGTTATGTCTATGGGTGTTGAAATTACGTTTACATGACGTCTTTCAATTTTGTCTAGAAGAGTGAACCACCACTGAACTATCACGAAAATTCTTCGATTCGCTCACATTCACACTTATGAAAATAGTCTACATATATATCGTATACAGGGCAAGTGGGGTATGCAGATTGAACGGAAAGTAACCCATTTCCATCCAATTCAAATAAATCGAATTCTCTTTTTACACGAATCGTTTCGTTTTAACACGATTTTCAAGAATTTTTCTGATAAATTTCTATTTTGATGTTTCTATGGACTTTTTTCATTCTCACTCCTCATACATATGCATTGTAAGATCGTGTTAAATGTTTAACAATTCATTTAGATTATATCGATTATATGCGAATGTGATTCTTAATTGAATTCTAATAAGAATTTTTTAATATTGTTTATTGTATTTTGCAGTTGTTTTTTTTTTGGATTTGGAACCAATCTACGATTTTTCAAATTAAACAATACTTTTTTTACACGAATTTTTTTTTTTGGAAACGTAGCTATCGTATAAAAAGAGAATTAGCTGTACGTGACAGCACATACAGAGAGTATATAGAGAACCTTCCAATATCGAAAAAGGTGTATCCTTGTATGGAAAATAAGCAAAAATTCTTCTTGATTAAACTTTTAATTCGCTATCCTTACAACTGAAGATACTTAGGAAACATAAGGCGAACATTCTTTCTTATTATTCATTCTTTTCCCGACTGTAATGGGTGCTTTCTTTCTCGTTTCTAAAACTTAGGAATTCCTTTCAATTATCGAAAAAATTCATATATCTCTCGCGCTCTAGACTTTTAAAAAGTTACGCCCAGTAGGGGGTATAGTGAGTGTCACTTTTATTGCTTTTTGAATTTTATGAATGAATTTTTTTTCTTAATCATCATTATATATATATATATACACTATTATATATAAATGAAAGATTATGCTTATAACTTATAGTGACTTATGGTGACTTATAAATATGTACCTTTTGTTAAGCATTGCATACGCATACATACATACATATATCTAGTGTATGTGAAAATAGTATTTTTATACTAAGGTCATTACGGAATAAAGATAAACTAATTTCACTAAGCTTTTTGAAACAGCGCAAAAAAGTTTTTCAGTTTCCTTTTCAGTCTGTTACTGCACAAGCAAAATAAAGCAAGAAATTATCAAAGAACACATCAGCCTATTAAGCTGTCCAGTGTAATAATGGTTTCTTCGCTAGATGTTATGGAGAAAATTTCGAAAAGGATCGAATAGTACCGAAAGTCCAAATATTGTAGCTTGATGGCGTAGAACTCACGAAAAATTAATCGATCTGATCTTTTTCCCTCACTACATGTGAAAGATAACAAATTAAGCTTGAGAACGCGCTAGAAACCAAAAATCCTAGATATATATACATGTATATATTGAGTGCCCTAGATTCATCTTAAGCCGTACATAGTTTTCTCGCTATTTATTTATAAAACGAAAAATGTGAATTCTGTTTTTTCCGTTTGTCATTACAATACATATTTTATTATTATTATTTTTTTTTTTTGTGAATGATTTCGTCTGCGGTGCTTCATAAAGCTATCATTAAAATATTTTCGTTTTTTTTAAATAACATTTTCAAAAGGTTGTTTAAGTTCAGGCGCAAGGATAATTCATTCGTAATAATTTAAAAGTAATAAGAGAGATTGGAAAAAGAAGGTCTACACATAACACTGTTTTTGCATAAGAGATATATTTTGTCCGATTTAATCAAAAAATTCCACTATTCATCGGGTCAAACCTATACCAGTCATTTTCAGAAGAATTCTGTCTGCCTATTATCAAGAGAATAAATAGATGGAGGCTCTATAAGTATGTTGTGTTATTCTATTGAAAGAGCAGTAGTCTGTTTTTTTTAACTTTTGATATTGATACGAAATTGGAAGATTAGTAGCTCTTGCCTGCCGACAAATTATTTTCTATTTATGCATATAATGCATGCATTACGTTTAATGAGGGATGGAGGTTAGTTAGAAGAATATGTACACGTATTTTTTATATATCATACAACACTACAACACAACATATGAGTTACATATTAAATATTAAAAATAAATTTAAAAGATTTATGTTATTTCTTTGTTTTGCCACATGTTGCTGTATTCACAATACATATTAAAGGAGAGGATGAATTTTTGGCATATGCAAAAAACAAAAAAAAAAAAAAAAATAAATAAATAAATAAATAAATAAATAAAAATAAAATTAATAAACAATAATGAAAACAATTATTTCGCACCATATTTAAAAGTTATTTTGAAAAATATTTTCATAAGCTACACATATGCACACAACCATCATATAATATAACTCTCTTACATATATGTCATGATTGCTCTAATTTTCCATAAAAACAAACAAATAAAAAAAAAAAAATAAATCTATCCTTCAATATATCTATTCACACTTTTTATTTTAATGTTTATTTAATTTAGTTGTTATTATTAAAATGAATGTCGTGCTATTTGCAGCGAACATTTTTTTTTCTTTTCTCTCTTTTTTTCTTTTTTAAATTAACCGAAACTGTGCCAAGTTCTTGTTAAACGAACGCGAGAAAAGAAAAGACTGCAAAAGAAAGAAACAAAAAAAAAAAAAAAAAAAAAAACAATAAAAACACGATAAAAACACATAAAAAGCGTGTGTTTAATGTTTAAGTATGCGTAAATAATTTGTTGCGCACTTGAATGTCAAGTAAAAGTAAAAGACAACCGAGAATATCTATGCGCGAAATAAGAAGAAAAGCAATTATTGTCGCGTTATAGTGAATCTTGGATATCCCTTTTATCGCGAGTTCAAGTTGTTTCTTCTTTTTTTTTCGAAGGAAATTGAAATTTTTTTGGAAAATTTTTAAAAAAACTAATACTGTGTTTCTAAAGTTCCTGGCAACTGATTCTTGATTTGAAAATTAATCCATTAATAACTATCTTTCGTGAGGAAGTCGTTATTCGTGTTCGTAGTCTGCTTTACAATTTCACCCGTATTCACCCGTGACTACAGCAGTAAAAACCAGTCTTTCTTAGAAAGAAACTGATCGTCATAAATAAAATGACATATCTTGTCTTTCCTCCTCGCCTACAAAAACAACGACACTTCTCTTGCACGACTTATTTCCCCATGAAATTGCAAAAAAAAAAAAATAATTATCTAATTTTATGGTTAGCGTTTTATATGTATATATATATATATCTATCTATTCTCAAATTTCCTTGAATTACATAGTTACGCTTCCTAGTAAATTAATTTTAAAGGAGAGAAAAAAAAAAAACAAAAGTCATCGTGCATTGTATTATTAATGCTATCTGCGGCCTTTTTTTTTTTTTTTTTTTAAATAAATATCAACATTTTCTTGTTTGTATATTTTTGTAAACAAATAAAATAATATTATCAAACGTGTTCGTAGTAGCAAACGCAAAGAGTTTTAAAATCTACTGCAATATGCTTAGCTCACACTTCCAGTACTCGTTGTTTTTTTCTCGTTCATCTTCCCATCAACATAAGATGAAATAATGTGAACTATTAAGCCAAGCAAAGCGGTAATATACCAGTCATGGAAAGCAAAGCGAAATCATTCGCTATCAAAAATTTCAATAGACGGGGACCTATCAGTCTTTTCACTGCAATTTGTAAAAATAACATCTCAGTATATCCGATTATGTCCAGGAACTATCATTAAATTGAGCTAAGTACTTAGAATTGTTTACTTGCGCATGCATCTGAAGATGAACTGAATGCTTAAAGATTGAAAAAAAATGCAAACACATTGTCAAAACTGCCCTTAAGACGAGATAAAAAGCTTAAATGCCCATTAAAGCAGTTACATCGGCTTTCATCGGCTTTGATTGTATTTATGCTTTATCGCGTATTTACTTTCATTACACTTGTGGTAGTAACAATATTTATTATAATCTTTACAGTAAAATGCTTTTGACAATAACACATACACGGACTTGAAGTAGACCTTATTTCGAAATCTTGCATAAATATTCATAAGAATCGTAAGGACGAAATGTACAGTTAGAGAAGAAATCAAATTTGCTTAACTACTATATATACATGATCATAAGGCATGTTTGCATCTTATACCCTCACACGAAAAACAATCAATTTCTTGCGAGCTCTATATACAAGTATTTTTTTACCATTCATGAATTGAGAAATTGAAATGTATGACATTACAGTGGACGCCTTCACTTTTGATCAGGAATCACTGTAAACTATTACTCAAAGTCAATTAGCTTAGCTGCCTTAGGCTTTATAGGTGTCTATGATAATTGTTCCTCTATTCATTTAGACAAACGTTGTTATATAAAATTAAATTATAACGAAAGTAATGTTCATTGAGAATTTCACGGCGACAACTTATAATCATATAATTTGACTTGTTCGAGAAAGGCAAAACACATCGAATTTTTATTTGCTTTACCAAACACTATTTCTAGAAAATTTTTTTTTTTTTTTTTTATAAAAACAGACAAAATCAATAAACGAAGACAAGTAATTGTGACATTTGGCACGCTTTTTGCGCTTCCACACACAAAATATATACACGTACACGTACACACATACACATACACACAACTTTTGCGCGTTTGTATTGTATTAAAGCGAATAACGAATCGTTACGATAGATAGAGAAGGACACGTAAATATTGATTTGTAGTTTTGTAGTGAAAGAAAAATTAGCCATTAAGACGAGGAAGAAGAAGAATACAAAAAAAAAAAAAAAAATGGTAAACCGTGAGGTAATACTATGTTCTTATTTATTTTATTTTCTCTCACATCTCATTAAATGTTAAAAACCATACCATAACTATCTGTCTGCATTATTTATCTTTCAATTGATATATTACACATACTACCTACTATCTATCTATAAATGAAAAGCTAACAAAACGGTGCACATATCATCAAATAGTATGTCGTTATCGATGATTATCATTTATTGGCATTTCATTCAATTGCATGAGAGCACGCATTCATCAAAGTCAATTATTGTGAAATGTTACATATATATATATATATATCTATATATATATATATATATATCTGAATTGGTATCATACAGTTGGTAACAATGAAATGATTCTTTATCTACGACATTCCTTTTCAGTTCGGTCATTGAGAATCTAGGAATTTCGTAAATCGCCTCAAGGTTAATGTCAATTTTTTCTATTCTATTCATTTTCTACGCTTCTTGTTTTATTTTATTTAATTATTTTTCTTTCGTCTTTTTTTGGTCAATGGATTTGACATTGAACTCTTCTTGCTTGATTAACAATTTTGTTTCATTTGAGAGAAAACCAAAACACTTCCTGTACTTTCTACATCTATTCAATCATAGAAAACAAAGACGCCTTTTTGCCCATCAGGCTATCCCGGCCTTTTTAATTTGATAATTATGCCCACAAAGTCCTAACCGTTTTATTGTTTACTCCTCCTTACGAGTCGCAAACAATCTCAAACCCTTACCCATAGCTGGCTGGCAATTTCAGACAGGTATGACTCTTACTCGTACTCGTCTTTAAGGGAGGACGAGAGAACGTTAAATGTTTATGACGAGAAGAAGAAGAATGCAGCAATTAATATACATGCAATACATTGTTTGATAATTGATTATTATGCAGGTGTAATAATACGACTAGAAATCCCAATGTTAGTCTCCAATCTATTGCAAAAATCGAAATTAGTATAGAAACGCGCTCATCCTTTATATTTTTTTCCCATTCTTCGTAACTATTAAATAGTTATTGCTGCTACACTAGACTACTCACTTACTCTAAGATTAAGATCATTTCATCTAATTCTCATAAAAAAAAAAATTTTTTTTTTCCTTCAAGTAAAAGATTATTAAGACGGGATGGGAAGATGGGAGACATTTCATAAAGTATAGTTACAACTCACCCCTCATCATAATCTGGTGTCATAGCTGTTTTAAATCGTGGGTGCACATAATACCAAGCACCTTGATTTTTGTGCTCCTCTTGTGCCCATATCAATTCGGATTCTCTATAGAACAAAATTTGTTCTCTAACCAAATCGTAAGGGAATGGACATATCTTCAATAGTAAAAAGAAATTACATAAAGTAAGATCAATTCAATGATTTGAATGCATAAAACTCTGCACCGACCTGTTCAACGCGTACAAGTGCTACTTTACATTCCTGTCGTCTCTCGGCACGTGCTTTAAACAAATCAAAGTAAACTTTTCCTGAGCAGAAAACCAATTTACAAACATCATCAGGGCTTTGACTAGCAGGCCCATAGTCCGGTATGATACGTTGAAATTCGGTACCCTCTATCATGTCACAGAAATTGCTACGAGCCAACGGATGACGTAAACCTGTCTTGGGCGTTAGTAATACCAAAGGTTTACGAAATGGTAAAGCCACTTGACGACGCATTATATGAAACCAATTGGCCGGTGTAGTACAATTGGCAACAATCCAATTAATCGTTCGTAATTGCCTCAGAGGTACATTATCGTCGTCACAATCTACTTCAGGTAAAGTGTCTGGATCATCGTCGGACATTTGAAGAAAACGTTCGACACGGCCTGATGAATGTTCCGGTCCTTGACCTTCCAGGCCGTGCGGCATCATTATTACTAAACCTGATTGACGAACCCATTTCATTTCGCCGGATGATATAAACGCATCGACTATGGACTGAGCGGTATTGTAAAAGTCGCCAAATTGCGATTCCCATATAACTAGAGCATTCGGATTTGTCATCGAGTATCCATGCTCAAAGCCCAAAATTCCCATTTCGCTCAAACTGCTGTTACAAACTGAATAGATCGCCTGATCAGGATATAAACACTTCATGGCACAGTAAGTGACCTTATCGAGAGTCTGATGATGCAAAACATGATGGCGGTGCGAAAAAGTGCCACGTTCAACGTCTTCACCTGAGAGACGTACGTGCACGCCTTCCCTTAAAAGGCTCCCCATTGCCAAAGCTTCTCCTAAAGCCCAATCGGCTGTACGATCGTCCACCAATTGTTTACGAGCAGCCAAAATACGTTCAATACCTCTGAAAATTGGACAATTGGTCGAGATCTTTGATTTATGTGTAAAATAAAAAAACACTACTTATGTAATATAAAATTTTGTTCAGGTGGCGGCGGTGATGAAAACTTATAACCGATGTGACACAAGATTTTCTCATCTACACCGGTGCATGGCACTTTTGAGTTATCACGAGATTGAAAGAAGCCAGTCCACGGCGAATCTAACCAATCACTGTACTGTAAAAAGAATTTAGGGATTAATTTTTTAGTTTCATTATCAGAAATTTAGAATTTACTTTAATTGTTGTAATCTTTTTGGCATCTTCGAAACCTTGCTCCAATATCGCATCGTACTCATCAATAGATTGCTTAAGCAATTCCTTTGTGATCACCTTTTCATCAAGCAATTTTTCGCAATACAAGTCGAAGACCGGCTTGTGTGCACGTATTTTCGTGTACATCAGCGGCTGCGTAAACATAGGCTCATCAGCTTCATTGTGACCGTTGCGACGATAGCCTACTAAATCGAGGACAACATCCTGTCGCCATGCGGCTCTCCATTCAGCACAAATTTTGCTAAGATGTACCGACGCTTCGGGATCGTCAGCGTTTACATGAAATATGGGAGCATTCACAACACGAGCGACATCCGTGCAATTTGGTGACGAGCGTGAGAAACGAGGATCGGTTGTGAAACCAATTTGATTATTAATCACAATATGGACGATGCCATGAACGGTATAACTGGGCAAATCGGACAAATGCATTGATTCGTAAACAATACCTTGTCCGGAGAAGGATGCATCGCCATGTATGAGGATGCACATAGCCTTACGGCCTTCAAGATCACCGCGATAGAATTGCTCTGAACGTGCCTTACCCTGAGCGACCGGATTAACAGATTCCAAATGCGATGGATTAGCGACCAAGCACAAGCGCACATTCTTATTAGTAACTCTATTCAAACGTTCAGTAAAAGTGCCCAAATGATATTTAACATCGCCGGAACCCTAAAACCCAGTTTTTTATTGTTATTTTAGTTAGGACCTAAATAATGTTCTGGTTTTTTAAAGTCCATCATTTAAATACTTACCAGATCTTGAGCATCTAGGCTATGAAATTGTGCTAAAATTTGGTCCAATGGCTTACGACAGACATTGGCCAAGGTATTCAACCGGCCCCTATGAGCCAAGCCAATTACAAAAGACTCTACACCTAAATTCGATGATACATCAATGATTTCCTTAAGGCACGGTATCATTACATCGCATCCTTCCAAGCCGAAACGCTTTTCAGCAGCCCACTTCCTCGCTAAAAACGCTTCAAATCTATATTCATGGTAAAAGAAGGAATTAAAAAATAAAAAACAAAAACCTCTTCATAATGCATGGCAGAAAAAAAAGGTGCTCATGTATTACCGTGTCGCTCGTAACAAGCGCTTGAAAATTAATAATTTTTTCTCTTTACTTATTTCCATGCAACCTGGTTTTTCAAGCCGTTGTCGAATCCAATCACGTTTCCCATCACTGTAAATGTACATATACTCGATGCCCATAGTGCCGCAGTAAATTTTTTCCAGGCGTTTCAAAATTTCTCTGTAAATGAAGCCAAATAACGATGCAGATAAGATGTCAGGCGAATCAAAAATTGACAATTATCCGTAATCTTACCGTAGGGTAAGCTCTTGCTCTTTACCACCAATGTAAGTAGTTGCGGGCAGTTTAAAACTACAGTCCATATATTTTCCATCTAAAAAAGTAAAGCGAAGGACATGATATGATTGTCGATTTTTCATATATTCAAATACTGGCCTTTAACAAAATTGCTGACCATCATTAAAACGGCTTCAGTGGCCCTTAATTCCATACCACAGGGTGTGGTAATTTTTTTGGACTGAGTAATACCCAAAGGGTCCAAATCTGCGGTTAAAAAACCACGCGTCTAGAAAAACCAATTCATTGCTCTTTATAATGTCGTTCCAATGTTGAGGAGGGTTTGCCTCAAAAACTAACTCACTTGATAGCTACGAATCACGCTTTGAGTATTTAGATGGCCTTCGATAATTTCCGATCGGGGATTGTGGCCGCACAAATGAGATAACGGTACCAAATTACGTTGCGAAGTATGTTCGGGAGGTACACATTCATAAGCACCGGAAACGAAAAAAGCATTCCAAGACTTGGGAAAAGAGAAAAAAAAAAGAAAAAATGTTGTGCGTGGTGTAGTTTGTGTTAAATTTACATTTAAATCTTACGGCATGAACGCTACCGGGATCACGCTTCCACGCATTATACATATCCTCCACATAAGTTGCACTATTACCACTACCCACAGATACTTCGGCTGGTTTTGCGGCGCTACCTCCTTTACCTCCGTTATTATTAGATTCGAAGCGCCTCTGCTTTCTTGGCAGCTCATTTGAAGTTAAATCCTAATCCAATTATTGTGAAACAAAAATTGATTTTCAAATCACTATGAGAAACTTTTTTAATTTTGAAATTACCCATCTCTCTGAACCTGGAATATTCAGGAAGCTTGTCCAGAATTTTCGTTTCCCCAAAGGTTGTAATATTGTGTTGTACGTGGGAATCTTCAATTTAAGCATCTTAAGCGATTTACTCAAAAAAAGTTGCGAAATTAGTTTTGAAACTTTTTGGGAAAATCTCTTTTTTAATAAAATTAGCTGCACTAAAACGCTAAATGGTACACAAGAAATTTTACAATACAATTAATTCGAAGTCAAATAATGAGTTTTCAAAAGAAAGCAAAAAAAAAAAAAGAAAGTTTTTTATTTTAATTTCCGAAAAAAAGGATAGCTTTTTCTGATGTGATTAAAATAACAAATAATTTCTTTTATTAAATATCAAAATGAAAATTAAATGAAAAGAAAAGCATTTTGAGATCTGAAACTCAGTGCTCACTCTTTTTTTTAGTTGAAAAAAAAAAACTTTAATAAAAATCAGAATTTTGTACCTCTTAAGATGCAGGGGACGACGACGAGACTTTGGCGGCTAAATCCATTCGGAATCGAATACAAAGATTTAAAACTTATATGCATAGCGATATAATTGCGGTCGTAGAGTTAAATCCTTAGATATCTGCTTGTAGCATCCTTTGCACAGTGTTTTTTTTTTCCTTAACCCTTAAATGCATGTTGTTGCCAATTGTTTTTTTAAGTAAATTTTTTTAAAAACATCATTTGGAATGTAGAATATTAACCGCAATATGCATTTAAGGGATAAGAATTTAAAAATTCGGTCGGAAACGAATCTTTATACCCATCACAGCTTGCACCAAAAATATACAAAGAAAGTAAAAGAAGAAAATTCTTATGCTTTATAATCTGAAGTGGCCAAAGCTGATTTCTTCTATTTTCAAAATAAAAGTTTCTCTTGTATAGGCGTTGTAGGCGTGCCCTTTGAAAAGTTCTGGCCAATTTCAAATTCTTTTGCAAATTTGTAAGCGATATCTTCATTTTCGCTAACGGCAGAATGTTTACCATGGATACTACACAGATGCAGAGACGAGCAGATCGATGTACATGTTTAGGTGCATTCCAAATTTAAAACTGTCCAAAAATGTAAATGTTTCATGGGGTTTTTGAAGCTTATTGTCTGCGCATTATAAAGGTATTGAAAAGACAACTAAAGCTTGATACACTACAATATTGGGTAGGCGTGGTGAATGTTTTCCGTTTTTGTGCACAAATACTTTATGAGTAATATGTCAAAAACCAATTTTTCATTCGCTTTGAAGAACGGAGATCTTCTCAGTTTACGTTGTGCTGTGGGCGTGTCTTTCGAATGATTTGGCCCATTTTCAATAGCAATCTGGGTGTAAGAAATTTCCCAATTTTGACTACCAAATTTGAAGTCGACAGCTTCATTTTTACGGGCAGGAGAACGTTTACAACAGACATTAGACAGACGGACAAACGGACATACTTAGATCTATTTAGAATTTAATGCTGATCAAAAATATTTGCACTTTATGGTGCCTCCGATGCTCTCTTCTGGGCGTTGCAAAAGTTTTCACAAAATGAATTTATCACTCATCCTTCGGTGATGGGTATAAAAGAAGAAAGGAATTGCTTTCGTTCATAATTTACAACAAGCATATAAGGAATACGTACTTCAAATTTGTTATTAATTTCTACCAGAGCTATGTAGAAATTAAACAATTTATCTATAAACAAAAAGCAACGAATAAAGTCTTTTTAGTAATATTAAATATTGTTGATATACCCAAGGGGGGATCATATGTCGCTATTATGTTAGTACTTGAAAAAGCAAAAATTTGCTTAACTGGCATCAAAAATGGTGGTCAAAATAACGAGAAGACTATAATTAGAGATGAAGAACGTACGCTCGAAATTACATATGGCACAATTTCTCACTAGTTGAGGGATTTTCTGTTTGCTTTAGCAAATCTCTAGTAAAACAAGGTGTTTTTTTCACATCGCTCATAGACCAAAATCGATAGAGCGATAAATATTTTCACATATATTCTATGTACATATATAGAGAGTATATACAGTCCCATCTATCCATCCTTCATTACACCAACAGAATGGCTGAGAATGACTTCTAAAGCCACTTCATAGTCCATTTGTTATGCCACCTAACACTACTTGTCCTGTAAGGCTGCATATAGGCTATACAAAGTTGGTGGCGATGTACATACGCGCAATACTCAAAATAACTTGAGATATATCAATCCTTTATGACACCAACAGAATGATTGACAATGACTTTTTGAATAGATTTAGGCCATTTTATATTTACAATCATTTATTATACCACTTTACACCACTTGTACTATAAAGGCTTCTTAAGTTTATACGGATGTATACCCATCATCCAGAAGAACATATATGCCGCTTATATGTGAACTTGTCTGCCCATTTTGTATTTTAGGCTGCAAGTTTTCAACATAATTGTTACGGAAATCGCAAATCCTGTTTATTCCAGCTAAGTAATGAAACCCCGAAAGAGGGAAAAACTAATTGCACATTCGCAGCGCGTCATACAGCTACCGGCCGAAGAAAAGGAGTACTAGAAAAGCAGGTTAACGAATTAAATATGAAACTATAATATATAACTATAGTAATATGATGGTAAAAATATATATAAATAGAATATTTGTGCAGGGGATAGTGAGTAGAAAAAGAATTTTTGAGTTAAGCAGTCGAAAGTGTTTCCAAAAAAAAAAAAAAAAAAAAAATTGTAAATAATCCCACAAGTTGAAGAAATATAATTGTAAATAAAAGAACTTTCAAGTGTATCTCTCTTGACCAAAACATTCACGATCTAGTGGTACGAATCTTATAATAGAAAAGCGGAAAGTTGTAACAATATTTTAATGAAATTTAATATCCCAAACGAGTTTTTGCCCAAGGATGAACGCTATTGAAAATGATTTGTTTCGAAGCAATTTTTTTGACCCCTTTTCATATCACGATTTATTTTGAAAAGTCTTTTTATGAATAACTGCATTAAGCGAAGTGATGTGTAGGGCATTTAGTGTTGCGCCGTCATTCAAATTTCTCATTTTTATTAAAAGCCATTCATTTAGCTTCGTATTAGGCGAATAGACGCAGAGACTCTAATCGCGACACTTGCTTGGATAATAGAATATAAATTCTTTGGAATCTCGTTTCAATTGTTCGCGAAAGCCTTCATTTACATTTACATTATTATCCATTTTCGAGTAAAAGAATGTTGTCGGACCTCATAGATTATTATGATAGAAGAAAATTGAAAAAAATGAAACACAGTTTGGTTTGTTACTTTTATTCTTTTTAAACATTTAAATTTTGTATAATTTTATTTATCCATTTTCAATATTGCGATACTGTTTAGTAAAATATGTTAGGATTTAGCGCGTATTCGCATATTTGCCCTGTGTATTAATTATAAGTTTTTGATAATTTATTTGTGCATTTCGTTCAGAGACTAAATAAATGAAGTCTTTTTTTACATTTGCTACCACTATCGTAACTAAATAATCGCTTATATTCAATGTAAAGTTGTTTCGTAACATTCAGTTATGTTATGATAAATTTTCTTTAGATATTTTGTAAATTTTAAAGCCATTTTACTCTAATAATTAACTATACCATGAAGTATACTTTTATTCACTTATTCAATCTACTTTCAATATACGAATAAAAAATTAAAAAAAAATAATTTTTTTAAAAAGACAAAAATTGTAAAAAATTTTCCTTTTATGATATCTTTCTGTGTAAAAAAGCAAAAAAAAAATTATTAGGAATTCAACTATTGACGGATATTAAATTTCAAGTATCACTTGGTTGAAACGAATGAAATATGAAAGGGTTCTCTTCTTTTTTTCTTTTGTTTTTTTTTTTTTTGTTTTTTTTTTTTTTTTTAATATTATCACATGAATTATTTTTCATTTCATAATGTATTGTGAAAGGAAATCAAAAGTCATTCTCATTTCTCGCAAAAGACATTAAATCCTTTGAACTTTCATAGGTAATATAAAAAGAAAATATAAATAAGAAAAAAAGAGAGAAAAAAAAAAATGAAGACAAAAAAGGAAAACGTGAGGCACACAGTATATTAAGGGTATTGACAAGTATTCAAGTGTACTTGAGCAGATTTGCGATTTTATACGATCGGAATACTTTTTTTAAGTTGTTTAATAAAATCCAATTAGAACAACTTATGGGCGTTTTAAACTCGATTGATTTTGACCATCAATTGGATGCCAAATCTTTAGATGACTTTAAGCGTTCCCGCTAAATTCCTACAGGAGTATTTTAAAAGCTGTTTTTATTACCTCGTCCGCCTTAGGCCTGCCATTAATTATAGTCTGTAAAACTTTTACCAAGAGTATATATATGTTTATTTCAGTTCGAACGGACGGATCAACCCACAATGTCTCTAGAAATTGTTCAACTCATATGATTAGACCTTTCGCGTCACATGTGAAGTGGAAAACGTAAATAGGCAGCTAATTTCATTACGAGAGGAGGAGGTTTTGGAGCAGATTTTAACATCGATTATCCATATAGATGCACTCTTAGGCTATTTAGGATATCTTGATTGATTAAAGAACAATTTGTAGTTGTATATGGCTATGTACTCTGTCCCTAAATGATTCCAGCAGACAAATTCATCATCATCATCATCATCATCATCATCATCATCCATCATCATCATCATTAATTTAACTTAAAGTTAATTCCGATGCAATTTAATGTTTTCTTATAAAAATATTTCATATTGTAAATAATATAAATGAAAAAAAACTAATAAGTGTTTGTACAGAGGCAATTTTATTTTCGATTTACAATATGCTTTAACAAGTCTGCTCAGCAGCTTACCTATTAATTTCCTGTCATGATCGAATTACTTATTTATATTTAAAAAAAATAAAAAAATAAAAAAAAAATGAACTTTTTTTCTTTTGTTTTTTAATACATTGTTGTTTTGTTAAAATACATAATCTAAAGAGAGAAAAACCAAATTTATTATTTATATTGATTTTGTTTAACTATTTTTCATTTATTTTTCGTTTCTTCTTTTTTAAAATTATAATTTATTATAATTAAAAATAAATAATTAAAATTAGAAAAAATAAAAATTGTATTTTATGTGAATTGTTTTGAATTCGTTATTTGCTCTTGTTTTCGTTATTTGCTAATATTTTTCATTCATTCTCGTTCACGTTGTGTTAAAACTCTCTACATATATTTCATATATATATATATATATATATATTTTCTTTAAATTATCTAAAATAAAATAGTAATAATAATAGAATCTTAACGATTGATTTTAAATTAAGTAATAATAGTAATTTGTTATTGTTCCTGTTGCTGTTGTCATTGGGGTTTTGACAACACGTACATAAAAAAGCAAAAATCAATAATTAATAAAAGTCCAGAGAAAACCGAAGTGAAGAAAACTAGTTATTTATATATATATATGTGTATAACTTGTGAAAGAAAGTTTACAAGACATAAAGGATACAAAAATAAAAATAAAAAATAAAAATAAATAAATAAATAAAAAAAAAAAATATATATAAAAATAAAAAATAAACCTTTTTTTTGTCTAACGCTCTCTCTCTCTCACTCTATACGGAGTTGTTGTTCCTGCGAAATGATCACTACAGTCAGTTTATTATAGCGGTATAGATATGAGTGTTCGACTTGAACACTTCGAAAATCGTTTTATACCAAATTTACAGTTTCATGGCATCAGTCAGGAAGGCGTTCAATTCACGTATATGCTGAGCCTTTGAACCGGTAGCAGTCGAAGCACCGCATGGACGACCAATGTAGCTATTTAAAGTGAAAGAGCATAAAGAAATTTTCAATTTTTTTTTTTTTTGATTTTAAATATATTCTTTCTATATTCTTGTATAAAAGTTAAAAAAAAAAAAAATTAAAATTAAAATGAAAATAACAAAGCAAACAATTTGAAACGTTTAAATGAAAATTGATAGTAATAACGATGAAAGTCTTCTTTACAAGAAAAAAAGAAAAGCAAAAACAAAAATGAAATGATATTTTAACTATCCAATTACAGTGAGCAAAAAAAAAAACATGAAGTCCGAAATTTATAACGATTGATGAGTGAAATGTTAACGAATTCCAAGTGCATTTATAAGACTGTGTCGTCGTCTAAATTTATATACAAAGGACAAAGATGATGAAAATAGTTGAAAATTGAAAGAAAAGCAAGATATTTGGTGTTATATTAAGTCAACTATACGAGAAGAAGATAATGCTAGGCCTTTGATGAGATCAGAAGATGGTACATATATAAATTGAATAAAACCAGATGAAACTGTTCACATTCCAACAGACAGACTTCATTTGAAGAATCTCTCGATTATTATAGATTTACTGCAACAATTGCTGAGTATTTTAATATTTCGACTTATAACCGACGCCATAATTAGCACACTAAAAAGATTCAATTTTTTTATTTTATAATGGAAAATTTGACGCAGATATGAACTATAAGAAATTTGGGGGCTATGTAGGTCCATTTTTAATCTTAAGCCCCCCGAGTTGCGAGTTGTCGCCAAAAGTCGATGCAAGTCGAATTTTTAATACTTTATGACAGAAATAGGTGAAGAATAATAATATATCAGATGAGAAAATTCATTTTTTGCTAAATTTTAACCAAGAGGTTAACTTTACAAGCAGCACACAACACAAGCAGCTTTTATGGAGAATATGTTTTCATATGGAAATAAGGAGTGATTTTTACTTTATACAGCTATTTTGCCTACGAAATACACGAAGAATTGTAGTATTGTAGTGGACGTGATAGATTTGGTGGTTGGCATTTAATGGTCGATCTTGTCTAATTGTAATGTTTACACTTTGATGTACTCGGAATACGAATTAGTTCGGTTCGGTTCGTTTTGTGAGGGAGGGAGAGTAAAACTTGAATAAAACGATTTTTTCTTTGTCCTAAAGATTATAAGCAATTGTACAAATTATCACCTTAAAGCGTTCTTGAAGTTTTCAATAAGAGTAGCTCTGTTGCATGAAAAAAAAAATAGACGCGATTTGCGTAAAAGTAAAAGATAGTGTTGTTAAGCTCTCACGCGTGATGAACGAACGATATATGTGCTACGACATCTTTGGTGATGTATTATGTTTTGTTCGAACCCAAATGAATCCCAATGGATCACTAAGAAACGCTACCAATAATAATTGATGCAATCGCGACAAGAAATGATCACGGTATGCGTGAAAAGACATAACAATATTGTGAGTTTTTAGTACGAGGGAAGTCAGGTCCTTATAGCAAAACTAGTACAGTAAATGGTTTACAGTTAATTTGCTGGAATGTCTTAGCTTCCTTGCTTCCAGACATTCCTATTTTCGTTTGACATGCGTTTCAATAGATTATTTACAGTTTACTCGAACGATACCCAAATGTAGATTCTTTTAGCGATAGCCTCACAAAAAAATAGAAGTTTTCTCGCGATAGAATTTAAAAATTGTTCGAAAAGGTAGGAACAACGTAGCAGTAGTACTAGTAGTAGAAATAGCCAGCGATGGACAATATTTTGGTTAAACTGTTCATTAATTTCCATTCGAAATAAATGCATTTTTGATCATCAGAAAACGGATAGAACTAATTTCTAGTCGTCGTCTCTGCTATAGGATTCAGTTTTGAAAACGGATATATTTTGCCAAAAATCAATTTAGATAAGGAAGAACAGTCAGTCGAAGACAAATAAGTGAACAAAGTTCCCTGCTAAAATTCCGAAAAGTGAAAGTATTGGGCAAATTGTAGTACAGCGATAAGTGCGAGAATGAGAAAATGTAGTCATTCTTCCTACGTTTAATAATTTAGTGATTTAGGAAAAAATTACGATTTTGGAGAAAATAGTTTATTTATATTAAAATAAATTTTAAAATGGACTCACGAAGATGGCTGTCTTCATTCTCTTCCATAAGTCACAACGAATGGTGTGAGGAGAGAGAGAATAACATAAACTAAATCAGTTCTCTCTCTCTCCATCTCTCTCTCTCAATGAACAGTTATGAGTCGATTTAGCTATATCCGCCGATTAACCTACGACTATCATTCATGTTCTCAGACACTTTGGATTTTGTGCAATGACTTTATCATAAATTGCTCGCTTAAATGCTCGGTTAGCCAAAAGACATCCCGCAATCAATAAATTGGAGTCGTCGTCTGCATGGTACAGAAACATTATGATATATGTGAGAGAATTTAGAGCAATTCGAAATTATTTATAATGTAATAGTATTGTTCGCTATTATGGATTTTTCAAACGTCCAAGCAGATGGGATAAGTCCCAAGACTATATTATTAACTTTTACAATTCGTAATCTTAGAAGTAATTGGAATAAAAATGCCATAAAAATGTGACAACAGTCCTCTGAATAAGATTTTGCAAGTATTCGAAATCTTTACGAAATATAACGATGGTAGATGATGGATGCTATCCTTCTCAGGTTGATTTCATCAAATTATTTTTAAAGCATTCCTTTACGGATGAACACATCGAGCTACGAGCAACAGTTTTACATTTGGAGATAAATTAATCAGAAATGCACTGATGATTGAAGTCGTCGTTTTCGTTCCCACTTATTAGAGTCAATTATATTTTTTTGAGGAATCGAAATAAATTTCGGCTGAGATCGTACATTTGTATCCATTAATAGTGATAAATAAATAAACCTTTAGAATTTGAAGCGAAATTCTGTCTGTCCATTACTTTGCTTTCCCCATTTTAATTTATGTTGGAAATTTTAGAATTCAGAATAAAATGCCAAAAAAGCTAATCTTCTCGCACTAAGGCACGAATTTTTGAAGAGCGTATTCATATTCTTTGTAAAATTTGATTTAAGTAAATTAATTTTTAATTGTTTCGCAAAATAAGTTGTAAAAAAAATAGGCATATATTTTTATTTAAGGACAAAATATTGAAGGAGGCGGTGGGAGGGAGAGAGAATGAAAGAAAGAAAGAGAAAGAGAGAGAGAATAAGAAACATTACACACTCATATATAAGAACACATAATCATAAACGCACATTATATGATGAAACCACATTAAACAATGGACATACAAGCATGCACATGCATTTCATGAACATGTAGTTTAACAATTAACCTAAGAATATAGACGAAGTGAACACAAATCTCATATAGAAGCAAAAAAATAATAATAACAATAATAATAACTTATGAATATAAAACTTTAAAACACATCTGCTAAACACAAAGAAATAGAAAAAAAAAAAAAAAAAAAAATCGAAAATCGTTTCTTCAAAACAACAGAATAGTGAACTGCAAATAAATGTTTTCAATGTAAGGAAGAAAGTTGTTCGAATACAAAATTTACGAAATGATATTTTTAAAAGACAATTGTTTGCTGTCAAGTTGACACGAACAACTTTTTTAATATTATAGTACTACGATGAATCAAAAAAACAACATGAATTAACGAAACATCATCGTACTAAAATATTATTTACTCTGCTTTGTACTAATATTTTGCACAGTTCACTTTTAATTGCGTAATTGTTTGTAGTTTAAAAAACAAAAAAAAAAAAAAAAAAAAAGTTGTTAACAAATTTCGTTACCAAGATATAAGTACAATTTATACTAAAATTTAATGGGTGTATACGTATATGTGTGGAGAAAAAGCCGACCTCACCTAATTTTGCGTCCAGTTTTTGAAATACGCACACCGGGTGCCGCCGCATTACCAGAGGGCCTATTGAAATCATGATGTACGTTCTTAAGATCGAAATGTTTGGTAGCACAAAAAGCACCGGTCTGCTGCTGTTGTTGCTGAGTGCCACCGTATGTATTGGCCTTGTCAGCAGCAGCATCAGCAGTTTTGCTGGCAAACATACGACTTAACCAAGGTTTCGGTTTAATGTGGGATGATACAGTATCACTAGTATCGGAATCTTGGACATTAGTAGTGCTAGTGGTGGTGGTGGTAGTAGTAGTAGTCTTAGTAGTAGCAGAGGGAGAGGACGACACATCACTGAGGCTGTAACAATAATATACATACACAAGAAAAGAAAAGCGATATGGAAATTTGTCTGAATGATTTGATTCAATTTGCTTTGAGTTTTTTTTTTGTTTTTGTTTTTTTTTCACAAAAGTTTTTAATCTTTTTGTTATTGGTTTCATGTTGTGAAAGTATATTAAAGTGACGTGGACTACATTAACACAATTTACATTGGCTGTCAAACAAAACTGTTTTTTTTTTTTTTTTTATAATTTTTTTTTAAAAACAAAAAAAAAAAAAAAAAAAAAAAAAAACAACATCAAAGGAAAATTAATATACAATTTATTGGGTAAATTCAAAGGAGAGGTGTAAATAAATAAAAAAAGAAGGAAGCCATGCTTTAATTTAATTAATGTCGAATTTTATATTTTATAAGCCAATAAAGTAGAGATGGAAAATAAACATTTTTTTCCGTTTTTTTTTTTTTTTTTGGAAAGTAAGATTTCATTCAACTGGAATTATAATATCAAACAAGGACCCAGTGTAATTTATAAATAGTTTAACAGTTTATAAAAAATATCTGGCTTTAATCGTAAAGAAACTAGGTTCACCGATTTGTGCCCAACAATGTAAGAACGACTTTCACAACAACAATTTGGGGGACCACAAGTCTGGTCGTAAACTTTATGGCAACCTTATGTTTTTCTGGTCAACAAAAAAAACTCTTGATATTATTGTAAATTTCGTATACGCCGATTAAATAACTTTTCTATAACGAAGTACAGAAACGAATTTTCCACATTTAAAAACTCACATCAATAAGGCTTCATTCATTCATTCAGAACTTGTAAGTTGAAAATTAGAATTCGTAAATTCTATGTAGTAAGTAAACTTCATATTTATAAATAATATTAAATTCAAAAATGTAATGTTATGCAACTCAAACGATTAGTATCAATTTTTAATTATTTCCTTTGCATTAATTATAAGAAACTGCGTAGGGTGTGATATACCTATTAAATCTGCCGTATAGTCTAGAGCTTAGGATATCCGATGGTTGAGGTTCCTGGCGCGGTAATCGACCCATCAATCAATTCACAAGTTTTGTTTAAGACTTTTGAATTTTAATTCACATTTTTCATTTTCAATTTGCAAACGTTGGGCATGATCTGGAACTTTTGCAAGATATTTCGAACATCGACTACCGTGTACCTAGCGTGTAAAGGAAACAGATGACCGATCAAATGGGTAGAGGAGATAAAACAGCGCAAATTTTACGTTAATGGCTTTCTTGTTGTTCACCGGAAAAGCCACATCATTGAACAGTTAAATAAGTAAACAATATACTGGAGATATTATTAAACACTATATAGGAAATATCCTAATAGACGTAATTTTTGTAGCTTGAGCTACTAAGAGGAGTCTAAGTTCTATCATGTATCCTGGCTGTGCTAAAAATTTAATAAGAGTTCGAGAGTAAAATTAAAAGAATAAACATAACATTAAGTAGGAAAAGAGGACACCTACCCTAATGTCAGTCTATAATATTTGTAAGAATTTACAAATGTCTGAAAAAATGTACATTGAAGAATAAGTTATAATGGGAAAACACTTTTTGATCGTAAACTTTAAACTCTTTCACATGGTGTCGTGGAGAAAATGATATAATAATTATGAATGAATTGTTGGCAATTTTACATCTACAAATATAATGAAAATGATATATCTAGGGAAAAGTACGCTATTTTATAATATATAGAAAGATCATATGATAATTAAAAGAAAGAATGTGAAATGAAATTGCGAGTAGCAAAGCAAATGCTTTTTCCTTCTCCTCATATCAACTTTTAAGAGAAGTAGCAAAAAGTCCCAATGCAATGAGTGCTTTAAATATATATGTGTGTATATAAAAAAATTGTTGTGCTTTCACTACAATAAAGAAGAAGGAAGATTGATGAGCACTGCAAAAAGTGTTTGTTATCACTTAAAAAAAATGTTACGACTAAAATAATTCAATTAATCATAAATGAAGAAGAAGAGAACATGTGATTTTTGTTTTTTTTCGGAGCAACAAAAAAAAAAAAAAGAAATGAAACGAGAAATTAATAACTAATAGAACAAAGTAAACTTATCGTAAATCAGAGGAATTTCTTATCTACAAAGAAATTGTACTAAAATTTAAATCAAAAAATACTTATTAAGCACAACATATATAAAGAAGTTTTGATATCCTTAATATCAAAACGATAAACTTTTAAAACGCCTTCACATTTAAAGACCATAGCTTACGATATAGGACTTCTGAACTTACCCAACGTCTTTGCTGTGATTTAGAGCGGTTAAAAAGCGAGGTTGCACATAAGACCAACAACCTTGGTTTTTGTGTTCCTCTTGAACCCAAACGAATTCAGCATCTTTATATGTATTTGATTGCTCTTTGATTAAATCGAAGGGGAATGGAGAAATCTTAAAATATGGTCAAATAATATAATCAGGAAAACAATATCTCTTTGATAAGGTTCAATTTAAGTGAAGTATCTACCTGTTCCACGCGTACGATGGCGATTTCCTTTTCCAAATCCTTTTCTTTGCGTGTCTTAGCTATGTCATAGTATACGCGTCCAGAACAGAAAATAACTTTCTTAACGGAGCTGGGATTGTCGCCTGCTGGGCCCCTGTCTGGTATGATGCGTTGGAATTCACTGCCATCACTCATCTCGCTGAAGGGACTTTTGGCATCAGGATGACGCAATAAAGATTTTGGTGTAAAGAGAATCAAAGGCTTGCGGAACGGCAATGCGATTTGACGACGTAAAATATGGAACAAATTTGCCGGAGTAGTGCAATTAGCAACAATCCAATTAATGTCGTGCAACTGATGAATAGCGAATTCATCAGATTCGGGTGGGAAGTAATCGGGATCATCAGAGGACATTTGCAAGAAACGCTCAATACGTGCCGACGAATGTTCAGGGCCCATACCCTCCATTCCGTGAGGTAATAGCATCACCAAGCCAGATTGACGCACCCATTTAGCTTGACCGCTCGATATAAACTGATCGATAATACACTGAGCCGTATTGTGAAAATCACCGAACTGAGCTTCCCACAAAACCAAGGCATTGGGGTTAGTCATGGAGTAGCCATGTTCAAAACCCAATACTGCGTATTCGGACAAAGAGCTGTTTGAGACTGAATAGGGAGCCTGATCAGGGTATAAATGTTGTAAAGGATTGTAGGTAGCCTTGTCAACTAATTGATGGTGCAAGACATGATGACGATGAGAAAATGTGCCACGTTCTACATCTTGCCCGGAAAGACGTACATGTATTCCTTCCTTTAATAAAGAACCAAAGGCCATGGCTTCACCAAGCGCCCAATCAGCTACACGTTCGTCGACCATTGCCTTACGAGCAGCCAAAACACGTGTCAGACCCCTAAAAAATACAAACCGGAGTTACACTTTGTCAATTCGTCGGAAATTAGTAAAAGCTTACTTGTGTATAACGAATTCAGCGGCGTTTGGAGGAGGAGCTGAAAATCGGTTGCCAATGTGTATTAAGGTTTCTTCCTTAACACCAGTTGGCGATACTTTCAAGGGATCCTTGCCCTCAAAGAAACCAGACCAAGGCGAATCTAACCAATCTTTGTATTTAATATGAGTCTCCTTTTTGGCCAATTCCATGGCTTCGTCACAAATTTTTTCGTATTTTTCAGCTACTGACTTGATTTCTTCGGAGGTACAAGTACCTTCAGCAATCAATTTGTCAGCGTAGAGATCAAGACAATTCTTATGTTTTCTAATTTTTTGATACATAAGAGGTTGAGTAAACATTGGTTCATCAATTTCATTGTGGCCGTTACGACGATAGCCGACCAAATCAATAACGACATCCTTGTGGAAAGCAGAACGCCATTCAGCAGCGACTTTGCATACATGAATTACGGCTTCCGGATCGTCAGCGTTTACATGGAAAATAGGTGCATTGACAACACGAGCCACATCAGTGCAATAAGGCGAGGAACGCGAGAAACGAGGATCAGTAGTGAAACCAATTTGATTATTGGCCACGACGTGAATAGTACCATGAGTAGTATAATCAGGTAAATCAGATAAGTGCATTGTTTCATAGACAACACCTTGACCACAGAAAGCAGCATCACCGTGTATAAGAATAGACATTACCTTACGGCCTTCTTGATCACCACGATAAAATTGTTCCGCTCTAGTCTTTCCCTGCACGACTGGGTCAACAGCCTCTAAATGTGAGGGATTAGCAACCACAGCCAAGCGGATATTTTTGTTTGTGACACGATTTAAACGCTCAATATATGTGCCTAAATGATATTTTACATCACCGGAACCATCATCAGCTGCCTCCAAACCAGCAAATTGAGTAAAGATTTGGTGCAACGGTTTACGGCACACATTGGCCAAAGTATTTAAACGACCACGATGAGGCATACCCATAATAACAGATTCTACACCCAGATCGGTAGATATATCAATAATTTCTTTTAAGGCGGGAATTAACATTTCACAGCCTTCCAGGCCAAATCTTTTTTCCGATGAGAATTTTCTGGCCAAGAAACTTTCAAAACTAAATACAAAATAAAAATGAAATTTTCATTAAAATCTAATCTATAATTAATTAGTAATATATCAGAAAAATTTACCCAGTCGCACGGGTTAAACGCGCCAATATTAAACGTTTCCGTTCGGGTGTGAAATTCATAACGCCTGGTGTCTCGAAATGTTTACGTATCCAATTGCATTGTTCCAAAGAATTGATGAACATAAATTCAATACCAATTCTATTGCAATAAACGTTTTCCAAGCGATTTAAAATTTCTCTAATTAGAAAAAGATAAAAATTGATTCCAAATAATACCTTCAAGTTATAATATTAGTTAGATTGACTTTATACAATGGCCAAATACAAGTTTTGGTAATTATCTGATAAATCAGAGATTTAGGATAATTTACAGTTTATGTATGCTATGCTGTAAAGTATAATCACTAAAGCTGATTACAACAAAACTAACCTTAAAGGCAAAGCCGGTTCCTCACCACCAATGTAAGTAGTACTGGGCAATTTAAATTTACGATCCATATCTTGTTCACCTATTTAGAGTTTTTTTTTTTTTTTTGTGTTTATTTTTATATAAAAAAAAAAAAAAACAAAATATTAATTTATATTCAGATATATGATGAAAGGGTAAGGAATCTTGAAATTGAAGAATTTTGTGAATACAATTGAAATTCGGAGATTTTTTTTTTTTTTTTTTTTTACAAAACATGCTCTTTTTTTTTAAAATCAAGGCAGGCAAGAGATTTATATATAACTTATTTATATTATTGAAAAAAAAAAAAGAAAGAAAAATTAGGAAAAAAAAGTTAAACAACAAAACTTATTAGTTTCTAATAAAATAAAGAAATCTGCTTAAGTTTATTGAAACACTGAAATCAAGCATTAAAGTGAATATTTAAGAATCACTTGAAAAAGGCATAACAAGCGTTAATATCTTATTGTGTCTTCTAAGTTCAGACAAATTTTTTTTCTTTTTCAGTTTTTTCATTTATTCAAAATTTTGTAAATTTAAGCAAATTTCTCATTACTTTCAAAAATCTTAAATTAAAGATTATTACAAAAAAAAAAAAAAAGAAGCAAGCCTTAAAAACTACAACAAAAAAAGGAAGAAAATATTATGGAAAAAATTTACATGAAATTGAAAGCTAACAAAAGAATTGGGGACAAACAAGCAGAAGGACGCAATACTAAACAACATGACAAAAGATAAATTTTCTAGGATAACAATTAAAAGAGATAAGACAGAAACAGAAAACAGGACAGAATTTGGTGATGGAAAGTAAAGATATATACTATGATACTATCCAAAACAACAACAACAAGAACAACAACAAAATAACTTAACTTACTTACCAAAATTGAAACTAGCATAAACAGCCTTCGTTGTGCTGTTGCCGGGCAAATCGGGGGTACTAATTTCGAGGGGATCGAGGTGAGCAATGTTATGGCCTCGAATCTAGTTTTCGTTTTATTTAATTTGGTTTTTTTATATGTTTTGTTTTGTTTGTTTTGTTTTTAAATCAATCATTCAATCAATTCAGTTTTGGGGAAATAAATTAGATATTGAAAAATTTCATATGAGATCAGACCAAAGTTTTTCAAATAAAGTTTTTCGAGTGTTTCAATGTTGGGAGATATATGAGTAAGAATTTTATATATTCATTTTTTTTTTTTTTTTTTTTAAATTTATTTTTTTTGTATTTTTTTTTTTTTTTTTATCGTTCAAGTTCAAGTAGTGAGAATATGAGAAAAAAAAAGCATAGAACATAAAAAGAAGAAGAAAAAACAATAAAAGAAACAATTAAAGCATTTCGAATTAAAGTAAATATTAAAAAGCTATATATAAAAAAATTAAAAATTGATACTAAATGAAAACATAACGCAAGGAAACAAACAACACAACATATAAAATACATTTAAAAAGAAAAAAAACTACTTCAATACAATTAATTAAGTCATCTCAAAGAATAAGAATTCCTTTAAATCGGCACTTCTCACTATCAAGAAGATTCAATTCTTCTCATTAACTATTTATTTCGAGAGAAAGATACTACTTGCTTGGATTGGCGTATAATGGACTTTACACGTTTGGCCTCGTTTTTTATCTTAAATTGAAAAGGTCGAGAAACGCATGCAACAATCATTTCGTTTCATTTATAAATAGTTTACGTTATCGAAATTCCGAATCGGAGAAACTTTGCTCGTGTATATGCACGGCATCGTAACTTTACCTGTAATAGATTTGCTTCAAGCAGTCAGTGGCCATAGTAGCAATAAAAATGTGTCATAAGATAAATAAAATTTTATAATATTTCTATAAAGAGTGTAAAGAAAACTATATATATCTAACTTTCCATTGAATCCTTTAATGTCGGCAACAGCTGAATCAACTACATAGAAATTGCAGCTCTTTGCTTCACGATCACTTTCATATCTCAAATGATCAGTGTGATCGCTTTCATAACTCAAAGCTTTAGTTAGTTAATGTACTCGTCAAAGTTCAGATGGATGTCTGAATTGATAAAATATGCTATAGGATTTTCTGTGCTTTCTGAAATCAAAACATTTCAGTTTAGTTTTTCGACTATGTGAGTGAGCCAACTTTCAAGCTTACTGCATACTTTTTCTTTTCCTGTGGTACAGTTAAATCTGAGTCAAAAATACTGATCAACAATACATATTTATCCGTAGCATGCACAATCTTCGAAACCACAAGATAAAATGAATATTTCTCTTCCTTGTTTAAATGTGTTCAAATTTTTCTGAGCGGACTTGTTCACACACCTACAATTAACGAATAATTCTTCTTCGACTTCTTCTTCTTCCTTTTATCCTTCTTATGATCATGTTTTCTAAGATTATATATATTGTTAAGACAATTTTCACTGCCTAGTTTTGTACGTTATAAACATTTGACACAATGTGCTGGCTACATACATGCTACTCTGTCCAAAAATTAAGACCAATTTAATTTTTTCCTTTTTAAATCTATTTATTATTCCAAATCTATTTAACCGTTTTCGAAATAGTTTTCAAATTCAATTAATATTCCTTGCTAATTTGTGTGTTTCGCTCGGCGAAAGAAATTCATAGCGTACAAGACCACCCACTGAATCGCAGAGAACTGTTGCGACTACAGCGCGATATGTTCGGTCTTGACTCAACTGCAATTCAGCTGCACGAGCAAGCGTTCGCTCGATTAATCAGTTGTTTCAGAGCCGTGCCCGCAAGTCTATATCTCATCTCATCTCATTTCATTTGGCAAACAAAGTTCAATGCAACTTCTTTTTTATTCAACAAAATCATTGAATAAAAGCAGAAGAAATACTTTTTGCGTTGTATAAAACCAAGCGCAACTGAAACACTATTTACGTTTGATGTACGATGTGAAAGTTGCCAAAGATGTCTGGCAGAGTGCTACCAATTTAGAAAACAAACATTTTTGATATTCTGTTATCCATGCAATTTGACTTAAATATTGGTCTTATTTTTTGGCCACAGTATTATTTATATATATACATAAGAAAAAGAAAGACCAAACGGTATATATCAAAAAGTTCAATCTGAATCAGATAAATGAGAAATTTTTACAACTAAAAATGACTTCACAAAAGAGTGACCGATTTAATAAAGAATTTAATATTCTTGAATTATGCGTAAATAAATGAAGGTTATGGTATTAATATAAACACTGAGGAAAACACAAAAAGTGAGTGAAAAATAAATTAGTGAAGCATTGTACATGTAACTTAAATTTTTTAAACAATAGGAAACCAAAGAAAATATGTTAATTCTTTTTTGCGTTTTTTTTTTTTTTTTTTTTTGTTTAGCCAAACCCTCTACCAGTCTGTGTAGAACAACATTTATAAAGAACAATCTCCGGATAAGAATCATTTAATAATTATAATTTCAAAGCCTGCCAACATTTTCAATATATAATGAGATAGAAAAAAAAATATATATATAAAAAAATTGTATATATTATGATTTTATTTAAGGCTCCGAATTTCATTTTGTTGAAAAAATGCTTCTATATACAAAAAAAAAAAAAAAAAAAAAAATAAAATAAAATAAAAAATATAACGGGATTATAGGCCGAAAAATCGCTTTAGATATAGATTTTTTGATTTTAAACAAGAAAAGTGTTACAAGAAAAAAGAAAAACACAAAATTACCAAACAAAAAACCAGAATGCTGGCGTAAAACATCTTCGTTAGCACGACGTGTTAGACCGTCTTTGCCCACGGTCTTTTCAACAGTTAGAATTCCCAATGGATCCAATTCAGAAGCCAAATGACCGCGTGACTATATCGGTATATGTATATATATATATACATATATATATATAAATATATATATATATATATATATATACATGCATATATATATATATATAAATATATATTTATATTTATATATTATGTATAATTATGAATATTCGTATATATTTATAAAAAATGATTTATGAAAACTAAAAGAGGAGAGACAAGTTTAAGTCATAGATAAGAGTTATTTATATTAATTGATTCTATTGACTAATTAATACTTAACTTTTAGGAGATTGGATAGAACTAAAAATATTATATCGAATATTTGCTTAACAGAAAGTTTCTCTAGTAAGAAAAGCCAATTTGCGATAGTTATCTTAAACGCGCGTAATACTCTTTAAAGAATATACTCGAAGGAAAAGCAATATAGTCTATATTTGATTGACGCAGCGCTGCAATTTGACATTTTACATCATCATGCTAGGCCGTCATAAAAACCTTTACTAAAGTTAAATTTGGTGGGGGAAAAAACGCAAGAGGGACGGACGTACATTATTTGTATTTGGATTTTTAGAAAATTAAATTCTAATAAATGTTCTGCTCGGTTATCCAAAGATGAAATAGAATTCAGCACCATGTCTAACAGTCTTTTGAACTGATTCTCTGAAAGGCTTTAGCGCATGTCAATGCTTAACTACTGCCCGTAAAGGAAGAAAATGAAAGAGGCAAGTGTTAAAGAAAATTGTCAGATCTGTGATTAAATATATGAAATGCTAGCTTCGCCCAGCGCTACAGACCGAGTTTTAAAGGAGACTGCAGTTTATTAACAGCATTGTTTCTATGTTATCTTCCTCAAAGGAGGCGTTTCTGCTTCATGCAAAATGATTTGTACTCGGAAAATGCTAAAAATGATTCGCTGCATGCGGGTGGGTTGCTTTTGGCCAATGCAAAAACTTTTCCTTTTGCGACAGCGCGTATCGAAATCGAACTTAAAATCTACAAAAATCCGCCCATAATTAATATTATCTCGGGCACATTTACTACAATGTATCGAAACGTCTGCAATGAACTTTGTGTAAAGCATTAGAAGTACAAACTATGTTTTATAAAAGTTGATCAAAAAAAAAAAAAAAAAAAAAAAAAAAAAAAAAAAAAAAAAAAAAAAAATAAAAAAAAAAAATAAAACAAATTTTTTTTTTTTTTTTTTTTTTTTTTGTTTTGTTAAACGTGAAAGAATTTAACCCATAAAAAATTAACATAAACTGCAATTAAAAAAAAAAAAAGAAGAAAACAACCAAATAAAAAAGAACATTAAATTGAATCAACTAATAAAAAAAAAAAAAAAAGAAAAAAGACTACAATAAAGATAACAAAACACTAAAAAGAATACCCCAAATTTTAGCATTTGATAAATTTTTCTTAAAAGAAAACCATACCTGATAACTTCTAATAATGGCCTGCACAGCCAGATGATCGTCAATGGTTTTTGAATCGGGAGCAACGCCGGCTGGAGCCGACATGCCAGCAAAAGCAGTCATTGGTAAAGTATTTGGTTGTATAGGAGCCAAATTTGGAGGTCCGCAATAGGTGTTGCTGCGGAAGTACGCATCCCAGGACTGTAAAAACAAAAGTCAATAACATTATTTAAAATAGACCGAGATGCCTCTAGGTCAAAAAACAAGTTTCACTAGTTAGTTTTCCAAAAACCTTTTATACAGGTTCGTTCGTTTTTTTTTTTTGATATTATTAAAATTATATGACCAGAAATCTTGAAGAAAGCTATGAACAGTTTTGTCTAAGGTTTGTTGTTGATGTCGCTTTTGCTTTAAGGTAAAGAAGGGATAACTCGATCAATTTGGCTTCATCTCGGTTTTATAAAGATTACTTTAGTGTAAATTCCGCCATGTCTGTCCGTTTGTGTGATGTGTTTTTGAAACTCTCTTCATCGCAAAAATGAAGATATCGACTTCAAAATTGATGGAAACATTGAATGACTTTGCACTGCAGGTTGATATTAAAAATTGGCCAAATTGGTAAAAGCACAAAGCCGCCTTGGAGCGTATACTGAACACAGCTCAGTTTTTGTTAACAAAAATGGCTGAGCTTTCACTCATTACTCACGAAATACAAAAGATAGGAAGCTACAATTTTCGACATTTACTGCATCAAAAACTCAACTATTTATGTGCAAAAATGGTAAAATACCGGCCCCGTATGCTCACACAAAATTACAAATGATTAAAGTTTATTTTTTACGCTTTTTTAAGGTTTTATGTTTAATCAGTCATATGGTAAACAAGGCAGAACTTTGGAAATTTTTCTCCTTTTTTTAATATTAAGCACCTTAATTATAACATAAATATGGCGGACACAACGATCTGATGAATTCTTTTTTTTTTTTTTTTTTTTAACAATATCAGCGATATGTGTATAAAATAAAGAGATTTGGAGAGTAGATGACGACAAGGTAAATATGCTAGTACTAAATTAATTCTGGTGATCGTCACGATTTAGTGGACTAATTTTTTCATTACAGGGGACTTGGAGAGTAGCATGCGACAAGTGTTGTGCATTAATCCTAATACGTGGTAGACTAATTTTTTTAATGAAGTAAAAGGAATTTTCGATGATAATAAATAGAAGTATGCGACACCAAAGATTTTAATGGCGGATGGTATGCGAGATTCAGTCTCAGTCGAATATTACTTTTCTACTTCTTGTTTATTTATTATGGTCCCGTTTTTTTTTTTTTTTTTTTTTTGTTGTCTTAGTTTTATGAAAGCAACTAGTGGCATAAACTTTGAATCAATTTGTTCGCTTCGTCGTTGTCAGAAAGTCTTCGGCATTTAAAAACTAACTGCAAATTGTAGAGTAAAACACATCTTATTTAATGCTTTTTTGAAAAATTTCCTAACTTACCGTATGCACTGAGCTAGGATCGCGTAACCAAGCGTTGTACATTTCTTCGACATATGAAGCCGTAGTGCCGTTTGCAAAGGGTTCAGCGGCAGCTGAATTGTATTTGCGTAACGCAGCAGAAGCAGCAGCAACATTCTTAAGAACCTATTATTTACATAAAGAAAAAGGATGGGTGAGAATATTATGGGGCCTTTTTTTCTTAATTGAATATTTGATGAAACACTTACCCTTTGATTGCTGCCTTTCAGAAGCCATGTGGCAAAATTTTGATGGGCTATTGGCGATATCGCCAACGTGAAGGCTGTATTTGCTCTATGCATTTTGTGACTTTGAATTAGTTTTTATCCTAAAAAAATCAAGAAATTATAGAAAATAATTTAATTTATAACTTATTCAACAAAAAAAAAAAAAAAAAAAAAAACATTACTTTAATATTTATTTAGAGACTTATTATCGCTAATTATTGCATATTATATAACTAATAGCAAACAAGCAATAATTCGCAACAATTATTTAAAAGTAATATTCTATAATTTGTTTTAGCAATAAATTCATTACAATGCCGCTATAAATATTAACTCATTAAATTTTATTTAACGTCATTAGTACGGTTAGTTTACGGTTCGGTATCGTTCGTTCACAAAGAACCGGCATTCTTTTTATTAACTAATCGATCAATGACAAAATATCAGGCTGGAAATATCTGAAAATTAAATCAATGCACATATATACTACTGATGAATTAATACAATAAGTTAAAAGTTTCTTAAGTTTCATAGAGATTACAGTTCAAAAGCTGCTCTACTTAAGGCTGAGAAACTCTCAATACCCATAAAGCCATTAGCCGCCTTCCCTAGGAGATTTCACTTCAGATAGGCCAAAGAAGATCTACTCATTTCATATGTATGACGGATGTAAGGACTAATCGTGGTCGATTTTTTTTTTTCAAGAGATGGCATTAATTTCTCTGTGGTTCATTGGTCGAATTATGGCTTTGTCATATCGAGATATTATCTTTATGAGCTTTACGCACACAAATTTAAGTTATAACACAGTAAAGCCGGCAGGTATACTCGATTGTAAGTTGCTTCATTCGAAACGGGAAGCGACTGGACGAATGATGACCACATTGCTACATATAGCAAAACTCGTCTGGGATACGTTTTTCTATCATACTCGATATATACTGCAGACATAACTCCTTCAGGAAATATGAAAAGTTCAGCTTTTTAACTTTAACAATTTCCGTGTAACGAACCAAAATCAAAAAATTTTTGTTGAAAAAAATTGAGTTGCGTTCAGGTTATGCTCTACTACGCGCTACTGCTCTGCTGCACCAATTTGGCCCATTTTCAATACCACCTTGAGTGCAATGTTTTTAACAAATTTGATGTCGATCGATATCTTCTTCTTTGCGATCAGGAGGGTAACCCTAACGCACACCGCACAGACACACAGACGGACAGACATGGCTAAATCAATTGCGCATTTCACGCTGACAAAGAGTATATATATATACTTTGCTGGGTTCCCGAACCTTCCTTTTGCGTGTTACATGCATTATGGAAAAAAAAAAAAAAAAAAAAAAAACATATACCCCCCATCTTACCGTGGTGCGTATAACAACAAAAACCATAGCTATCAATGTACTACAATACTTATTTCTATATACATTTTTTACTCTTGCCTCGAAACAAACGTTTTTTCCCCCACACAAAAGACGTTTAACATTAATTCCCACGTAATGTGTCACACGATTTCTAGGTACACTGAAAATCCCCGTTTGATGTGTTATTGCGATAAACATAACGCAACTGAAGATGTCATTAATCTGATCGTGAAAATGAATAGATTTCGCATACGGAAACATTTCAAATGCAGTTGAAGGCTGCAAACTACTAAATGCTCTACAATTTCAAGGCCTAAATCCAAAAAAAAAAAAAAAAAAAAAAAAGAAAGAAAACATTATCAAACTTTTTGTGGTTTAGATGTTTGTGGATTCATCGACCGCTTCAGCAGATTATCGAGCTTTCCGTAATGGGAGAGTGTAAAGAAAAAATAATTAAGATAAAGTTATTGTTGTGGATAAAGTTGATCGGGTTGTCTGGCCTTTGCTTCAACAAATGAACGAACGAGAAGTATTGTTATTGTTCAGGTTATGACGTTGACGTTGATAATGGAATTTCCAATGCATATCACAATAATGCACCACAAACTAATCAAACTGATAGAAAGAAAATTAACGCAAAAGATTTTATTTTTATCACTAAGTTTTCTCTAATACATTGGAAGCCTTTCATTCTGTAGTCTATTAACTTAAACTTAACTGAACTGAAAGTATAACTTTACTTAAAAAAAAAAAAAAAAAAAAACAAGAATAAGAAAAGTAAAATTTACTTTAATTAAATGAATAGGAAAAAAGAAATACATTCACTCGCACATAGATAAATATCTATAAAATTATTAACGTAAGCTGTTTAAATTCAAATAAATGAAATAAATATTAAGTAATAAGACTAAGTAAGATCCGTCCATATGTCCGCATATGTGTGCATAGATATTTACTTAACCTTGTTGCGATAAGCTTGCGTACACCCAGGTAATAATAAAGATAAATATTAATATTAAAATGAGGATTACTTGCATAAAACTTTAATTACAATTTCCTCCCCTTTAGAACCACTAATTGCTGACAAAATTGATTTCATTACGTCATCTGATATTTTGAAATGTCAATACTAACATGCAATGAGTAGATAGGCCAGGGCAGAACATCAGTCTGTCGGCTTAAGAGCAAAATCGTCTCCCTCCCCCCTCCCCCTCCCCGGCGTTACGACCAAACTAGCTAGCTTCTCAACGATACATGCGTTTATCCATTACAATCTACGACTATCTGATCTTTTAACTATATTAATATAACAACATATTGCTTCCTTATATACGAAAGCGTTTGACTTTTCTTTGACTAGATGATTGAAAATATTATTTTCCGTTACGCAACAAGTGATGTAATACCGATAGAACTCTCACGACTTTAAAAAATTAAAAAAAATATATAGAAACATTTGTTGAAAACGAGATTTAATGTTTTTTGTAATGATCCCAGACATTGATGAATTTGCAATTATATATATATATATATTGAGCTCATATGATTTGAATAAAGTATAGTAATAGTTACTTAGTGGGCTAACAACGACTTTTTTTGTTGTATATGAAAGAAAGTAAAAAAAAAAAAAAAAAAAAAAAGCTAAGACTAAGATCTAGGTAACCTAAAAAATTTGTAAATATTCTTTAATCCCGTAAATACATGTGGATATCTGGACGTAACATGCTATATAAATAACAATGTTCTTACGTTCTTTAGTTTCAATTAATTCAAACACTATTCGCGTTAAATTAAAAAAAAAAAATAAAAAATAAAAAAACCTTTTGCCATTTCATCATAAATCAATAAATAAATACAAATTGACAGCATACTAAAGGCCAAGCCATACACAACTGTCTGCTTGCCTGTCTAACTTTACTACAACAATAGTTTTTTTTTTTTTTTTTTTTTATTAATATTCAATAAATTGTTTTCATTAAATTTTTCTATTAAAGTCACGGGGATTATTACAAATAAGAGGCCGTTGACTTGACGTCATTTTCTATTTATTTATTTCGTTTCGAGATTAGCGTGCGATATAAACTTACGGTGTTTATACGAAATTGAATCATCGAATTTAATTTTTATTTAAACCGATTACTGGTTTTTTTTTTTCACCTTTCTCAGATCAAACTGGTTACAATAATTATTGAGAGTTCATTTGCATTTACAGCAACTTTGTAAAAAGTTCCAACGTCTTTCACTTTTTTTTTTTTTTTGGTTTTTTTCTTTCTTTCTTTTATTCATAATTGCAATATATATATATATATATATATATATATATATATGTGTGTGTATGTATGGGTCGGTTTATTAAATTAAGAGTTAATATTGTTTTCTTTTTTCGGGTTAAAAAAAAATTTCCTAAATACAAAAATATAATCGCAACAGGTGCGAAATTTTAATTTGTCCCCAAAAAAAGCGATTTTTCTGCATACAGTTCTAGGGTCCATATTACAGATATTTCAAATGCACTCGATTGATTTGCAAGTGCAAAAAAATCGATTATTGATGAGCATGACTTTGCCGTGTCTGTCTGCAGAGGTTTTCAAAAGTTGCAAGCAAGCTTCGCCGATAAAACATAAAATGAACTTTTCTCATTCGATTCGATTGAATTGAATTTCAATCCCAACTTTAAATTAGGATTCCCTAATAAGCCTGGTAAAATATCATTCGACAAGTTAATATTTACAAATTGAAAAAAAAAAAAAAAAATTCAAGATTTTTGAAAAGCAATTTTTCAAACAATTTTTGGATTATCCTGCTAGAACAGTTCTAGAAAGCGAAAAATTTGCTAAAAATTTGTTTAGTGGTATGCAAACGGGGGGAGAGAGGCCATAAAACAAAAAAGAAAGAAAAAACAAATTAAATAAATAAAAAATAATTGTTTCATTCGCGTTTGTTTTTTAAAAGAGAGAGAATACAAGTTTTTATTAATACATTAGTTAATAATCCCCCCAGTGAGAAAGTGAGAGAAAAACATTTTTCAGTCTTTTTTGCGAAATTCGTAACAATTCATCGATATAGTCTCTATCAAGAGAGATACATTTAATTCAACCTCCAAGTCCCTCACAATGTCGTTATCTTCTTTATAGAGTAATTTGTCAAGCCCATTAAAATACATATCTGTTTTCGCAATGACGACATCAGTTGATTCAAATTTTTTGCCCAGCAGTCTGTTTAGGAGATTCTCAAGCTGACGAACAGCCCTTGGAGGCTGCGTATGGAGAATGTGTGATGGGTGCAACAACCATTCGAACTTCAATGAATGCAGTATGTGCCATTGTGTTCCATAGATTTGTGCGGCAATTCGATCATCGAGAATAATATTTATACCCATCAACGAAGGGTAAGGTGTATGTTTATTTTGTCGAAGCGTTTGTCACGCCCAGAAGCAAGTCTCAGAGAACCCATAAAGTATGCACGTGATACACATTAAAAGTCCAAAATCGTTTTAAGCACGTCCATCTGACCGTCCGTATAGTGTCTATTGGAAACATTCGCCTGGACGCAAAAATGAAGCCATCGATTTCAAATTTCGCTAAAAAATTGGAAGTTCTTGCACACAGTTTGCTATTAAAACTCGGCCAAATTAGTCAAAGGCCACGCTCGAGTCACCGCGTAACCTGAGAACACCTCTATGTTTCAAGAGCAATAAAAAATTGGCTTTCACTCATTTGCTCATAAACTATAGCAGATAAATCTACAAAAATTTGAACGCATATTCTATGGGCGATGCTGTAGCACCTGAATAGTGTATTAAATAGGGCGTAGAAACAAGATTCAAAAACGCCCATGACGTGTATACATTCTTGCATTCTTGCATTCTAACAATATCCATTTGTCCATCTGTCCGCCTGCCCAATTGTATAGTATCTCTGATAAATATTCTTCCGTTCGCAAAAATGAACGCATTGTCCAGAAATTTGCAAAAGCACTTGGAACTAAACCACACATACCCACAATATAAAGAAAATTAGTTGCGCTCACTCCATAGCAGAGAGCATGTAATTCTTTAATTTTTTTTTCGCCTTGGCTGTGATAAATACAAAAGATTCCCTCACGACCGGATATAATTTTCTTACTTGTTTTGTTTTAAGCGACAGTCCAGGAATTATTTACCGATGCGTTGCATAGAGCAAATGTCGTGCATTAATAGTCGCGCAAAGAAAGGACGCAAACGGATATGAAGTTGACAAATTAAACACTGAAAAAACCCTATTGAAGGATCGCGTTTACTTCCTATACCGAAGGCAATTGGGGAGTTGTTTAAACCAAAAAAAAAAAAAAAGAAGTCTTAAAATTGTATTTCGATTTCTCTTTTCATCTAATCATTTATTCAGTAAGCAATTCTATAAGAGAACCCGACGAGAAAGATGTGAGATTCTGCTTCTGGTTCTGATTCTCTGAAAAAGTGACATAGTCAAACTCCTTTTACTTTATCTCTTCAAAGAGAAACAGTTTCTTATATACAGCGAAAAAATTGTAATACAAAGCGGAAGGAGAAGCTATTACCGTAATATTTTCTTTCATTAATCACGTTTCGGACTTCATTCCATTCCATTCTATTTTATTTTGTTTAATATTTCTATTAACATCTCTGTGACCTTGTTAACACTGACTATCCGCCGTATTACGACTATCCGCCATAGCGACGTCAAAAGTGACAAGATATTCATAAATATTTTTTTGTTTTTATTTTTTTATTATTGTTTTTGATATGGCTTTCGTGAAAGCAGATTGTTTCCTCTTATGCTTAGTGTGTCCGGTGGTCACAATATCAAGACACGGATTTAGCATGGCTTAGCAATAATTTTCATAAGTAAACTTCCTCCTTCCGCCGTAAGCAATACGGACGGAAAGATCGTACCACAAAAATTTTATTCGTTTTTATCGAACTTTTTCGCCCGTATTGCTGAAGCGTTTTACTTCTTCTAGTTTCCAAACAAATTGACTATCATTTTTTTGCAGCTCAGTGCAATTTTTACTGTCCGCGAACGTGTTAAAAGCAAATTCGCCCTTTCAATTATTTCAAACCGTAAGAGAGAACGTAGACAACACAGGACTAAAGCTCTTCATCATTCTACGGTTTATTCACTCTCACTGATATTGTTATTGCAGCACCTATTGATGAACATAAATTCCATTATTCCGATGATAACATCCAGATATATACACTTCAAAAATGGACTCGGCTTTGGAATATTTCCGCAGAGATGGCTAAATGTTATTTTTACTTCAACGTTGGCAAACTATTTTACACGTATTGAATACGGCTTCAAGAAACGCGACAATGCAGGGTGCAGTACAAAGATTTGACTTAGATGGCATTTTATCACGGTATTGACGCGTGGCAAAAGCCTATAAGTGATAAATTGAAAAGCCTTTGCATCGCTCTCTTCAAGGTGTTCAATAGGTCAAAATAAAGGATATACGAAACAGGGACAATACAAAACAAAGTCGTTCTTACATCGAGTATTCAATGGGGATAAAAGAACGGGGATTAATTGTGAGAAGCTTAAGTGCAAAGGATCATGGATAGACCAAGGCATGCCATCCATATCGAATGCAAGGCCGCAGCACTTTCTGCTTGGTGGCATCAGATGAAAGGGTGTACTCTATTATGGATTGTTAAAGTGAAACGCTATCAACGCCATCATTTATCGGTTTAAACTGTTTGACATTCAAAAAACGATTAGCATGAATATGAAGAAAAGCGACGCAAGGTGACCACCATTTACATGACATTTGTCCATCCATTCATACGATAAAACCGAAGCACTCAACTGGAAAGTTCTGGCCCATCCGGCTTACTCATAACTCTTGATTTGTTTCAGTTAGCATTTTTTTGCCGCCTGGGGTAACCCTTTTTGCTGAGCAAGAGACATACAAACAAATCTCGATATATGAGGCGCGGCGAAACGCCTAAAACGACCTGATAGCCACAAACTGCCAGAAAAATGAAAACAAGAAAGAGCAACTAGCTAACTGAAGAGCGTGCTTTGAGTAAACCAATCATTTTTCCGAATTTAACGTGTTATTCCGCTTTTGCACATCTTGTTTGCAACGAACGATTTCGTAATGTATAGAATGGATGTTTGTGTGTGTTCGTTGTTGATACTAATTGAATAGCATGATTGCTTTAAAGCATAATGGAGATGATTGCGTTTACTTTTTATCCTTCCGTAATTAGACAAGATTCCTAAGATTCGCTTGAACTCCGCCTAAAGGCAAACTGTCCGTGCATTCTTTCCATTTTCAATAGAGGGAGATGGTTCCGGTTCGATTGAAGAAATTCGAAGAGAGTGTGGATGACATAGGTGTGGCCTAATGAGCACTCCCCTCGATCGCTTCTATTCATATGCCGTTATTTATACGCTTATACAGTAAACATATAATATATGAAATTTTTTAACAAATTTTTTGGACATGGATGTTGTTTACCTAGCTATATAGCTTTTTGAAAAGCTTTCGTGTTATATGCTATCTATATATATATATAGATATATATAAATAAGTCCACCGCACGTGATATTGTTCCTAAGTCAAAAATATTTATATGGGAAAATGCGCCTTTATTTCATTTATTTTTTTATTGTTCATCGCCTATCCTTTACCTATATATATATATATATATATATATTTATACTTTTGTTAATTATTAAATTTCGCTCATTTTCAATATAATATGACGTATAGACACCAATAAGTCCATTAACTGAGAGTGAAAGAGAAAGAGGGAGAACGAATTATGAACAGCTGACAGAGAAGCAGGTTTTAAATGAAAATTCAGTCGAGAAAAGGAATAAAATTTTTATTACCTTAAGTATATTACGATTATCACAACAAATAGTTCCCACTGTACTCACGTCGTGTATCTAGTTATGCATATGGATGTATCTCATCAATGTGAAATAAAACATTAACAGAGCAAGTATATACATATATATGTATATAATTATAAAGAATGCGATCTCCTTCGACAATGACCTTGGCCTTTAAAGTACAACGGCAGAGGAAAGATAGAGATAGATTGACATAGCTGACTGAACGTGTGTGTATAAAAAATAAAAATAAAAATAAAAACAAACAAAAAGGTGAGAAAAATCGATTTCTTTTCATTTTTTTTGTTTTTTTTTTCTTAAACTCCCATAACAACAATGTTGAGAAGTAAATAAAGCAAGAAAGTAGACAGAGAAAAATCATGAATACTAAAATAAACAGAGAGCAAGAGCAAAAGTAAAAGCATCATTAAAATTGGGGCAATTATATTTTCTTTTTTTTTTGATTTTTTTTTTTTTTTTTCGTTTTCTAAGATCCGACCGAAACGAAATTCTAGAAAGTTTACACAGATGAAATTTTCAATGTTATTTGTTTAAAAAAAAAAAAAAAAAAAACTAAAATAACCAACCGACGACCCATAGCAATTGTTACGTTATGCATACTCACATGTATACACATATATACACACACACACACACACACACACACACACTAACACATGCTCCCAGAAAAGAAATGCTTTTTATTGTGAAATTACATAAGCCATATGAAAATTGAAAATATGAATTTTTTTCAAAAGCGCTTCCGATTTGCGTAAGAATATGCAATATATGCGCATAGTTTCGTTAAATGAAGAGTTTTCTTGCAATTTTCAAAATTGATAAACAAATTATGTAATCGGATGGCAAGTAGAAATTGTTATTCAATATAATGCTCTGTTGCTTAACAATTGAAAATTTTATTTTTTATTTTCTATTTGTGTTGCATATTTCTAAATATAAAACAATACCTTTTTATTATAATTTAATAAATGTTCTGACCTCGACGCGTTTTATATATTTTCCTTTTTTTTTTTTTTTTTATTATTTATTTATTTATTATTGAACGAACCAAGTAAGAAAATCGATGTGAACGTTGAGAGCGCTACGCGTCGACTAAAAAATATCTCCAAGAATATTTCATTAAACTAAATCGTAAATACGAAAGGAAAACAAAAAGCAATACGTCAGCATTTTTTCAAATTAAATTTGAAGAGAGAGGTGCAAAGTAATATATATGAAAATAAATAAACATTCAAAATGTACGAGATATAATATAAAAATCTGTATTTTAACAAACAAGTTCAATAAACATAAAGAAAAAAAATGAAAGCAATTATCTTCCGTCTAGACCGATGCTTCGAACACCCATAAACGGGTTTCTTCTTGTTCTCTTCCCACTTTTTAATACCGAAATATTCATAGGTCGACCCAGGCTTGTGATATACGCCTTATGGCAATCATTTTATAATTGATTTTGACAAGTGATTTTATCAAAGCCTATTATCGTTTACTTATTCGAGGCATAAAAACTCGTAGGCATGGCAATGTTGTTCACACCTAATGACGAAAAATGACAAAACATTAGATTCAATCTTTGCTTCTTTGCGGCCCTTGAAACAGCAGCTATCACGTTCGTAAACTTATAAGATCTCCGCGACATAGAAGTAGAGCAAGAAAGACAGATAATATACGCAGCAAATATAATGTTTTAACGCTTGGCAGGTTGAAAACTTTCCATAATTCACATCGATCAAAAAGATAAACATGTGATCACATGTTATAAATATTTCCATATATTATACATGCGAGAGTAGCAGAACAATTGAAATTTTGAATAGCCCTTAAAAGACGAGCGTTTCTCAGCTAAAATCGAACAAATTTAATTATCATAATTCCGTGTATTAAGCGCATTCTTCTCTACCTTGGTTTTTGAAAAGTATTTATAGCAATTGTTTTCAATCGAAAACCTGGATGAAGGGAAACGCTTAATCGCCTAACTCTAAATCCCTGCTTAGGCCTTTAGGGGAATGTTGAAAACGTAATCGAACAAACGCATTCATCCCCAGAGCAAACAATTTATACTAATTGAAAGCCACCTTGATGCATTAAGTACGAAGAGATCAATCTAACATACCACCGTTTTTTGATAGGATTCGAAAAAAAAATTCTGTCGCTTAAAGTAAACTTGAATATTATAAATTAAATTTGAATGTTTACAATTAAAAAGCAAAGGAACAAAAAAAAAAAAAAAAAACGACAACAACAACAACAAAAGTGAAAAGCAAACACAAGAGAACTTTAGATAACAAAAATTATAATATGAGTAGAATTTCGGCCACCCTTCATTAGACACATTTCAAGACGAAGACCCTCCATTTTAATTATTTTGAAAATAATAATTGTAGAGATAAGAAAATGTTTTCAACAAATTGACTGCATCAGTCCATACCACACACATAATTAAGAAGAAGAATGTAAGTCGACGCAACTACAACCTCGAGTAATAAACCTAGATCAGCATTCACTCTTGATTGTTGCGCGCCGACATGCTTTAACAATTAGTAATTAATGATAATATATATATATATATATATATATAATTTTTGAAAGCAGAGTAATTATTTCACTAATTTGCAGTAGAGTAGAGAGTAGAGAGAAACCACCATTTGACTTAAACGCTATCGCATCTCGTAGTTCACTTTTAATATATAAAGTCTTCGTCAAGCGAAAAAAAATAGATTCTGCAGATTAAAGGAAAGTGGGCAGAAGTAAATTGACAAGCTAAGGAAGATTTACAGAAATTCCAATTATTGGGAAGGAAAAAAGACGATATTTATCGTAGAAGCTTTACAAACAATTGTAGCGAATTATTAAAACCGAAGGCCTTTGTTGTTAGGTCAATCCAATGATGTTGATCTGTTTAACCATACGTTCTCTGTTGTTACAAGGTTTAGTAGGCATAGTAGGCCAGTATTAAACAGAAAACACTTACATATATATGATTGATTGAAACCGACAAAGGGCGGCGGGCGGCCACGACCACTGGCCTACCTACTAACTCCTAAGGACTACATTCAAGTAAAAATATACTTTCAACTTTCCTTCCTAAATTCTAGGTTATTGAGCAGTTCTCCAGTAGGCATATGGAATGACTTTTTTTCATCATTTTTATTCATACGCGTAGACTGACCTATTTCATCATTGCAGACAAACAATATATATATATATATATATATATATATATATATATATATACAAATGTGTTAATATATATATATATGCATACATATAGTTTTTAAAACGTTAGAAATTAAATGACAAAACGTTTATATTAACGTACCGCAACCCTTGCTATACACAATCAACCTACTTTACATGGACAAAGTCTAAGAAAATAGTTACTAACTTGAACATAGCTTTTTCTTTTTTTTTAACGTGACGTAGTAAATTGAAATTGAGCAATTAACGGGCATTATCGTTACAATCTTTAGAGGCACCGACACTATATACGTTACTTCTCTATGACTTTTATCACTATTTAGAAAATTAAACATTTACGAAATCAATTATTAATTTTACATATTAATATGTATTTATAGAAATAAGCCCACCGTATAAAAATGTTTTTGCTTCTCACACTGGAAAATTTAATCGCGATATTAATGTTAGTGAAATACTCTGTTAAAATTTTATTTTGTTTTTTTTACTAATCTGAAATGGAAGCATTGAAATATTAAACGTGACAAAAGTGACGAGTTATATTACCCACGCGGTAGTAGCAATTAAAAATACACATCAGATACGCAATAAGGTCTTCATCTATGTATGATTCTGGATTGACTTATCGAAGCACGCGCTTTACTTTTACACACACACACACACACACACACATTCCCATTTAAAGATAAAATTGCAAACTTTGTACATCTATTCTTGATTTTTATAGCCTGCTCTATATAAAATACTAAACAAGCCTCGGAAATAAAACTTCATCACATTTTCATTACCAAATGCGATCGTGTTATCATTAAAATTCTCAAAGATAGTCCTCTCGTGTGTTGTCGCGTTTTTGGCGCTCGTATCAAACCATAGCATTGCTACCATTATTTGAGTCTCCGACAGTTGTAAGCAGTTAACTTGGCTCGTCATATCAGCATCACACTGATCTTGATCGGATTGCACCATTGTGTAGAACGAATAACTTAAACTCATCCAAACCTAAAGGTGTTACAATAACACAATTTGACACTAGCTCTCTGCTTGACGTTAAGCTGTGAGGAGCGAGGATTGAGATGGTCAATGTAGTGACAAATCTTGGATTTAAAGTAAATTCTTTTTTTATAGTTCAAAAAAATGCGTAGTATTTTAAGGAGCCTATGGCTTTCCTTGGCCTTTGTTCCCATTGAAACCTGAAACTTAAGCTTGATTACGTTTTTCGCTGTTCCGTTAATATCATATGGAGCTAATATACGCGGAAATCTCGACTATGCTCATACTCCAAGGGGCGGTAAGTAGGCATACGAGATATGTTTACGGTAAACGTAAGTAAAATACGATACCATTGTATGTACTCCTTAAACATTTTGAACAGCAATTTACCGACTTAGTTATGTACCAGAAACTTCATTTTTATTTATAAGATCTTTCACACCTATATTGCGAGGTATGTGTGCGAGAAATGTACATGCATCTTATGTTGCCACACCACAGACATCTTCCGTCTACTGTATGTTGGTACAGTAAAAATATGGAATTCTTTGCTTACAAGTATTAATTTAGTAATTAGCACGCGGAAGTTTATCACCTAAGTTAACGCCTTCTATAACAAAGCGGATTGTCCTAATCTGATTATATGTACCATGTCAAGATATCACTACTGACATATCGTATGGATGATCTGGAGATTGTCTTCTTCTTTTCGTTAGACATTATTACCTCCCTTACGTTGATATTATCTTAATATACTTATACTTATACTTATACACTTAAGAGTTGCTGCAACATTAGGGAGATTAGTTTTCTGGATTTCAAAATTTTAAATAACCTGTTCTTTGTTTTAGATTTATTCTTTTCTTTGAATTCACAATTATTCAACCAATCATAGTCAAAATCATATTTTTCCTGAAATAGTAGTAGTAGTAGTAGCTGTAGTAGTTCATGCGAATCGAAGGCCATCGAAAGGTATCTCCTAATTTTTTTGAACATCTGCTTTAATATGTCTATGTGTATAATATATTATCATGACGAACTCTCTTAGGACTTATGCTGAATTCCAAAATCGGTTCTCATAGTCTATTAAACTCACGAAAGCATACACATTCGATCAAAGCCAATCTACTTACAAAATATGCAATTTATTTATATTAGCTTCACTATTTGACCTAGAAAGTTGGCAATTTTTCTTATGCAATCTTGAGTTTTAATTTCGTGTAGTATTTTTTTTTGCAGTTGTTGCTTGATAAGCTAAACAAGATAATACAGCTTGACAAATGTGTATATTTTCGTCCAATAAAGAATTTATTGTGCCTATGCATAAAGTAAAATGCAACGAAACGATTGAATGCAACTAATTGAGAAAAAGTTTCTGCTCGTTTTGTGCAGAGATCGTGAAATTTGAGAAAGAAAGAGATAGACGAGTCGAGCCCCCATATTTTATAGCAGTTTTTGTAAGAAAACGGCAAATTGTGAGAATTACACCAACGAACCAGTGTAGTGAAAAGCAAGAGAAGAGCTAAGAATTCCAGAAACAATGAGAGCGAGAGTATTGCAATTATCAGAACAAATAAGTGTAAAGAAGACTATAGAGCAGCTTAAGGCCAAGCCTCCAAGGTGATAAAGACAAGTTTTTTTTATTTTTTTTTTATTTTTTAATTAATAACAAGAAAAAAAGGCGGCTTTTAAAAATGCACCCGCATGCATATACAGTTGTAGATTAGAAAGGAAATACGTAATGACTCAGACATATGCTCAGAATACGCAATAATAATGCAAGTAGATACAACGACACAGTTCAATCTCCCTGCATGAATTGCGTCATTCGGTCTTGTAAAACTAATGAAACGATTAAAATGTGTTAATTTTAATAATTGTACATATTTGCGAGGTGAACACAATTCTGCGCCTGTCTAGTCTAGTGTTTTCGCATCTACACATGCATGCACTTTTTCTTGCACGAATTTACAAAACTTTTCCTAAAGCGTGGTTACATAAATTCTCAGCTTACATAAAAAAAGACTCCAATAAGATTTTATGGCTGCACAAATTTAAATAGGAAATTTTTACCACTTTTTTAATACAATATAAATTCGCGTAGTATTACACAACTTGAGCTTCTTTTCGCACACAAACGTCACTTGACCTCGTTAAAATTTTTTCAATGAATTGTTCAATATAAGTGAATGTTTGCAGCTCTTATTGTTATAAGTCTTTCAAGTTTTTTTTTTTTTTCAACTTTTTCCTACAGATTTTGATAATTTTTTTTCTACAGATTTTACCTGAAAACGTCGAATAGCAATCACTTTAACTCACTTTTGCAACAAATAATGCTGTTAGTGTTGCCAACGTTTATTAATGTTGCAATTGTAAAATGTTCTAAACAGGAGAAATTACGGAGATCACTTTTAAAATTCATTGCAATTTTTGGGAAAATTAGGAAAAATAAAATATTCTCTATAGTACGGTAAACAATTACATTGATATTGGTAAAATTTTTAAAAGCTTACTTATCAAAAAATGTGACATGAAAAACGCAATATTTGTTATATAAAGAAGTTCGTAAATAGAAAACTTTTATTGCATAGTTAAGAAAGGCAATGCCAGATTAAAACTTTTAGTTGAAATAATGTCGTTTGTTTGCGAAAATTGAAAACCGAAGGAGTAACGTAATCTCACAAATAATAGGGCTTGCGACAAAAATAATGGAGCTTGCGACAAAAATAATAGGGCTTGCGATATATATATATATATTATATATAAATAAATAGAATAATTTTTGTCCTTTTATTTGACATCTTAATCAGTGTAACCGGAGGAGATCAACGAATGTTTCAAATAAGTTTTCAACGAATTTATTAAAAATGAATTGACTCATTAAGTCAATTTCTCGTAAACTTTTTGCTGACGTTTAAGATTATTCTATGGCCTTTGTGAGTGTTGTTGTGAGTAATCTCATTATAATCCTTTTAATCCAAATTAATGAAATTACAAAATAATGGGAAGACGAAATTAGTTGCATGCAATGAGTCAGGTAATATTTATTACAAAAGCATCTACAAAAATGTTCTACATGAAACAGGAACATATTGAACATGGCGGGAATGTCTGTTAAAATCGAACTCGTGTAGATAATTTGTATAACCTTAAGTTTTGCCTGGAGGTAGTAAATATCCGATAGGGAGAACTTTACAGAAGAACATCTACGTAAAAAATGTTGATTTAAACTTGTCCAGGTTCTGATAAATGGTAACATAAAGTAGTGCTGATACTATCTTACCATAAACTTCGTTTATTGTCATTAGACATATTGTAGTTATTTTATATCAATTCCGTCTCTAAACAGCTTATCTAGTATACAAAATAATTGATAAATAACGCAGGTAGAGAACCTAAAAGGGCCATATCGAAAGGGAACCTTCTGTCAATCGTTGATCCTAATGCATATACAATGCTCTTTATAATCTTGTATAATTTTGTAATAATGATTATTAACAACATCTACAACTATATATATGAAATTATAGTATAAGCTTTGCGATGCTTTTTTTGTAAGGATGGCCGATTTTATGGCCGGCCTAACGAAAAAAAGCATTTTTTTCCTTAACATTGATTATTTACCAATTTGTTGCACTTAGTTCATCATTATCGCATGGACTGAGTGTTTATGCAACTTGTTTTAAACAACAATTCAAAACTAGATACGTTCAGTTAAAGTTATGCATTCATGTATATGGCCAGTAATCTGTGTGTACGATCGACCATCAATTGCTTTAAAACAAAAACAAAAATGTTGCCTTGCATATGATTATGGTGCGAGCACCTAAAACAAGTAACAACGTAACAACACATTCGCAAAGAAAGTGAATACGTATGCGTATCTATGCACTTCATTATTTATCTATCTGCGCGTAGGAAAAACAAGAAAGAAGTTATATTCGGCTTGGGCCGAATTTTTTGAAACCCAGCATTTGCTCATTTTGCTTCCTTTTTTTTTTTTTTTTTTATTCAATCAAAGAAATTCAAAAATATTGAGTAATAAACCGTTAAATATGCTAACATAATATATATGAGAAAATGAAAAATGAAGACCAGCTATAGCAGGCAGCTGTCGAAGGCCAGTGAAATTCAAGTTCAGTAAAATGCGTCTAGCCGTAACTATCTGGCATGTTTCGGCTTTCAAGTTCTTCTTTGTTGTCCTTGTGGCAACAAAACAAAGCGAAAGAATTCGCCATTAATTTCGCTAATTTGAACTGAATGGCAATTTAAGTCTCTTCTAAGTACGTGGGTGCTTCGATGTGTACGCCAAAGAATGATGTGACAAACTTAATATACTCGAGACTCGATGGACATAAGAAAAAAAAAGATAATCTTTTTGCTGAACTTGAAATCTCGTAATGATGACTTTGGAAAAATGTGTAAAATTTCATTTTCATTCGTTATAAAACATTAGAGTAAAGAGGTCGCTTACTAACGGCTTTTCATTTTTATTTCTTTCATTTTTCTTTTATTTTTATATTATTGCGAAAATCTCATAAAAATGAAAATTATACAATTTTCATTTATTTACATAACAGTTATAATAATTGTTGAATACTTTTGCATTCAAGTACAAAGTTTCAATTATCGTTACGATAAAGTATGAATTTTGTAATTTGATTCTTTTGTTCGCTTAAGTGTTTATTGTTTTATAAATTTTCTTTCAACTCTTAAGAAAACCAAGTGTTTAAATCCTCCACGTACAGCTAGACGTGTTGAGAATCACATTAAAGGTTGCCAAGAAGAGGTTAAAACTAAACTTATCCAAGGTGACAGAGAAGCAATAAAATTGAAGTTAACAAAAAACAAAAAAAAAAAAGAAGTTTTTTCGCAAATTATTTTCCTTTTTTCTTTTTTTTTTTTCTTTTGCAGAGGCTTTTAAAATATTGAAAAATGAAGTTGCTCAGGCGCAAGGCCCAATTAATGTTCATAATAATGATGATGATGATGATGATGAAGGCGGCTTGATATATATGGAGACATTGGATTCAGTAATGAAAAATGATGATAAATATTGGCCTCATGATATGAATGAGGAGTACGTACAAGGGGGTGGGGAAGGGGGAGGGGGAGAAGATGTGCAAGACAATTTTGGTTACATATCATATCAGGATACGCCACACAGACGTATGGCGCGTTTAATACAACGCATCGGCCGTGTCGATGATATATCAAATGGTATTTATCATCCAACTTTAGTGCCATTCGAAGACAAGCGCATAGCAGGGGTAAGTATTAATCTGAACTATTTTGAAACTGTTTTGAAATAATAACTAAAGTAAGACATACTGGTAATCAATCAATGCAATAAAAGACAAACTTAGCCTTGCGCAAAAAGTTATATACAATTTTAACATTTTCTTAAATAATTATAAATATTTCATTCATAACTTTTATCTAAAATCTTGAAAATGCAAAAAAAAAAACAACTATTCAATTAGTTATAATAATTAATTAAAAAAAAAAAAAAAGGAAAAAAGAAAAAATTAGTGGAAGCAAAGAAAATCTTCAGTTTAGACCGAATCATTTAATACATGACGACATGCTATGGTAGGGTAAACCTTTCATTATACATCAGTGAATGCCAAAATTACATTCGATTAAATAAAGACCAGAAAAAAAAAAAAAAAATTATTTGACATAAGCTATGTCAGCGCATGATTCTATTCCGTAGCTGTAAAATAATATTTGTGATCTTTTTACGAGGGAGACTCTGAGGTGTTTTCTTCGTTTGCTTCTGTTAAACTTTCCTCATTCAGATATATATATATATATATATAAATGTACATAGTATATACTAGCTTCGGTCAAATATTATTACAATTTTTTCGGATTAAAGTTCGCGTTTGGTTACAACAAACTTACGTTCATTCGGGCTCCAATCGAAATCTTATAATGTTTTATAAGAAATTTTCGATATTTATGGACACCATACAGAAAAGCTTTTGTGCGGGTATACTTGACAGTCTTGATGAACCGGTGATGACAGCTAATTGCTGTAATCTCTACGTACGTTTTCAATAAAAGTGGAAAGAATGGGATGTTGTTTGAGAGATCATCGCAGCATGATAGTCATAGGCAGCGAGAGATATGATCGAAAGCAAAAATGAGAAATGATATGAAAACAATGTTCAGTGAACGGTTAAGTTATTGCTAATAATTGAATTAAAAGATAAAAGATAACTGACAAATAATCTAAAACATGATGAAGAAAAGAAAGAAAGGATGAGAAGAAGGGAATAATCCAAAGCCTTAGAATTAGGATCTTTAAGTTAGCCCTATATATACATAGTAGATGTTCTTTCAATTTAATTCGTTAAAAATGCAAAAAATTAAAGTTTCAAGTTTAAATTGAAAACATATACCCATACAGGGATTCGATATATATATATTTAAGAGTGAGTTATAACATCTTACTACATTTTAACATACACGCGTTGGTAAAGTGAAAAGATTATCTAAAAAAGAAAAAGAGACAGAAGATTTAGTCAACTGCGAGCGAATCTGGCTTGTTTACGACATTTGATTGATTGCATGCAAGATAAATGGAATATATATATTTCAGTCAAAGTTTTCTACAATTTTTGGCAACAGTTCGTTTAGTTGCATCAAGTTGGGCAGATGAACCACTTATCAGACTAAATTCGTTTACGGATTTGATGCGAATATTTAAGTAAAGAAAAGTTTATTGCATCTCAAGAATATAAATTGATTTATATCATATTATATTATTCGTATATTTTTGTGAAAGCGAAGACACGAACCTAAATTCAAAATTTTCTCGTCACAATGATAAGGGAAAGTTCGAAACTTTAGTTAATTTTTTTGCAACAAATTTTTTGAGATTTGGTTAACGATTTCAAAGATCGGATCCGACAAACGGATATGTGTTATTCTTTTCTCCTCTTTGATCGAGAATTTATATGTGCCTTACAAATATTTGAAAAAACTAAAGGCTAATGAATATACAAGTAAGTATGGAAAAATTATAGCGATAGTTTAGGCAGATTGTAACTACCTACCAATTCAGGTAAATGTGTAAAGATTGCATTAATACTGGACGTTGCTGTTGCTATTTACCTTTCATGGATAGACATGGCTTTTCTACATATATCTTTTGCTTATTCAATTTTTAGAATTTAATTAAGAGCTATACTACGTTCTATACACAACCGATCATAGACAGGACATAGAGAGGACATATGGACAAATATCGATAAATTGATATGAAATGTCAAGTTAATTTTAAATATGATTCCACTATACAAGCGTAATGATAAATTTAACATGTATTCCGTTGATTCGGTGATGTGCAAAGAAATATTCATAATTAACAATGAAAATTAACTATAAACATAATCTATTATCTTGGCATCATTTTGCGTAAAACTTTATACAAGCGATTGTGTGGCATTGTTTAAGCAAATTTTGAGGTTGCATTATGCAATGAAATGCGAATTCCAGGAGTTATTTGAAAAGCACTTTTTCCTATCCACCTACACTCTTTGATTTACAAAAAAAATTTCTCATTTATATATGATGAAAAAAAAAGAGCCTTTTCAGTTCAGCTTGAGCGTAGAATAAAAATAGAAAACAGAATGGTATTTGTATTCAAATTGAAAACGTCGAGTAATTAAACTCAATGACATTTGGGCATCTAGTCAGCCACCCGCGAACAATAAAAATGAAAACATAAAATTTTGTTAACAATTAAATGAAAAAAATTCAAAAAAAGAAAAAAAAAAAATAAAAATAGTAATAATAATAATAATAATAAAAAAAAAAAAAAAAATGTCTAGTGAATAAAAAGAATCAACACAAACATGCACAAAAAATGCATATTTTAAAAATTATTACAAAAAAGGCAAACATATACAATAACACAAAGTCAAGGTAAATGATTAAATCAAATGGCTTCGAACCGCGTATACCTAGAAACAAACGATATTATAAATATAAACAAAAAAAAAAAAAAAAACAAAAATTCAATACTGTTTTATATTTAATTTTTATTTCAAGTAATTTTTCATTTGCAAGCATATTTTTAATTAATTTTTTTTTTTTTTTTTCTTTCAACTCTTATGTCTATTTTGAATACCTATCGCACGTATTATGCTGAACTTTGTTAACTCTCCTTGAATTGAAGGGATCTTCGACAATAAATAAAACTGAAATAGTTCGAGTTATCTTCTTATTATCTTATATTATCCCATAAAATGTTATACGAATGAGAAATCTTCCTTCACGTTTCACGTGAGTATCTGTTATCAACTTTGCCTCATGGTGCCCGATGACACGCGGGTTAATTTTGCGTAACAGGCACCCTCCAGAGCGTTAGACAAATTCCTGTAAGCTAGGGGCGTGAACTGCACAGGAGAAACGAAAAATCATATCATTATTATGTATGGCCCAATAAACTCGCTCTAGGGGTATGTCTGGCGAGGCCTATCATTACCTCTTAATTATTCGTTTTGGAAATGATGAAAACCACTCACACATTGGTCTGCAGCACATCAATGCTGTCACCTCTACCCGCAGGTACTTGTGACCGCCGTGGAGGTTAAATTTAGACTTTAAAGCCTTAAGCCATAGTCATTCTTGCCTTCGGATCAACCATACAATTCCGGCTATCCAGACCATTCACCACGCCATCCATGCTTCAAAACATATGTGTATCGGGTGCTACACCTAACATGCTAAGCTCCGTGCTCTCGACCATTACTATATCAACGTACTTTACATAAACAGACGCAAAACAACAACGGCTGGTTTGTATTTCCTTCGTAGCAATAGCAAGCTTCTTCCAGCGTGTCCCAAAGCTATCCGTCACAAAACTTGTCACCAAGTTATAAATAGTTCAAGCCTTTCTCGTTAGTCTGCAGACACCGGGAAGTCTCTCTACCAGCTATTGACTCGATTGGCGAGGAAGAGAACCAGAGAATTTGAGAAGAGACACGTGTACGACCTCTCTGTTACAATTACTGCTTAGGCATCATCACTATTGAGACCCGCAACTTTGAGAGAGAGTCATAGTTACTTTCGCCAAAAAAATATACTTCTACGAATTGCGTTAATTTTTTCATTGTTCCAAGGCCTGTGAACACTAACGACATTCGATTGAGGGCAAACAAGAAATTATATTCAGCCGTTAACATGTCGACATAGGATAGAAGGATTATTGATTCGCTTGTTATATATAACACTGTACGCTGTATATAAATTAAATCAGATTTTTGCATAATTTGGTAGCATCCATCAGTTAGATAGACCTAACCCTAGTACTCTACATTTCATTATCAGACATAAAGAGAATTCAAAGACGAGATTTCTGACTGAACCTTCCCTCTCACATATCGCGATTCGTGTGTGTAGTAGTCGTCGTACTGTGTTATCTACGAATTATATTTTTATACGATTTGGCAGCATTGCATGTAACCACACATCTATTTGCATATATTCCCTTGTCGTGCTGTTTAGATATCATAAGAAGCTGTCACTCACTTGAAGCAAATAATTATCGAATTTTTTTTTGTAATTGCAGACCGGATTGATTTATTTGATTATCGGGCTTAATATAATAATGGTAATGAGATTATAAATATGTTTGTTTTTCTAAATAAACTTTCGAGGTCTTTTACTTTCTGCAGGCGAACAGACAAACAGATGTGGCTGCAAAGGCTATTTTCTAATTGCTTATATAAACTATTACGGAAATTTCTTTCTCTTTTGCTGGCTATCATTAATATTCCTTAAATTATGCTCCAGCACCGCTAGAATGTGAATCTAAAACAGAGTAGACTTTGTCAAATGATCAATCTGTACGTTTCCAATTGTTGTTCTATGCGATGTTTTTTAATACCCTACACCATTTGCGGGTGTATCAGCGCAGGTTCGCGTCGGCGATTATTGTAAACGCTTTAAGATTATCTGTCTGTTCGTCTGTCCGTCTGTCCCTCTATCCATATATCTCTTTTTTCAGTTTACACGGCGCAATATAACAAATGTTGACGTGTTTTGTTCCAACGGCAAGAGCTATTGAAAATGATCTGAATCGGATCTCTTTTCAAGCCATTAACCATATAAAGTTTCAGTTTTGAAAAAGCGTTTACGTGAAAAAAGTGTCAATTTTCAAAATTGCACGACAGTAAACGCTAAATGTCGCCATTTTGCCATATACTAAATTAAAGTGAAAAACTTGTATCGGGTAATTCAGTTTTTTAAATCCCACTTCCCCATATTAGTGTTCTTATGGGGAGTGAGCCTTTGTTTAGCCAAAAGTTGTAATTTTTGGGTATTTTATGATGAAAATAGGTGAAAGGCTCTCTCCTGCCCGCTCCTCTTTTTTTGCCAACAACATAAGGGCACCGATGAAAAGTATGTCTTTCCATGGAAATGAAGAGCAACTTCGGATATTTTATCACGAAAGTAAATACAAATATAAAAAATGTTCACTGAAGTGGTGCAGGTAAATTTAATGATCGGCCTTCTCTGACTGTAATAATTGTACTTGTTGCATTATGCTATTACTTCGCGTAAATATATTCCGTTCCATGTCTACGCTGGCGTATACTATATAATTGTATTGTCGTGTAAATAATTACCAAAAAATATATGCTTGTCTTAAACAATATATTTTTATTTTGTTTCCTAGTGCCTGCTGCATTGTGTTTATGCAAAAAACAATGCTATTGATAAAATGGGCTGGCCTACCCTGGATGGTTTAGTCGATTTTTATTCGGAGGGCGTTAACGAACATGGCTTCTTTATGGCTACTTTGCGTTCAGTTAATTTATGTTTAAGAGCTGTTACCAATAAATATCATGTTGATCGTCATAAATTGCCCGAAAAAGGTGAAAGTTGTGATTTAGCTTTCGATGTATTCGATTGCATATCAGATCAAATAACTGGTTATTGTATGGATCATTATAAGCCATGAAATATTTTAAGTAATATTGCAATTATTATAATTTATAAATATTTATTAATTTTATAAGAAATACAAATAAAAAATAAAAAAAAAAAAAAAATAAATAAATAAATCTACCTATACCGATAAGGTCTTAAATATTTAAGTGCAGTCTATGAAAGAAATTTTGGGAAATTTCTACACAAGAGTTTGCCCTGATGAAGAGACAAGAAAGAGTAATGAAATGCATTATTGCTCATCTAGGTACTTTTGTTGCGATCCCTTTTTCAATTTGTCCCAAATTTTGTATTTCCAATGAAATTTTTTTCACAACAGACAGCTTACGTATCCGTTCGCTGCATTAGTGTTTGTTTCCAAGACATATCTCATCACGTTCTGAATCTGCTCGATCCATTTGCCATCCGATTAAGGCTTCATAAGTAATTTCTAGAAGAAAGCATTCAATGCGTTTACGAGAAAAGCTAATCAAGACTGATGTAATAATTAGATCGAATAAAGGGTAAGCGAGAGAAAGAGAGAAACAGAGAGAAAGAGACGGAGAGAGAGAGAGAGAGAGAGAGAGAGAAAGAAAGAAAGAAAGAAAGAGAGAGAGAGAGAGAGAGAGAGAGA
>NW_023998415.1:41003659-41026989 GCF_014805625.2 Glossina fuscipes | reverse complement strand
AAGTAAAAAATTGGTGTTGCCTAAGGGATCAGTTTTAGCTTTTTAATCATTTCGTGAACGATTTAATGGAAGTAATATGGATAGTCGCATGCACGCCTTTCTGATTTGATTGAAAATTGAAAAAATAAACGAATGTCTAGCAAGAATTAATCATTGTATGCTCAATCAATACTCTTTCGATTAACGCGAGCAAATTACCTCCCACGCCCTGCTTTTCAACCGCGCCGAACTCGATAACAATCGATAACAACTGAAAGTTTAGCCCATACATCGATCACATTAACACCAAGATTTTTATGTATTTGCAAAAGCTCTACAATTTTCATGTTTACCTACTTACCGGCATCAAATTTCAACTCGTTCACACTCTTTTTAATATCTTCTAGTAATTACCACAGGACGTCCTCTATGCAATTATGTTACTAAACCGAAATTAACCATGCACAAGATCGTGAGATTTATCTGTAACATCCGTCTCAGGTACTATGTTTGACCTTTCGTGAAATTCTCGTTTGAAGGTTACCTTAAATGTAGACTTTTGATCGGTTGCTTTAAAGTTATATGCGGGCCATCAGCTTGCTTCCTTTGCAAGCGATTACAATGAATAGTAGATCTAGTCGGAATCCCCAAATAGGTATTCACTTCGTAACGAGCTCACGCGATGTACGCGCCTCGTACTGCGCTCGTCGTTGGGATAATCTCCCTCTAAATCTTAGAGCTCTTAGAGCACAGGGGTTACCCTCTCTTAAGAAAAGATTAGCTATTTTGAATAATGCACATATACATATGGACAATGGCCTCTTATTCATAACAGGTTTTTCTTTTGCCCCTTACAAGCGTTACAACAGGTTTAGGAGTTTAATTATGTAAGTATAATTTAATGGTAAAAGTACTTGAACGTTGTAAAATACTTAAGCTATGTAACTGTGTAAGGATCAGCTTTGTTGTGGCTACGAAATGAACAAAGAAAAAAAAAAAGGAAAAAAAAAAAAAAATGAAAAATGTTTAGTTCAGTAATGCATCAGACAATACAACAAATCTAATCCTTTTCAGCTCTTCATTATGAAAATGGAAAAAAGAGTTACAGCTAAATAACATCGATCTTTTCATATCCATCACCGAAGGATAAGTGGTATATTCATTTTGTCAAGACGTTTACAACGCCCAGAAGGAAGCATCAAAGTCAAAGCATCTTCCTGATCAGCATCACATTCTAAATCGATTTAAGCATATCTGTCTGTCCATCTGTCCGGCTGTGTAATGTCTGTTGTAAACATTCTCCTGGCCACAAAACTGAAACTATCGACATCAAATTTAACAGAAACATTAGAAGTTCTTGCGCGCCGCTTGATATTGAAAATGGGCCAAATCGATCGGTCGAAGGACAGCACCAAAGCGTACCGCGATGAGAACACCTCTGTTTTTCAATGAAATGAATGAGAATTTTGGTTTGTTGCTCATTACTCATAAGCCATAGCAAATAAATGCACGAAAAATTTGAACATATATTCTATGGACGATACTGTACACAATGTGTGCACAAATGGAATTTAATGTCCATCTGTGTGTTTGCGCAACTTGCAGATATCGCCTACAAATTTGCAAAAGAATTTGAAGAAAGGACACGCCTACAATGCCCATATGTCTGTACGATAAAAAATTATTTTATTTTGAAAATAGAAGAAATAAACTGCGCCGACTCCATATTATAGAGCATATGAGAATTTTGTTCTTTTACTTCTTTTGTATTTTTTTTTTTTTTTTTTTTTTTTTTTTGTGCCAAACGATTATATGGGTATAAAAGATTCGGTCCCGATTGAATTCAAATTTTCTCACTTGTTTAAATTTACAAAACTTTTCATTGTATTTTGATCAAGAGAACATCATAATGGTATTGCGCATGCACTTTGACTATTCGAATATTTTCGATAATTTCGTTGGAGCAAAGTGAAGGGTTTTTTAAATAAAAGTTTGTATCTAGATAGTGACAATGCTCGCCTGCCGTGCACATCATTAATAGACATAACATATGAACGTCTACGTGATAAACGTAACATATAGCCGTCTAAAGTTAATAACAACAACAAAGTTAATAAGCGATAGGCTTTTAATTATCATGTTTTTGATGCCAAGGCTAACGAATCGAATCAAATTATTCAACTTGAATTGACGCATATGGAAAGAAAGAATTTAAGAGAGAGAGAGAGAGAGAGAGAGAGAGAGAGAGAGAGAAGTTCGACGCAGATATAAATGGGCCATGATTATATAGCTTCTTTCATTCCTTCTTTTCTTTCATGCTTCTTACCCTTCCACATTGTCATATATAATACACATAGTGACAGAGTATCTATAAAATGTTTTATAATTAATTATTTAGCAAAATGATCAAGTCTTAAATCGAAATTGCATAAGGTTTTTTTTTTTTTTTTTTTTTTAGTGGGAGGCAAAGTTATCTTTCTTTAACCGAAAGAAAAAAAAAAAAAAAAATAAATAAATAAAAATTTTTTTTCCAATTATAATTTTTATTAATGTTCTCCTTCTTCTCACAAAGTCATTTAGACTCTATTCTTGGATATGGTTTAATTTTAGATGCAAGTCTAGGTCAGTGAATCTTGAAAACAAACAAAAATTGTAATTAACATGTCCGTCTGTCTGTATTATGAAATGAATACCATTCTATAAAAGTACATAATAAAATATTTATAAATATATCTCGTTGTTGCTCATATGCGCAGTACATATATATAAATATATATATATATGTATTTCTTTTTAGAGGTGTTCTTTTGAAGTTTAAGTGCAATTATATGCAATTATTAAGACCTTTATCATATGATTTGCATAATTTAGTAACAGTTTTGTACTTTTAATAAAACAATCACAGCACATATCCGTAGTTTGGGCTTCTGTTGAGGTATAAGCAAGAAATCAACAAACAAAGAAACGCTCAAACATTTCGTTTATGTATAAGAGATGATTAAAAATTAATTCACCTGCAAATTGAGCTGTAAACATCGTTTTTACACCACCACCACAACCACCGTCAGCGTATTACTAAAGTATATTAAGCAAGTAAGTTAGCAGACGTTCGCAATACATCGGCAGGTACATTAATAGAGGAGACAATGGCAAATATAATAACTAGATTTTAGATTAGTAATGCCTCTCTTCTTCTTCTTCTTCTTCTTCTTCTTCATACTAGCACTATTCACCTAAGTAATGAATTAAACTTTACGCACAATTGTTCCCTTTTGCTCCACATATTTAACTCAATTAATTGATTCGTCCGTAATCAAAGAAATTCGAACAATCCGAGGTCTCTTAATAGAATTTCCGTGCGAGCTCAATTTATCTGGCAAGAAGTCGTGTAAAATATTACATTACATTACAGCAACAACATAATAATCTAAGTTTACACGAATGATTCGCATTCGTGTCCTACGCTAGCTGTGGACGCTCCTCTCTCACCCATGAGCAGTGAAATTGAAACTTAAAAATTGAATTTCAAGTTTTTCCCTTTTTTTGAAGGTGTGCTGTCCAAAAATAGGAAGCGAATATTATTTTTCTTGACAAAACACGTTTGCCCGTCTTCCAAGTATTACCACTTAAATATAATGCAATCGTGCCAGCGCCATTTCCCATCCTCGGAGCACTTCTGATAGGCGCTTGACCTCCTTCAGTTCTTCGATACATTCGTAAACATGTCTTCGACTCTTACATTGAAAGTACAAATAAATGAATAAATGAATATTAATGTGTATGTGTTTTGAGGTTATGTCGCAGCACTTATTTCTCGTGATGCGTCAAATCTGCAAAAAACTCTCAAATCATTTTTGTAAATCAAAATTTACATTGACATTTATACTAGTCCTACGACCCTTAATGTCAATTTAGAATCGTTGCATTTGGCCGTAATATGCGAGTAATTGAACGTTTCGTCTTAAAAACAAATTCAAACATGCTTTTACGCTTGACAGATACAATTGCATGTGAAATTGAAGCATCTAAGGAGCGAAAAGCATATTGCCGCTGTATCTGTTGGCCCGAGTTTAAAGATTATGCCTTGTTGTCTAGTGAATTATGTATTGATACCCTACACTATTTGTATTACAAAAATATATTAAGTTTGTGTGAAGATATGTAACGCCCATCTCTTATCTATGCAAAAAGTGATTCTGAATCGAGCTAAGGCTATCTGTACGTCTGTCTGTCCATATAATCTTGTGTCGCAATTTTCCAGATAATTTGATGAAAAATTATGAGAATTTAAAGAATTGCGCGGCAAAAATCGCTGCTCAATATTATTTCGGCATGCCAAATCGAGATGAAAATTTTAGGTCGGATGAGGCAATTTTTCGACTCTTTACTCTATAATTCTTTCTATAGAATATTTCTTGGTAAAAATGCAAGAAGAATTCAACTTGTCGAGTTTGGATAACGTAGGTTCCATCCCATAGAAGGATTCCATTGAAAAACAGGCCTCTATATGCCAATGCGATCAAATCTTACCCAGTTTTGGTAACGCAGGTCTGGCTTTTTGAATACCATCCCATGTAAGGGCTCTTTAAATGTCTAAATTTTGATATATTATGATGAAAAGTGATTCGTAAGAGTAATTGGCGATAAAACTTATCTGCATCAAATTCGGATCGAGTAGATCAATTTTTTTGAACATCATCGCACACAACGATTGTCATGAAATATTAAACGCTTTTATGCCAAGAAGGTGTAACTTTTAATATTTTACTCCAAGGTTTGCATACTATAGGACTATCTTTCAGACTACATTATATATTTAGGGGCTGTCGTCATAAAGTCTAGTAACGGGTATCTAAAAGTCGACTTTGCTCAACGATAGTGTTCTTATTGATTTGATTTTTTTTTATTTTTTATTTTTATTTTTTTTTGTTGTATAGAGGAAAACTTTGTGTTGCGGTTACGATTTGCGCGGATGTGCGACCATTTTTAGAGAGGAGAGATTCGGCGGGAATGTTGTTCAATATACAGAAAATTGATCGTTTAGAGGACAATTTGATAAAACTTTAATAGTAGAAACAATGATTCTATTTGTCTAAGGCTTTTAATCGCTTCTTAAAATGCGTACATGAAAACCACTAGAATTCCTGCTTAAAAACATGTTAAAATGTGACCGCAGACAAAAAAGAAAACAAACAGAAAAGCAAAGCAAAAAGCATAAAAAGGAAATATCTCACCTTAGAAAAACTGTTGAACAAATCCTAACACTTTTTGTGTATTGGAGGCAAATATATACAAGAAGTGACACTTAAACGTATACATAAACACACATGTTAGTTAGTAGTGTGTTTGCATATAGCAATCACCGCAGAATAGATTGAATTTGCGTGTCCAGTGTTAGAATGAATTCTCTCATCGCGAATTGTTTTATTTATATACATATGTGTTTTGTTTTGTTAGTAAATGCTTTAAATGTGCAACGCTTGGTTGCATTTACGTTTGTATTGGTTAGCACGGTATTGTAGCATAAATTTTATGGCACAGAACAAGACACAAAACAAGGTGGAAAATTTGCGAATACACACAGCACAAAGCACACAGCACACACCACACTACGCAATTGAAAGATGCCACCATAAACACCAGCACCAACACATTGCATATTTAACGTCTATGTACTTGTGTGCGCCTATGCTTAACAATTGCTATTAAATTGGCAAAAAAAAAAATAAAAATAAAATCAAAAACCAAAAGCAAAACAAAAAAAAAAAAAAAAAAACAAATGCAAAAAAGAATATAAAACGCAAAACATTCAGAGCTACGATACAGGTAACTAACGTTAATGAGTGAATTGTGAATTTTCTTTCGCTGAGATGCTTTTGTTGCAGCAGTGTTGGTGGTGGGTGGTCAGGTGAAACACAAGTGAAATACACACCAATGGAACCACAGTCTATTACTGTTTGCTTAGAGTTTCTAATCTTAGTTTTTTTGTGTATTTTTATTTTCACATAACTGAGAATCTTATTTAAATAGGTGGCCACCGTATTAGAAAGCAGTCAGTCGGTTTGTTCTTCTTAAACTTTACGGTTCTTTTCTTAAAATATATGCATACATATATATATATATATATATATATATATATATAGATATATATATTATAAGTATATAAAATTATTATATAATTAAAAATTTATAAACTTATTAATTAATTTTTATTTATTTATTGTTTTTTTATTTATTTATATATTTATTTATTTATTTATTTATTTTTTTTTTGATGATTTTCAAATGGATCTAAAATAAAAATTATTAATTTAACATCACATCATTACAAAAAAAGAAAAAAAAAAAGGCAAAGGATTTAAAAAGCAAAAAAAAAAAAACAAAAAAAAACAAAAGAAAGAAGAAAAAAAGAGTTATGTTATCATTACGATATTTAGCAAATTTATTAATTATGTGCAGCTTCTACGCGGGAGTGCTCAGTGATATTGATTACAATACCATTAACGATGATGGTTCATATCGCTTTCGGTAAATTGTTATTAATTTAGTTTGCACGTATTATTCATCAATTAAAAGAACAAAAAAAAAAAAAAAAAAAAAAATATATTAAAAAGAAAATGAAAAAAAGGGCAACAAAGCAAAGCAAAGCAAAGCAATGCAAGTAAGCAATGCAAGTAAGACATGCTCGCTTTTGGGGCTAACGCTTGGCTACCTCTCTGATGATGGAAAAAGTGAAAAATATTATCAATTGATTTGCTATTGAAACCATTAGCTTAGTTAGCATCATCGGCTGAGCGATTGCAGCAGAATTTACCATGATTTTTATCTTTATCCCTAACAACATATTTAACAACACATTCTCGTTCGGTATTTGCCGTAGGTCGTAAGTTGCAGTTTTTTTTTCGGATCGGGGACCAAAATACTTTTACTTTCAATTCTTCTCTGCGGCTTATAAATAGGTGTATGCCACGTTAAAAGCGACCGCGAGACGAATGAACAACTACTATGGCTACCTTGACTCACAAACTTGAATCAAACTTGATCATAAGTCTATGCAGGATGTTGCGATGGCTATCTCGAAATGACAAACATAATATCGCTTTGAGAAGCGACCGCGATCGCATGGATGTCCACCGCATGGATGTCCACCGCATGGATGTCCAAGACTTTTTTTTTTCTTCCCTTAACTCTCAGCATGTCAATACACCTGCTACGATAATTATCAGCCCTGGGATTGATCGAAATATGTAACTTTAGTAAGAATTTAAATCAAATCGTGCGTATCGGTACTTGTGTTATAAGTCATAAAGTCATAAAGATAAATGAAACTTTTCTATATATATATATATGTATATATATATATATATATATATTTATTGATCCTTTTTTTTTTGAAATAATTTTGATATGATTGTGTGTTATGGAACGAATGGTCGCGTTCATTTGCGAACTGGTTATTTGTTTTGTTGTCAGATTTTCTCGATCTATCCACTTATGTGAATTGAAGTGTTGAAGCAATCAATTGCAGATTGAAGTGTCAACTTTCGAACATGCTCACATACATTGACAGATAAACTGAGAATTTCGCTATAATGCAAAATATTTAAACTTTATTACATTCTTCCCTTCGACCCATAATAGTTATCCGTACAACAACTTTGATGGGATGACAGAGGATGTTTCTAACAAAAATTTTTTTTTTCTTTTAATTATCGCCTTTCGAAAATTCAAAGTGACTGCTGAGATTTAACACTTGACTCGTGATTAATTTTACATATGAATGAATTCCGAGAGTACGAGTTTAACACGAAACCTTCCAGTTTTTTCTGAAATAATTTATTGCAAACGAAATTAAATTTTTTTATTTTTTTTTTGGAAAGAACGACATGGGTTTATATATCCATCGGAAATCTTATAGCCTCGTTGCCTGTGCGCTGTGAAACGCCAAGTTTACAAGCGTAAAAGTTGGTTAAATCGTTTCATAGATTCCCAATTATAAATTAGACATCTATACACCTGCTTGCTGTAATAATCTTTCAATATAGCGCCTATAGCGAGTTGAGTTCAAAGTGATAAAAACCTGGCTTCGGAGTTTCACAGAATTTTTAAGCTAAATTTATTCTTTTCCTATTGCTTTTGTAGTTATCATCGGATCATATACGTTTTCACGTCTAATACTTGCCAAAGTTCAGTTTTCAATCTCGATTTCGACGACCGTCAGTCTTGCAACAATAGACGAGAGAGATATTGAGGGGGACAGACGTCTATGTACTTTTTTCAAACAAAATTTACAAACGCTGATCATATATTTATACAAACACACACAGACACACAGTCACACACACACAAACACACATGTATATATATTCTTTCTTATATATGGATTTCTTAATATTATAAATAAAAGGACAAACGGACAGTGCAGTTATTACTTACTCTTCTAATAATTATACTTTTCTTTTTCATCTTCTTCTTTTCTTACACGTATATTATAATTGTAAAGATTTCAGAATATTATTTTTTAAAGCCTTCTTAAGAAATTTTTTTTTTTTGAACGAAGAGGCACTTAGAACTACCTTTCTATTGGAAGCCAGTTTAGTAATGTTGATGTTCTTGCGAAAAGTTGAGTTTTTGCGACACGCGTGCATTACTGCACGGTCATTCGTCTCCTACTTCGTATGTTCGTAAATGTGCCGTACAACAATAGTTGTCTAGCACAACTATGCAATATTATCGAGCACTTATTCATGGTTGTGTCGAAAACATGATTTGACTTCTAAAAAATGTATAGAACTTACGTGAGATTTATGTGTAGCCCCTATACACATATATATAACGTATATCAGAGACAAAACATAAAGACGTGATTTTATTTAGCTTTCTTCGTACGTCTTGGCTTTTGCAATTGCTCAATTCCTCAATTTATGAATGCGACCAACAAGCGATCAAGACCCCTCTTGTCCAAAATAATTTTTTTTTTTTTTTTTTTTTGTATAAGTGATCGCTCATGGGATATGCTTTATATGTGAACGATGGTGATAGACAAAAGGGAGTAGGAAGATACAAATAGGGGAGATGTGAGATCCCTGAAACTATTTAGCCATACGATACTCCTAAATGATTAGAAGTAAGTAAATAAGCTTGAGAATTATAAACAATATTCACAACGACGATCCTTGGATTTCTTATTTATAAAGAGATCGGGAAGGCTAAGTCCGTTTAGATGAAGGAGTGAAATTTTTATAAATATGCGTATAAAAAATGTTCAGACACGTTGATCCACTCAACAAGCCCTTAATTAGCAAATCGAAGTTTGTAACGTTTATTGTTACTGCAGGAAATTTTGAAAATTAAATTTTAAGTTATGGTAATGTGATGAGCCTAACTAATGAATGCGGGAGGGAAAGGGATTTGGTTCAAAAATTTTAAACATTCCGCTCTAAAGTTACAGTTTCGCTTTGAGGGCGATGCTTAGGAGAAGGGAAAATTGTGATCATGAAAGTATTCATATTTAGCTAAATCATTTATATATTGTGTGTGCGTGTGTATTAGTTGTAATTATTTATGCAAGCTTTACTATACAGTTGTTTGCCTCCCAGTGCAACTTATATTTCATAGTACTTGCGTTTTTTCTTTTCTTTTCGTTATTTACATGTGAATAAATATGTATTTATATACATATATTTATATATATATATATATATATATATAAATGCAAAACTCGAACACTTAATGTGGTCAGACATACAAATGATGACATTGGCGGCTTCTATCATAGCGCAAGTGCTTCTCCAGACAACATAGTGCGAGGCCGTTATGGTTCACGTAATCCGGCTACTGGACAAATTGAAGAGACTGTCTATACAGCGGGACCACGTGGGTGAGTTGTTATAAATATCCCCAAATGCCAAACACACCAACACAAACCCGATTTTAAAAAAGATTTTTATCGCGAAACTTTGAATAGTAAAAAAAAAACAAAAAAAAAAAAAAAAAAAAAAACCGCACAAATAAACAAACAAACACACATACATTTATGCACCATAATATCAGCTGCACTACACTTATGCGCCTGCCGACTTATTGAAGCATAAATCAAGCGATTCTAACACGCTTATCAAGATGCTACCGTTTTATGGATTATTTGTAGTCTTCTTCTATTTGCATGCATGTAGAGCAAGCAGTTAAACAATTTGTATCTTTGTCTTATTATATATTGTTGTTGTTTTTATAAAGTTCAATTTCAAGCAAAAACAAACACAAATTTCTATTGTTTATTTATTGAAATGCTCTGTTTTCCCTTGTTTTTGTTTCGTTTTGCTTTATTTATTTATTTATTTTTTTTTTTTGCATCTTCTTCTTCTTTTTCTTCTGCATGCAATGTCCGGTATTAAATTTTTCGGTATTTCGGCTTATTAAGAAAAAATGTTTGAAAAATAAATGGAAGAAAAATGAAATAAACAAATTCTTATTAAAATGTGTAAAATGTGTTGCATAATCTGTGCAATGAAACAAGAGGGCAACTAAATTAGCGCTACGTCTTGCTTTGTTTGTTTGTCCGCTTCGACTTCAACCCGAGTTAACCCAATGTTCTGTATATCCGTTATATTAGTTGCCTGCCACTTACACATTCACATACCACAACCATTGTTTTCTTTCACGCAAAAGTTAAGAATTTTTTTTTTATATATTTTTGTTATAAATTTTCCTGCTAACGGTTTATGAAGCGTAAACGCAAGACTTTATATATAATTTTATTCTAATGTATGCAATATTTATGTAGAGAAAGCATAATGTAATCACTTTTACTTTTTTTTTTTTTTTATTTATTTATTTCACTTTATCTTAACAGATTTCGTGCAAACGGTCCGAAAATTCATCGTAAAACCGATTTGGCTCAGTATCCGATTAGATCCAGAGGCTCGCCGGACGATCCCCTAGCTGATCCATATGATGATCCATCCTATAGTTTTAGTTTTCGTACCGCTGATCATTCGCGCTCAGAAGATAGTGACTCTACAGGTCGCGTTAGAGGTACGGGTTTATTCGTTCAGCACATTTGTCAAAAACGAAGTGTCTTCGAAGTCTATTATCTTATTTTGGCTTACTAGGTCTGTATTCGTACTTGGATGATGTCGGAGAACGGCATAGCGTACGGTATGCAGCGGGCGCTGGTACCGGTTTCGAAGTGTCAAATGCGATACCTGACAATCCAGCACGGGTAGGTTACACTCTACCGTTATATAAAGCTCATCCTAAGACACGTGGTAAAATGACTGTACAACGTGGTCCAGATGGAGCTTACAAGCTTATAGCAGCCGGTCCCGATCATCGACGTGCCGAGAGTCGGGCATCGGATGGTTTAGTGCGTGGCACGTATTCTTTTCTAGATGATAAGGGTGTTCAAAGAACTGTTGAATATATAGCGGGTGCTGGTATCGGTTATCGTGTGGTGCAGAATAGAGTAGGTCCAGGTACTCATATAAATCCATCTGTATCGGATTTTCGTTTGAGTGATACAGACTTTAGATTGGCTAATGATTTTGGTCGTGGCGCGGGAGGCGGCTTGAGATTGGGAGGTTCAAGCTCACGTACGGGTTCAAGCGACAGTGAAACAAGCAGTTCCCCAAGAAAAGGAAGCAGTTCTAGCGGTTCGAGTCGATCAGGTGTTGCGAGCACTAGGGACGAGGAAACTGAAGGTGATTATTTGAAAACTTCAGATCCTAATGCAGTTGACCCGAAAGATAGAACCAATAAACAAGACAATCAAGCTCATCATGAGGACACATCAAGCACAAATAGCAGAGGCAATCAAAGTAATAATAGGCAAAAAACTGATCGTATCGGTACTGCTAATCGTCAGCGAGGTGATAGCAAATACCGGGGAAGTGGTACTACTGATCGCGAAGCTATGAGCGAACGCGAATCGAATAAAATTACTGGTCCTCGGATAACCGGCAATCGTAATTCCGTCGGCATCGAACAGCATACGCAAAATACGCAAAACAGAAATCGTGTCAGCTCAAGCAGCTCAAGTCGGGGTAGTGGTTATAGTTATCAACGTCCTTCAGATTCAGTAAGTTCGTCCTCTCCTTCAAGCAGTTCTGCTTTCTCGGTTGATAACTACAATCTCAACGACGACGATGTAGGTGGTTCCTTGCCACCGTTAATTACGGCTAATCGTAAAATACTTGAATTGGATCGTGAACGTGATTGGGTTGAAAGACATCGTGATTCGACAGTGATTAAAAATATTGGCAAATGGTATATTGGTTTGCCGCCGGGTCAAAGCGTTCGAGCGCATGTACAAAACATTGATATTATACCGTTAGGTGGTCGTCGTGTACCATCACCTTCGGAAGCCTTGCGTCAAGATGAAATAGCTGATATGAACGCTTCACTGGAAGACGGGGACGAAGCGTTATCCTCTTATCGTAGAAGTTAGTTGTGCGCTACATATTTTTTTACTTAAGCGAATCTCAAATATAACTATAGTTGTAAGAAAATTTACTACAAACCAGTATTTACCGACAGAGAGAAAAAGCTGGAAAACTTTTGCGAGCAGTTTTAATATTGAAATTACTATTAAGGAAACACGATTTTTTTAATTAACATTGTTTAAGTCGAATGTTATTTATATATATATATATATATATATATATATTTATATAAAAAAAAAAAAAAAAAAAAAAAAAAGAAAAGATTTTCCAATATTTGGGCAAAAGAACTAGGGTCAGTTGAGGGTTGTCGTTTGCTCGAGCGAACTTAATATGGAATTTACATTTTAGAATTTAGGATTATGGGTGTCTCACCGATATCGAATATGTAAAATATCATATTTTAGTTCGATAGTGAAATAGTCAAGCGATTCTTTCAGTTTCGATTTCAATTCCCCCACCGATGTCTTTGTGGTTGCAAAAGAACGAAAAGCCCAAATCCGTTATATGGAAGCAATCGAGTAATACCATCAACACGTCTTCCATATCGTACGATAGGTTCGATAACCTCACGCAAAACCGTAAATCGATCCCAGCGCATAAGTAAATGAAACTTTTGCTATTTATCGGCATCTAATGAAAAGTTCAATAATCCTGAATGAAAACGCAAAAGAATTTCGATCACAAATTCATTGTCAAGGAACTCTTTCCGCTTATAATATTAGTAACGTGTTTAGAAAAGGAATGTGGAAGAACTGAGTACCTACGATAAGTGTTAGAAATCGGATAATGCTTTTTGATCGGGTTTTAACCCGAAATGGCGTTAAGTTTATGCAAACGTATGCAACACCGATTAGAACTTCTATTATACTTACTTTAAACTAGATCTAGCGCTTCAGACAATGACTCTGAATTGATTTTGTCTGTCCGTATTACCGTTTGATATCTATGTAAACTATTTAGTGCACTTACCCCTTTTTGGTCAACACGTTATTGAAAACGATTTGAATCGAATTATATTTCCGAGGACGCTTCGTATAAAGATCTGTTTTGGAAAATTTGTTATATAGAAAACATTTTCCATTTTTAATATTTTTTTATATCGTATATTACTTGTGGTGCATGATTGTATTAGGTTTGTGCGGACATATGCAATATCTAGTAGGACTTAGGATAGATCTAACTCGTATAATAGCGAAACTGATTCTAAATCGATTTAATCGAGTCTGTTTGTCCGTCTGTCATTCTGTTTTCAATCTACAGCCCAAGAGTAGTAGTACCTTGGGATTTTAAATTGCTGCAAAAATGATTGGATCGGATAGCGCAAACTTTTTTGAACCTCTTTCCATATAGCCGTTTCTATGAAAATTGACATCTTTACGAGCTCAATGATGAGCATGTTTTCATCATAAAATATTGAAAATTGATTCACGATAGCAATCTGATAAAAACATCAAGTGGACCAATGGAATTAATTGTGAATTTGCAAGCAGCGCTGCTGGGAGAGAACAATTGTGGTAAAATAGCAAACTCTCGAACAATTTGTGATCGACTGCTCACTCAATGATTAATAAAAACAATGCGACTTTGTATCAATTTTTGGTATTTCCATGCAATAGTCACAATAAATCGTTTCAATATCAATCTTGTTAAATGAAAATATTGCAGTCGGGGGAGGCTGACCTAAACATATCCTACATCATTTCATCAAGCATGTAAGAATACAACAAAAATTATACACTATCTTTAGGCAGAGGCAAACTTTTCATGGAAATTCTCATCTGAGAGGAAGCTAAAAACGTCCACTAAAGTGGTCCAAATTTAACAAACTTAACTTGCTTACCAAAGATTTTATTATTTTCCCCTTGCTTTCGTTATAAAAACCTACAAAGTAGATTTTATCGTCATATGAGGGCCTTGTTTTTGCAAGGTGGCGCCAAATAATACACCTATGTGATGTATATTCACTACCGTTAATGTTGATGTTCCACATTGCTCCAATGGATCAATTTTGATCAAAAAATATTAAAAATTATACCTCTTTGGCTTATAAAAGCTTGCTTTTCACTAAAATCCTCATATGGAGTCAAAAAAGATAGACGTACGTTATCCAAAATCGATAAGATTTGTTTTTATGTTCGATAAATCATTGTGATCGAATTTTTACCTTGAAAATTGATAATTATGCCTTTTTACCGTACAAAAACTCAGCTCCCATAGAAAGCATTATACGGCAAAGGGCTCAAAGAATTTTCCCATCTATTGCAATGCTTTCGCATCAATTTGCTGTGGAATTCTGAATTTATCAGAATATCTCGAAAATTTGCGATTTGTAGATTGAACACAAGAATATATGGGCAGCCATCAGACGGACAGATAGATTCAGCTCGATTAAAAAAGTGATCGATCCGCTTAATAAACGATGAGTCCGTCCCAACTCCTTCTGGTTGTTACATATGTTTGCACAAATTTACTATAAAATGCATTTTATCATAACCGGTGTAGGGTACAAAAATGCCTTGTGTCGTCTCCGTTATATTGCTCAGAATACGGACGTTACTCTGAGTAGAGTAAAACGTCGTTTTTATTAGCGATAGTTAAATCCGTTTCAGTGCATTTGATCAAAGGAAAATATTAGTAACGTTTTTCTAAATAAACATTTTTCCAATTGTGTAGCTTTTATAAAATTTAACCTATAAAATTATACCCCGGCACGTTTGAGAGACAAGAACTCATGAATAATTAAAAAGAAAAAGAAAGCCTTGCATAACGGAAAGTAAATTTGATTTCTAAAGAGCGGCCTACGAAAGCTACGTTAAGAGGTAAGTTATTAATCCAGTAATTGGAATAATCCTACTACAGTGATGGCAAAATGATTTTATTAAGCAAAAAAAAAAAAAAAAAACCACAAGATTATCGATCAAGATGACACATGTTTGGTTTAATGTACATTTAAAAGGGCACAACGCGAACTCTGCTATCTGGCTTGGGACCCGATTGCCCCTCTTCCACCCTATGAATATAGGTTGCATCTGTTATCCTTACCGTCACTGGAGAAACGTAGATTTGTTCTTCGGGTTTGCTTCGTAATCAAATTAATAAACAATTGACTCGCCCGTCCCTAACCGCTTCTCTAGGCACTTTATCTCGATAAAGCTTAGTCAGTGCAAATATAATTACGAACTGTTTAGCCCGCTCAGAGTTGTTTGCAAGAACCCAAATGACGTCTATCACTTATTCTCATTAACGGATTCTTTAAAGTCCATTAAAGCAATATTGCTTAATACTCGCGATTTACTTATGTCGTACTTGAACTAACTTTTAACCTAAAAAAGTCATTATAAGTCGAAAATTAATTGTTATTAACTATTATCGGTAGCCAATCTTATGCATGTTTGCGATGGCTTAGCAGTTCACATGCAATTTGGTCCTGTACCGATTGTGGGTGTGGCTCTATGCTAGTTGTGTACATGTTTTTTTTTTTCTTTTTTCTTTTTTTTTCCCCTTCTTATTTGTTTTATTGTACTTATACTAAGTTTTAATATTAATTAATTTACAATTTACTTTAAGAGTCAATTGAACTCTGAAGACTGAAGAAGAAATTGTCAATTGTCAAAAAAAAAAAAAAAAAAAAAAATGTTCTCTTTAAAAAACTGCATAAGAGTACGTGATGGGTTAATAAACAATGAAAAGCTTGGCATCGCATTGACCAGTCATCGATTCTATTTAGATGGGGAATCTATACTGTGAATGAACTAGGGAGAGAAAGAGAGAGAGAGAACTGTAAGCGTTTCCTAGAAAGGTCTATATACAGATGGAACAAAGGGAAAGAAGAAAGCGTGAAGCAAATTACGCATATTGTGAATGAGCTCAAGCGATTAGTATTAACTGCGTTTCACACGAAACATATGTCGGCAATTTTTACAATCATATGTATTAGGTTTTATATGCGTTTCTATGCATGACATTAATATGTCGTCGGGTAGTGCGCTTTAAAACTATATTTAATTAACGTGGATATATATATTACATGTGTATGTAAGTGTGCAAGCAAACGATATGATATGTGAAAATTTCTTTTCAGTTTTGTTATTATTATTTTACTGTAATTATAATGAGCCTCTTTTTTTTTTTGTTTTTTTTCCAAAGCTATTTCTCAACATTTCAATAACACACACACACACACACACACACACACACACTCGTACACATTACAAATGTTCTTACAAAATCTGTTTGTCGCATTTTTTTTTTTTTTTTTTTTTTTTTTTACCATGTTTTCCATTTATCTTCAATTACACATTAATGATGATTTCAAATAACCTCAGATGAGTGGTATTGATACAAATTTACATCGATATGCGTTGAAAGCAGATCTAAAGCAGTTCACACGCAGTTTATATATACGAAATAGACAATAAGAGAAAACGAAAAACCTCTAAACCTTAACAAATTGTGGTTAAAATCTATCTAAGATTTTTCAAAATTCGTTACATATAAATTTGAAATGCAGTTCCAGGTTACATCATAGTCTTTAAGTTGAACGCGTTGAAGATGTAACAAGTGTTTAAGAACGCGCAAGCAAAATGAATTTCTATTGCATTTTAATCACTTATTTTGTACAAATTATAACGAATGCATCATGTATAGCCGAAGTTGTTGGTAAAGAGTTATCGAAGGCAAATTCGTATTTTTATATGTCACCAAATGGTGATTATCGTTATGCTTATCGAACGACAACCGGCATGGAAAGTGGTCAAAGCGCCGATGCCACAAATGAGGTGAAAGGTTATTATATGTATTACAACGAAGGCATACCGTTTATGGTAAAATATCGGGCTGGCGTACAAGGATTTCAGCCAGAGATTATACCATTAGCGAAATTGTACCAAAAACAAGTTATTAATTTAAAAGGAACAAATTCAGAATATCCTTTACATTTTTCAAATATGCGCCGGCCAACGGCCACCACACCACATATTGCAAATGTCGAAAGTTTGCCATATTCTAGTGAATCATCGACGGCTGTATCGATTTCCAGCTCATCAAATCATCATCATTATCAGCAGCCTTTAACGCTAGGAGAGGTAACAGAATTAAATAACTTGTCGTTAAGCCAAGCAGTAACAGAATCCGAGCCTGACTATGAGCCGGATATGCAATATAAGCGTCCATACAGCTTCGCTTATCGAGGGGAGCAATCTTCACATTCCGAATCGTCCGATAATTTAGGTAATGTTGTCGGCTCATATTCTTATCGCGATGATGCTGGCTATCATGATCTGTCCTATAAAGCTGGTGACAATATCGGCTTTGTCGTTTTGGGTGGCAATTTACTAAAAGCCTCCGATCAATACGCAACAACAAAACGTAAAAGATTTGCTCAATTTATTGGCAGCTACAACGACGATAATAAACAGCATTCTGTCGCCGAAACTCAGCCAGTCGCCACTTCAGATGCTTCGGTCAAAAGATCATTGCGAAAATTTCAACGCTATACTCGTTGGTAATTTTCATGATTTTTTTTTTTTTTTTTTTTTTTTTTTTCTTCAAGATTTCTATTCATTTCTGCTTAAGAAATATTGAGAAGATCGTAATAACGAAGGCTTACAAAAATTTTGTATAAAATTTTAAAATTTATTTACAGTTTTTTATCGAAATTTTGAAAAGTTCAATACTTAATTAATAAATGATTTGTTTAATGAAAAGGAAAAAATTCAAAAGACTTAAGCAAAAAACTTGAGTAAAATTTTGCAAAAATTAATGAATTAATGAACTCGCTCGATCAATACTTTAATAAATGAATTTTCTAAGAATTATTTCGCGATAATTTTACTTTGCCTTTCATATGGACCTGCGGACTCGAATTATTTTATATACACGATGGTCATACATAGTCGTTTTCATTTCCAATTATTTTTTGTAAATTTTTTAAGGTAATTTTTAAAACGGGGAAATATTTTTATAAAAAAAAAATAAATAAATGATCGATATATAGCCAATCGATCTAAATAAAATAAATGCATATTTTTATCGATTTGCTTAATGAAATAATTAAAAAAAAAAACATGTTTCTAAACAATTCGAACAGAGAAACATGCAGAATGTCTTTCTTCTTCATTCATCTTCATTCATTCAAATGGATTCTGTTAGACTTTCTTCTTGTTCTTGATCATTGAAATATCAAAAATTATAACCTTTTACTTGAAATATGAACCTATCCCGTCCAAATCGTCCATATTCAATTAATAGACAAATAACAAAATTACTATTAATTTTCACTGCTTCACTGCTAAGAAGTTACACATTAAAAGTATAAAATATCATTGCATGCAAATATCCGCATAAACTTCCGCAAGTGATGGTAAATGGTTTTTTTTTTTATCCTTACCCAAGTTTAAAAATAATAACAGAGATAATAGGCAACACAATACTAGCTACACTGGCTATATCAGTTTAAGTATATTATCTTATCAATACACAACAATATTGATTATAATAAAAAGTAATTAGCTTAAACTAATGTATTAACTAAGACCAGAAGGAGCAGACGCGAAACTCTATCTCGGCGGCATTGTAAAGAATTCATTTATTTTCATTTCACAAATGAATATTTTACATATGTATATGTAATCTAAAGATGAATTCTTAATCCGATGTGAATTTGATAAAGAGTTGTTATAAAAAAAGAAACCAAAAAAAAAATGTAGCGTAACTCTCTAAGGCTTTACAACTTTGAAACCAGAATTAATGAAAACGCGTCAATTCCATTTTTCTTTACAAATTGATGGGCGGGAGCGCATACATCTATATATATATAGCGGGGGGTTGCGCTAAGAGCAACAGAAAAATATGACAGACAAGCTGTAATCGCGATTTAAACACGGACGGATGACGGACAGACCGTTTTCGGGCTAAATCGATTTCGTTGTTCATCAATATGTATATATATATATATATATATATATATATATTATACCTTACAAGGTATCTTGCTATGCGTTACATATATTTTCTGAATCTAATGTACTCCTGTAATGGGTACAACAGTAAAATATTAAATACTGTTTGAGTATAATGTAATCAGTTTACCACCAATTTAACCACATTGCATATAACAAACATGCGCGCTATGATGTAAAAAAAAAAAAAAAAAAAACGAAAAAAAAAAAAGTTCATTTAAAATTCCAGACGTCGCCTGAAAACTTCACTCTCTATTTGCGTAAAATATTTGTGATGGGAGAATTAATTTCGAGTCGCGTTGTTAAAGGAGAGAGTCAAAGTGATTTTATAATTTTTAAGTTTGGGTCACTAGCGCCCGATACGCGATAAATCGTCAGGTGCAAACACGAACGGATATCATCATGCAATCAACGTTTGCAAAATTGTTTTTTAAACTATTTTGTTTTTTTTTTTTTTTTAAATACAAGAGAAATAATAATAGAAACCTTGAAATTGAAAGTGTTGCTGAAACATAGAAATTAAAATTAAAATATTTTGTGAAAATTCGGACAAACTACAATATTTAAATAAAAAGTTTTCTCTTAGCTATGATTATTGTTTCATTTATTATTTTATTTTTCATTTTTTTTTGTTTATTTTTTAATGGAAAATAAACTTTCATATGTCACGGAGACATTTTCATTTTCTTTCTTTAACATTCATCTTCATATGTTATATTATTTTGTTGAAATGTTTGCAACGCTAACGTAGAATAGAAACGCAATTCAATTGCTATTATAAGCTCAATAACAAGACATTGAAGATATTTTCAAAGTTTTGATGCTGACTATAAGTCGACCCATTAAATGGATTGATTCACTTGTCATATATATATATATATATAGGATGCCTTTAACAACCTATGTCAACCTATTGAGACCTGTTTGAGATTGTCCGCCCTTTTAAGACACTTCTGACGCTTCATTTAGACATTTAATCACGAACAGTACACAACTAACTTCGTTTATCGTAAGGCTTCTGTGCTAGTACGAAATGGAACTATAAAGAGAGCAAAGGGGAAAATATTGCTCTTGTAAGGAAAAATTTTGCTATTAACATCATCGCTTTGATGTTCTCATCGCGATCAATTCTTTAGCGTACTTTTAATGCAAATCTAAACAAATAAATGCTTACGATATGGGATTTCAACGAGAAGATGGTACGTGCCACGCACTTGGTAAAGAAAGAAAATATTGGGGATAAGAACGAGATTTATTTTTGAATAATAATCTTCTCCTAACATTAGATGATCTTTAAACATCGTGGGATGAACTAACGCCTTGAGATATCAAAACGGCTAACTCCAGTTAAGTTTCCCCCTATGCAACCTATGGAAAGCATTTCGATATATATAACAATCATCGAGAAATGCGTTCATTACTTCTCTACGAAGACCTTTATTATTTAGATATTAGTCAAGTTGAAGAACCGCTTAAATCCGTTTCTTTGCTTAGCAAATAAATAAATAGCTTCAGTGAAGAAAAGTGAAATATTTACTTAATGCTTTCATTGATAATATTATTTTCTGATAAATAAATAAATAAATATGATAATGATTTTATGGAGGCGTTTAAATGGTGTAAAAAACAGATTTTGCGAATATATAGTCAGGGAGAACCCTGTACCAAGTGTTTGAAGTATAACCGTAGTTAACTTGACAAGCACGAAATGCGATTACAGGTGGAAAAAGCAAACCTTTCATGTGAATGGTAGCGATATTCGAAAGCGAAAGTTTGGCAGAGGTTTTTGTTTATTTTTTTAAATGAGCAATCACTCAGAGGATGTCCTCTAGTCGTGTAACGCGGTGACGGCCAGAAAGAAGAGAGGAAAGCGAAAATAATTGAGAAACTCGGGCCGCAGTGCATTGGATCTGTGCTTAATCGATAAGTGTTATGCCTGTTCCGACTGAATACTCACTAACTAAGACTTGAGCTTTAAACCCACAAGCATTGACTTTCCAGCGAGCCTCGTGGCATTTTTCCGATAAATTGAACTTTGTAAAAATCGATCACGATATTCATTAGCTTTCGAATTATATTTATAGAAAATGTTTGAACTAAGTGAAAAATTTCCTTTCCAGCGCGGAATGTCAAGGAAAAGAAGCATAGCTTTTCAAGAGCCGCAGCATGATCTTCATTATGATCTGTCCATAAAAGATTGTTTTTTTTTGTATATAAAAAGCAAAAAATTGTAAAGTTATTTTTATTATTATTATTATTATTATTATTATTATAAATTTAGCCAGAGAATAAATTCTAAGACTAAAGTCTTAAAGCCCTAGCATTCTAAGACTTTCGGCTTGATAAAAACCTAGTCGAGACTCTTGCCTACTCGGCCACTCAGGCAGATGCATTGTAAATTTTTTTTCACTTTTCTCTAAGTAAATCTAAAGCATCGTTAATGGACCGATGCGATCACATTATTGCCTATACTGCAAGCTTAACTTGTGGATTAACAAATGAATTATTGAATTAATAAACAATTGCAACAAGTTTTAGTTTCTTGTACTAATGCAATTGAATTGATTGAGTTTGAAAAAAAAAATATATATATATATATATATATATATATATCAATGTAAACATTAAGTTGGAAAATAATAAAGAGAAAGGTTTTCATCAAATTCTTGGCGGGCTCTAGATACATCGGCAACGAAAAAGTGCATTGAAGTTCATTGCAAACCCATTGTAATATATGGGCTTTGCCGTCTCTGGTAAACTTTCCTTTCTTCTCTTCGATGCGAACATATGTATGACATATATATATATATATATAAGAAAATATATTATTAAATATTCTTCTTATTTGCCAAATATTTAATAAATCTTCAAATCTTTTTTTCAATTTTCTTTTTTTTTTTTGCTATGTTTTTTGTAAAAAATATAATATTTTTCGAACATTTCTCTATTTCTCTCCTCTTTATTAGCAAGTTAAGCACGTATCTGCTTTTGATGGTCACACATAAAAACAGATCAACACTACCAGCGCAGTCTACCGTCTCTTAATTAACAATATATATACACATACACATACAGAAACACACACACACATATATATCTACATGTGCCATGAATAAGTGGAACGACTTTATTTATATACGACTTTATTTATATATGTAGAGCAGCGTTGTTCATTTATTTCAAAATATTTTTAACAGCAACAAGTTCACTGTCAGTTATCTAGCATGATAGAGCAAACGATACCCATTTGAAATTACTTTAAAGAAAAGAACAAAAGTAGGGATTTTTCATTAGTTGAAAAATTTTAAATTTATTTATTTATTATTAGTAACAAATGTTTATTCACGTTATTGTATATTTAAGATTATTTTTGTTTTTGTTTTTTTTTTTTTCCTTTCCTAGCCTATATCACTTATGGTATACGAGCGTATTAAGTTTGTATGGATGTATGCAACAGCTAGAAGCAATTCTCAATTAATTTTCAATCGCTTTCTGAATAGACTTAAGCTTCTCGGTCCGTTTGTCCGTCCCACCATATGTTTGTCTTGTGTTCAAACTATAGACCGCCAATTTTTGCGATATTTTGATGAAATTTGATACACTAACGTGTTTCGGCTCAAGGACGAACGCTATTAAAAGTGAAATTCGCATTGGAACACTTTTTCAACCACTTCTCATAAAACCTTAGCCGTATTTTGAACTATCGTTACATGAATAGCAATAGGGTGATGTAGGGTATTTAATGCTTTTTACTTGTATTCATTCGTTCAGTGTTTTCATTCTTTGCTACTAGCAAACCTACATTTGTTAAAGAATTTTTTCAAATAAGAGTTCGTTGGAAAAAATAATCACATGTAGAAGAGCATAAAATTTTCTTCTCTATCCTAAAAATGATTGCCTTTATCGTCATCGTGCCATCTACATAAGATAATTAATTTTATTCTTTGACTAT
>NW_023998415.1:40974458-41003559 GCF_014805625.2 Glossina fuscipes | reverse complement strand
TAGAAAGACCCGCTTATATGACGATTTAAAAAATTGCAGCAGTGATTGGCCGAAAAATATTTTAAATCAATTTAGAAGAATTTACAAGAAACGCATGCTTAATGACCCCGATCGGCTTAGTGAAATTCAATTCGTTCAATCAATAAAATAATGAGCAATTTTTACATTATCTTTGGGCTCGTGGTGGGTTCATCTAAGATTGCTTTCAATCTCTTTTATATATATGTGACTTTCTTCTTCTTTGCCTCAATTGATTCTATTTTAGTAACGTATGGGAGTTTTTGTCTTTTTATGCACAAACATTAACAGGAAATGAGTTTGTGATAAATTTTGTTATACTATGACGTTTGGAAGATTTGAGAATACGTGCACCATAAAACCGCTTAATTAAGAATGTTGGCCGCCAATTTTAGACTATAATTAAATGCGATACATGGATTCGGCGCCAGTTGTATTTGTCGTACAATTTCAATACATTCGAGTAACACTTGTATTGGAAAACATAGATAAAAACATAAATTATGATCTGAAGTTTTCATGATTTCAACGGAAACAAGATCTTTTATCATGAAAATCTTATGCCATTTATCTTATACAGCAATGCGTGCGCAGTGATTAGTTTATGTTATTCCAGGTTTCTTAATTAATTATATTTCCACCCAAAATTCTTTCTTTCTTCTTCTTGATCTCAAATCCATGAGTAATACAAATGTATTCGACGCGATTCTATGAGGCATATTCAGAATTTTTAAGCTGATTATAGTGTAGATCGGATGCATGCTCTTATGTTTTGAATTCGAATTTTCATTTAATCAAAAAAGAAAGAAAAAAAAAAAATCTCTTTTTTGCATAAAATTGTTCTTTAAGATGAAATGTATTATGCTGCACGGATTGCTTGCTATAGATAAAGAGATGCTTTAACATAACATAGCAGCTTTTACCTATTACAACATATTTGAATATTTACTCTAGAAATGTATTTGGATAAAAAATCCAAAGAAATATTTATAATTTATTTGCTTTAGCCAATAATTTAATTGATATTTTTTCCCTTAAGCTAACGCGAGTAAATGCAATTTTAATGCTCTGGATAAAAATGAGAAGAATTCATTCTTCTAATTGATAAGCGGACGCACAGTTAAGCGGACATGACCAAATAGGATGGATTCTCCTAAGCCCTCTTTAACAAAGGAGCGCAATAAACGACGATAAGCATTTGGTAAGTCGAAGATGGGTAACCAACATTCAATGTACGGCGTCAACGGTGCTTTTTTTTGTTTTCAAGTACTTCTCCTCTTAATGATGAGAAAATGGTTAAAAGAAGAAGAACACAATTTTTTTTTATTTTTTTATTTTCTGTAACATGTTCCTGCCTAACTTCTGGTTTTTGTAGAACAATAAACTCTTAATTTATGCTCAACATGAAGGTCATATGTATATATATATATATATAGATCAATTAACGAAGCCTGCGATAATTTAATGAGAAACCAATTAGTTGAACAATATTCTCTTCTCATCGTAGCAGCAAAGAAATAAAGAGTAGTGTATAGAACCGTTATAAAGTTTCAGATCGCATATAAAATTAAGAAAAAATTTCCATTATTTAAATTTTTTTTCATTTCTTTTACTTCACAACTTTAACGCCATACCTCTCCATTGCATACGCTAGCGACCGCATCTTTATTTGACTTCTTATACATTTTAATAGCATTTGAAAAATGCATTGAGAACTTGAAAAAACGTAAACATTTTTCATTGATTTGCATCTCCATGTCCATTAGTCTGCATAATATAGTCATGATCATGATTTTGAACGGGTCTTGAACGTATTCGCTCATTATTTGAACTCTCGTCGCATTCAATGCATGGAAGTGGAAAACAACGATCTCTTACAATTTACAACAACAAGAACAAAATCTAATCTGTTTTATCGTTCACGTCAAATATAATTTGGAAAAAAATTCGGAAATCATTTGTAAGTATTAGTAATGCTTCCACCGATAACACGATTGCAGTCCATATAGACTTTGCTTGAAAAGAACTAAATTTTTTTTCTCACTTTTATCAAATTAGATCCAAAGCTTAACATAAATTCTTCTTTTTCTTAAGTCAAAATAGTGAAGCATTCGATCTCGATATAAAAAAAGATTTTTTTAAAAAGATAAGATATATGTAAATGTGTGCCTGCAAACTATTGTAAAATGTTGTGAAAATATGCTTTTAAATATACATGACATATATATATATATATATATATGACCAAGTGTAGGGTATAGGATCGATATATTGTGAATGGATGAATCCGCAATCACAAGTCGTAGAGAAACAAGTATAGTAAGGTATTAAAGGAATCCACTTGCGCTTGTGTGTGCGTGTATGTGTGTGGGTAAGTTCCTTTATTTTTCAAATATTCTACTCGTATGTTTCACATAAAATTAAAAAAAATTATTATTTTAAAAGATTTATTGTTAAGTTCTAGTTTATATATTAGATGCAACATAATATAGAGAATAGCGCGTGTGAGAAACGCGGTTAAAGCGGTTATTAAATGCAATTCTTACACTTACATAGCATGCTATGTTTGTAGCACTCTCCTAAACTTTCGAATAGATTTACTTCCATAAGCTTCGGAGGGTGTTTAGCTTTTTGTTTTTGTTATTCAATTTTTTAAGAACAAAGTGAACGGGTAGCGAATAAAAAGTTCCTTTCGTCTGTCCCGTATGCCTTTTAGCAAAGGTGAAATCGCTGTTTATATAAAAGATAATTAAAATTAATCTTATTATGTATAAAATGAATATGAGCAAAATATTAAGTTAATTCTTTGTTTATTTTTTATTTTTTTTATTAATTTTTTTATTTTTATTTTTTATGTTTCTATTCTTGTGATGCGTAAAATTCTTTTCATACACAAACTACTTTTCATTTCATATTCGCTTAAGCATAATTTATTCTTGTCTCTTTTTTTATAACCGTTTTTGCTTTAATGTCTTTTTATATTTACAAAGCTCACGCACGCACTTACACTCTCTTCTGTGCACATCGTTTCCTTAGTATAATTCAAAAACGCAGGCAGCCTTAAATGTTTGTTTGTTTGCTCGTTTGTTTGTTAATGGAAATTCAAAGACTTATATAAAACAGTGTTGAGGACGATAAACAACACAGTTTGCCATAGTATTTTGTCATGTTAACGTCTCGCTCTACTATATTCAAGGCCAGTGTAAATTAATCAATTGATTGAGTGACTGAGCTTAAGATTATTAAATTGAAAACTCGAAGACGAAAAGTTTTCGTATAAAATAAAGGATATCTTTTGAAAAATATTAAAAAAAGCAAAAAAAAAAAATAAATACATTTAATAAACTAAAAATAATTTAAAAAAAAAAAAAAATATATATAAATAAATATATAAATATATATGTATATATATAGCAGAGAAAAGAAAAATAATAAACGCAAATAAAACAAAAGAAAAAGACAATCATAATGAAATACACAATAATAGTAAGTGTTGATTTAAGACTAACAAAAAAAAAAAAAAAGAAAAAAAAAAAAAAAAAAAAACAAAAAATTATTTTATAATAAAAATAAAAAGTTTTTATTAAAACAAAAAAAAAAAAAAAAAAAAAAAAAAAAAAAAAACTAATAACCAAATGACACTTATTTATGCCTTCCGAGAGTGTAGCGCTAAGTTTTCGCTATTTAAAGTTTTGTACCTTAAGTCTTTTGTTTCGCTTTAACGATTCACCGAATTTCAGAGATGTAAAGAAAAATGTTCGCTTATAAAGTTAATATCATTGCCGGCATCTTTGCACTCATCACTCAACTAATCGAAAGGATCATGGATATCGATTGTGTCATTCCGTTTGTAATTGGCGAAATCCGCATCACCGACTCTTCAGCAGAGATGCATTTTATGCATTTTGTTTATGGGAGAGAATGAGATTCGCATTTATCGTTAGTCGTAATCAATTGTCTGTCCCTCCCCTTTAAAATTTGAAGTACAAATACAAGATCAAATTCCATTATCGGGCAAATATTTACACGAAGACGAATAAGAGAATTTTTCCACTTATCGATTAAATATTTGTTTATAACAAGCGACAAGGAGTCGCTTTAAAGCATATTAACCATAATATATTCCCATGCATTTAGCAAAAAGCTGCATATATATATATATATATATATATATATATACTGCATACATATAAAATGTACCCTAAACTAATTGTAAATTTTTTGCTGCGATATTTTTTTACAAGAAAACAAACAACATATTGTTGTTTTGGAAATTTTTTAATTTCTTTTTATTTTTGAAAATTGAAGAACATCGTAGTTGGTTGTAGGTAGTTGGAAAAATCGTGTCTTTGTGAAATTAATTTAATGAAGGCTGTGCCTAGGGAAAGATACATCATCTATAATAATCATTTAAGGAATGATTAATTTTGCTCAGTTGTATGCGCTCTTCACGACATTTTACAGTTGAGTCTTTAAAGCAAAGCTTACGCAGGGAATACTTGTTCAAAATGATCTATAAAAGTTTTTCATAAAACGGTTTAGATTCAATTTTAGTTTGACTACAGCAGTCAAGCATTAGTTGTATCGAGTGCGTTCTCATTAGCCATGCATTGCTTTGCTTTTGAATCAGCAAAGTATCTGTCCTCGAATAAGTAAAGCGAACGGGAAAATTTACATTTTTAAATTATCGTACATTACGTATATCGTATATAATTTTACATATATGTATACAATATTTTATTGGAAGTTTGGACGATTGATTTTGAAGACAATTTTTCAAACATTTTAAGTCGGCCTGATCGCTCTAATCTATAATCTACACTTACTGTGGGCAGATTATTAATCTAAGTTTGTTAATTTTCAAATGTAATTAAAGCACTTTCATAAGGCAAAGAAAGGTTTATTAACTTAACGTTACAATCAAAAATTTACATTGATGATATAAAACAAGTAAGAAAATTATATTCGGCCCTGATTGAATCTTTTATACCCATCAGCGCTATCCTGAACAACAAGACAAAGAAAAGTGAAAGAAAGAAATTTTCATGCTCTATAATACGGAATGGACGCTGCTGATTTCTTCCATTTTGTCGCACAGGCGTCTGGGGATCGTAGATATGCCCCTAGAAAAGCTGAAATCACTTCTAAGTCCTTTTGTAAGCGATGTCTTTATTTTCGCTAACGGAAGAATGTTTATCAGAGTTTCTATGCGGTAGTGGGTAGATGGACAGATGGACAGATGGACAGATAGACATTCTTCAAACTGCCCAAGATTGCATACATATTATGGGCGTTTTTAAATCTTGTTTCTGTGCCTTATAAAGGTATTGGAAAAAATGATAAACTTTGATACAAGATACAGAGGCTACAGCATCGCCCATAGAATATGTGTTCAAATTTTTGTACATTTATTTGCTATGGCTTATGAGTAATGAGTAAAAAACCAATTTTTCATTTCCTATCAAAAACAGAGATGTTCTCAGTTTACCTAGTATTGTGGGCGCGTCTTTCGACTGATTTGGCCCATTTTCAATAGCAATCTCCTAATGTTTCTGCCAAATTTGAAGTCGATAGCTTCATTTTTCCGGAAGGGAGAATGTTTACAACAAACATTTTACAGACGGACAGACGGTATAAAAAAATGTTTAAACGGATTCAGATATAGTTTTAATTGACTTTTAAGCTTAACCGGGACGTTGATAAGAAGACATTAAACCATTGCGATATAAGTTACTTTTCGAGCCGATAAATGTACATATCTCTAAATCAATTAACTTGATTGATCCAAAATGTATAAACCTAATGGGATTTCCATGACAGTTTCAACTATTCAAATCCCCCTGTAAGAAGTATAGTGATCAAATATTTACACATTTACGCAATAATTCTAGAAAGATTTCTATTAAGTAGTTCCATTATTATTAAAGAGCTCGTCAAAGATGGAACGAATAGATAGAATTTTGCATAACCCATCAATGTGCAAAAGAGACGCTGACTTGGCGCCTAATGCAAAATTTTAGATAACTTCTTCTCACACGACGAGAAACTTTCTTTCTTCATTAATGCTCAACTCGAAAAAACTAAACTGAAAAATTATCAAGGATTTTTTGAGTGACATGAGTGGCATGATCTAACTTCTCTGTTCATGCACACCTCACGTAAAATGCTTTCTACCGCTTTAAAGAGTACCCTTAGGGTTAGCGAATTCAATAAGATCACGTTCGTTTAGACTATCATATCCCTTAATCGAAACTCAGGGTACAGTTGTTTGTTTGCTCGACATACAAGTGTATTAATTGCTATTAAGGATATGTATGTTCTTAGCCTAAACATCTTGTATGAAAGTAGAATGCGCTGGGTGAGCGAAACTTATGGTTCTCTACTTCAAGCGAATGATTGCAATTAGTATTCGAGATAGCTAGTGCAAGCTTTTAACAGCCAATACCTGAAGAAACGCATTTCTGTGATTGATCCTCACCGTCCGATATGTTGGCTAATTCTTGTCTATATTAGCTGATGTTACAATGTAACCTATCCAGCATGCATTCTCTTCGCGTAATATTTCCTCACGCGAACACTATCTCCTGCCACAAAAGGCGAAAATCTACTGTTCACCGAATGTGGTTATCTATTATATGCTAAAGTGCATGAATTGGCTAAAAGAACGATATAAACAACCTTTCGATCAGCTAACTGACATATATACTTTTACTAAAACTACGACTATTTTAGTGGCGGGTATCGGAGGTTCGTTCTAAGTTTAATTTAATGAATGTAATAAAAAGACCAATCGTTTTAGACTAAACTCTTATGGCTGGAAAAGCTATTTCAAAAAACCGGATTAGCAAAGTGTCGGACGAATGGATGGACAATGATTCATCCATCAGCTTTATTATCCGTTTAACAGATTTGCAAAACTATGTTAATATGCTTTCTGCTCTAAGCAGAGTAAGTAAGAAAGGGTTACGCGTACATTCGTGATCATGATCGTTACGTAACTTGATTAATCGAGACTGATTTGTCTGTTTCGATGAGTCAAGCATCAGTTCAATAGCTTTAGAATGCCGCCAGTTAAAGTTGTGCCCTTGTGCCTATGTAGGTTCCAAATTTTAACATATATATATATATATATATATATATATCATTTCCACTTTCATCAAGTTTAAGTTTCTTATCGTGTAAGTTTTCAAACAAGGAGACAAGGTTAAAGGTTACAAGAGAATCAATTCTCTTCCACTTCCACTTGCATGAAAGATATTGCATAAGATATTAGACATAAGATATTAGGACGGCAAAGTCCTAATCTATGATTTGCCGTCTTAACCAACATTTGTATTTCCTTCTGCTCTAAGTAAAAAGATGTAAAACTCATCAAAGTGATATTCAACTGCGAGACCAATCAACGTAAAAGCTATTCTTTTTTAATATAGCAATCAATGTTCTATTTAGAACATTGTCTTCTCGTATTGGTTTTAGTCTTGAATTGGTTTTTACTTTATATTAAGTGGCACAGTAGTGTAGTAGTAGTCTCAAGTAGATTCACATGATATCAGTTATTGTCTGTACACGAATTACAAACATAAACAGGTTAAGAAAAGATTTCATAAAAGGTCAATGACTCATTAAATGCTTAAGAGGTGTGTACAAAGAACATCACTAGTATACAAATATTGAAAGTTTGACTCCTATCGTATAAGACGAACTAAAAAGTAAAAGAATTGTATAATAAATAAATAAATAATTGTATGGTTAAGATAATACACACAAAACAAGTGAGTCGGTATCGAAGAAACAAAATTTTTCTGAAATTGAAAAATTAAATAAATAAAAAATTCTTTTCGCGCGTGTTTGCTTGAAATTATTCACTTATTACGTCCTCTCTATATGTATACTACAAGGTATACCAACTTGATTTGTATGCTTGTAGTCTTGCGGGCATATTTGCGGTTTACAATAACGATTGACTTGGGATCGCTAGGCAATTCGTTGTACATCTTCTACTTGCACACCCTACTACAAGATAGTTAGTTGCCTTTGTGAGGTATTGGAGGATTTGTGCAAATTTATATTTCGCAGTCTAATTGAATTTTTAAATGAACTACTTCGAGTTTAAAATCAATATTTCCTACGAACAGCATGTAATTGATAATAATAAGGGGTCGACGATATCTTGATTTCAACAAACTTGAAACATTAACACTAACCTAGCAAGCGCTGAGAACGATGTATTCAATTAGGAACAAATCTCTGAAAAGTAATTCTTTACTTACGCACTATTTTGCCATTACTTGGAAGAGAAAGCAAAGCAAAGATACTTTAACTTCATATATATCGTATAGCTTTTGACATATCTCGTATGTATTTAAAATCGCATCTTCATGCAATTTTCAACACTTTGCAGATGATTTTCCATAATAAATATCATAATTGCATGCTCTGTCTTATAGCCTTTCGTAGCGTTTGTTAAGAATTCGAAAGACGAATCCTTGGTTCAGTTTCTCACATTTGCCATATGGACTTAATAAACTTAATGTACTTCCTACGGTAAACATAAAAACTCATCATACATGCATTAAAGATTAAAAGCAAAAATTTTGGAAATTTCAACAAATATTCGATACGTTTCCAAGTTTCTAGTTTCTAGTTTCTAGAGTTTAAGCCCAGAGATTCCCCTATGGAATCAATTAAAGAACGACTAGGCCGAAGGTACTTGCGATAGGCGAACAAGTGATTAATACACAAAACAAAGCAATACAAAAAAAGAGAAATGTAAAGTATGCCATAAGGGACCTAACGAATCTTTCAAAGCCCTTCATAATACTTCTTGATCTGTTTTTAAAAAGTTTTTTTTCATTTTTACTTGAATTACTTATAGCAAATTTAATTCTCAACAGGTGGAAACGTGCTTAAAATTTTTTCGTTTAGTAATTTTTTATTTTCATTATTATTTATTGTACTCATTGATGCGCTTTACGTCACATAATTATGTTATAAGAAAATTGACTAACAGAACAGGCTTCGCTGACATTCGATACGAAGTCTCTCTTTTGTCTATTATTTTAATGAAAATTATTGTAGCAGAATTTTTAAAATAATTTTTTTTTTTTTTTTTTTTTTTTTTAAATGATATTTTCATAAATTCTTACACGTGCAGCACGTAGCCATAAAAGTTTGTTAAGGATAAGGGGGAAAAAAATATATTGAAAAAAGTACAAATGAATGAAATAAGAAAATTATATATAGCGGTGGCCGAAACTTCTATACCTACTTTTAAACTTTGTTCTTAGTAGGACTAGACACAAGTGAAATTTCGCTACTCTCGAACACTGGGTGGGCGTCGACGAGTTTTTCCATTTTTATGCAAAGTATATTTGTATATAGTTTGTGTGCTTATTAGTTTATTTTTTATTTATTTATTTTTTTTTTTTGCGTTAAAAAAAAGAGGTTTATATTATACTATAGTCGTGTTAATCGACATCGATCTGTCTGGAAGGGTTTTTAATACTTTTGTCAAATTTGAAAACAATATCTTCATTTATGTGACCAAAGCAATGCTTGCAATAGATAGATAGATAGACAGCTAGACAGATAAATGAATGGATGAAAATGCTTAAAGGATTCATGTACTTAATGGGGTCTCGGGAGTTTACTTCTAAGTCTTGCAAGTAGCCTAACTAAATGATCATAGTCCCATCCCAAGATGATGGAGATAAAAATAAAGCGAATGTAGTGAGCTTAGGAGCAATCTTCTATTATTGTTAATTGATGGCAATATGGAAGAAAAATTCAATATTCGCTTCACTTGGTATGTCATTCCTAAATCATAACGCGTTGGCGTTAGTACGACAAATGCTCAAAAGAAAGGACGCCAAGCGAAACCATAGACAACAAATCGCCGATATAGCTCGAACTGCAGTTCTATAAGGATCGTCACTACCGCATAACACTGTGAGTATTGCACGTATGAAAGAGACATAATAGGAGAACACGGCTTGTACGCCCTGAGAATGATTGCAGCGTCTGGCATTATCATAGGCGTTTTGGTCTTGATCTTTGGAAAGACAGCAGCAATCACTATCCAGGCAAAAGAAGGAGCGTACGCCCAAAAGTTCGGAAGGAAGGTATAGTGTTAGCAAAGCACCGCGTGATAGACAAGTAGCAGGCTTATCTCAAATATACGCCTATGGGCGCTCAGGCAGCGCAGTAAGCCAAACTTCAGCATGGTTCAACCGCTCAGTTGCCTCCACGCGTACTTAGATAGATTTAAAATCGAAGCTAGCCTTTTGTGTGGTATCTGCATGCATTCTTTATCTTTCCGATATTGAAAGATGAACGAGATCGGGGAATATGAGTGGAGCTTGTCTTTAGCGAGTTAAAGTTTCGCACTACGCAAACAATGCGAGTGGCTTTCGACGCTTTCTCACTTTGAAAAAAGGAAAAAACGCACACTCGTATAAACACACGCATACAATTGCTACAGCCACATAATTTAACGCTAGAAGAGCCGGTTACGTCATTTGGCTCGCTTTCAATTTTCGAGTTTAAAAAAATTGGTCATAAGGCCTAGAATGTTCCGAAATTTGCTTATGACCTTTATTTTTATGAAAAGAACTCTAAGTATCTATATAATCATGACTTACCCATCTGGTCGGGTCTTTGGGACGACGATGCGGCGTATACGTATATCAACCCAAAAGGAATACTTTGCACATTTGCTTTCACCTCTATTTTATTGAATCGTTACATTGAAAACAATGAACGCAGGAGGGTGAGATTAGCCGCAAACAATTAATAATCGACTACGAATAAGAAAGAAAAATGGGTGTGGTCATCCCACGTTCAAACGGAATAGAAAGCAATCTACCCAAAAAGAAGGTGATCAAGGTGGTTACTTTTGGTCCAAATAGGTTAAGGGAAAACGCCAACAGGAAATAATCAGTTTTATTTGATAAATGTACGTGCGTACGGTTACAACTAGGCCCTGACGAGAAAGATGAGAAACAAAAACTTAAGAAGATAGTTATTGTTCTAAATAGCACTTTACGAATATACTCGTGACTTTATCAAATTTCTAGATAAATGAACAGACGTAGATAAATCGATTCACTTGTGCATATTCATAAATATGTATAAATATACATGAGATTCCCGAGACTAAATGATGTATGTATGTATTATAAATATTTGCCTGATCCAAATTATTGGATTAAATTTGTTCAAAAGTTATAGGCCTAAGTGAAAGTTTGAGCACACGTACTAACTATCTTACCTTTTCGTTGACAATTTTTAATCAAACTTTCTGTTTATTTTGACATACATACAACACACAAAATATACAAACAAAAAAAAAAAAAAAGAAAAAAAAAGAAAAAAGAAAAAGAAAAAGTTCTTATTCTTGAAACGTTCAAAAGCCGTTTGCTTCAAAAGTTGGTTTCTTTCTTATTGTAATTTATGGGTTGAGAGAATAAAAACAAAAAAAAAAAAAACAAAAAACAATAACAATAACAACGGCTATAACAAGAATAAAAAGTCCTATAACAAAAGTAAATACTTGACCGCATTTCGAAGAAACTTTTATAACAGACATAATCCCATTTATACAACACAACGACAGCCAGAGAAACAAGCACACCGAAGAAGATAAACATGCGAAGCTGTCAGCAAAACATTTCATCCATTGTAAATCCCGATGTTTTGTATATTCATCATTGGAATATATTAAATTTCTCACCTCATTTGTAACATCCACCGGAACGCACGCCTTTCCTCTATCTATATATTATTATTATTATTAATATTACTATTACTTTGCATCGCTTGAAGCCAGTCCATCTTCTCTCTGCCGTCTCTCCCTTTCGGTCTTCTGTCTCACGCTCTATGTGTGTGTGTGTGTATGTGTTTATCAAAACACTTATTATTTTATCTATCGAACTACCTTCCCTTCTTCTTGTCTATACATTGGATATGAACCTATATATGTACATATATATACATATATATGTATATATGTATATATATATATATATACATATATAACATATTTGTAACATTAACAAGCAAAATCCACTCGTATATGTATTGATAATGTAAACCGATATATATACCGATGCTTTTAAAAATTTATTTGATAACTGAATAGCCGAGCTCAGTTCTATTTCTCATTCCTCGAAGAGATAATTTTTGTATTTTCGTTCAAAACACTTTATAAAACAACAACAATCTAGTCGTCTGCAACCGAATCTGTTGCACCCACCGCCGTTATGCTAAAAGTGAACTGGAAAAGGAAACTGGAAAAAAGCACAAAAAACGAAATTTTCATTTTCTATAATAATGGAAAGGCGTTGGTGATTTTTTTTTTCTGCTTTTGTACAACAAAAAGTTTGATGGAAATTTCCACACTGTCCGTCTATTGTAGTCTATGATCATAGTATTATATATATGACTGTAGTATTACGAGCGAAACAAAACACGGCGCGTCAAAGTGTTCTCAGATTTTGTTGCATTGTGGGCGTGGCCTTTTATCGATTTGGATCACTTTCAAATTCCTCCGCAAATTTTTAAGCGAATTCTTGGTTTTTGCAAACGAGAGAATGCTTTTCGTAGATACTAAACAGATGGGGAGACGGACAAAGGGACTGATAAACAATTCGACGCGTCTAGACGCATTTCGAATGTATATACCTCATGGGATTTTTGATCTTTATTTCTGGGTGTTATAAAGGTTTTGTCAAAACAAAAAAAAAAAAACAAAAGAAGAAAATTTGATAGACTAAAACATTGGATAGGCGTGACCAATTTTTCCCATTTTTCCGCTTTTACGTTTCCATATGTATATCAACATTCTTACAGGTTTATCTAGCAAGCAATGAGATAAATGTCAATTTTTCTTTGGCTTTGGAAAACAGATTCAGTTCTCAATTTTCATCGACCGACTTAGTCCATTTCCAATATCAAGCAATGCAAGCTAGAACCTCCAAAGTTTCCACCGAATGTGAGGTCGACTAATAGCCAGACGGACACATGGACGTGCTTAAATAGATTCAAAATTTGATGCTAATCAAAAATATATATCGGTCCTCTTTCGGGTGTTGCAAACGTCATCTTTCGGTGATCGATATACAGTGACCGTAATGTGCGACAACGCAAAGTGTTTTGTAGAAAGTGCTTGCAACAGGTCGACTGACCGTAAAATGTTGAATTTTATGAATTATATTTTCTTTTCATTTAGTGACACACGCACGCACGCAAACAAACTTTCATTCTTTGCTAATAACAAACGTAAGAGAACGAACACAAATAAAAGGCAATTTTCGCCGTAAAAACAAATCATGGATACTCATCAGGTCGTTTTAAATATTAATTCAGCATTCAGTCATAAGAGAAAACAGTGCGTTTTCTCACAATGGGAATTTTTGGTTTTGCATCAATTTTGTTATTCTGTAGGGATAGTTACAGCGCAACAACAACGATATCAATTTTGTATTAAAACAAAGCTATTAACCCGTTCGCTACTGCATCGACCACAGGACATGACTAAAATATTTAGTTTGTTAAAAGAGTGTTTGTTTCGCGGGAGATTTACGCCCCTTTAAATAAACCTTAAAATATGTCTTTCTGTCACCCTTTAGCTCTTGTTAGTAGCCCAGTAGATAAGAATCCCGAGTACGAAGACAACGTTCGCGGCGTCATATCACAGCCGATGCAAGATTTCCTTTGCTCGTATCTATAGCAAGCCTTTAATCGATGTAGGTATAACACTTACGGATCAGACAAACAACCACTAAGCTAAGATCGTTACCCCATTTCTTTCTCTTTTTTCACTTCTCTTTGACCGCAACAAATATTGGTATTCACCGAAAACAAGGAAGTAAATTATCGCCGATCGTGTCCTTTCGAATCCTTTATGTCCACCACCGTTATCCTAAAAAAGACAAAAAAAAGTAAAAGCACTAAATTTTCATCCTTTAGAATATGAAGTGGACGAACAGATTTTGTCGTACAGGCGTATCGTTCGAAAAATTGAGATCACTTCCCAATCCCTTTGCAAACTTGCAGATGAAAGCTTCACTTTTGCGTACGGGATATACTCCCGATTTATCGCAGATATTATACAGTTAGGTATGCAGAAAGTTTAGTGGACAGACGAATACACGCACATGCTTATGAGCATATGTTCCAAATTTAAAACTGCCCAAGAATTTGTATACTTGGCGAATAGCTTCAAAATCCCATTTGCGCAAATAAAATATGTGAATAAAAATGAAGTTTTTATGCATTATAATATTGGATAGGCGTGGCCAATTTTTGGACAGATACTAAAGCATCGCTCGTGAAATCTGTATTCAAATTTTTTTAGATTTATTTGCCATAGTTTATGAGTAGTCAACCAGTAAGAAACCAAATTTTTTATTCCTTTTGAAAGACGGAGATGTCCTCCGTTTACGTAGTACTGCGGGCGCCTCCATCGAGCGACTTAGCTTGTTTTCATTATCAAACTGCGTGCAATAACTTTCAATGTTTCTGCGAAATTTAATGTTTACAACACATATTAGACAGACGGACAACCAGTCAAAGAGACAGGTGGACAGACGGACATGGTTAAATCAATTCAGAATTTAATGCCGATCAAGAATATGGGCAAATACACCCTCCATTCTTCGGTGATGGGTATAATAATATAATATTGTTACGAAATTCGCTTTTCTTCGATGCGGTTCGTATTACTAGATCGTGGATATTCTTTTTAAGCGAAGTACACTTGAACGTTTTCACTACAAGATTTTCACGACTGACTCTCCCTTTTGCAAATAATGCATTTATATACATTTTTATAAACATATTACGATTACCTAAGTTCACGGCTTCATTTTTAATCCGTTAACCTACTTTTCCGCAAATCATTTTCCACGGGCGGCAGCTGCATGACGCACTGCGAATGTACACTTGGGTTTTCTCCCCCTCTCTAGGGAATTTATTTTTTGGGAAAATCAATTAGTGGGAATGAATTGGATTTGGGGTTTCCGTAACATTATGTTAATGGGCTATTTATAAATTAATCCATAAGATCCTCAAGATCGACAACCGAATTTCTTATAAAGCCAAAAGGAAACTCGTTGCTGTATCCGATAAATTGAAATCAGTAAATGCCTCGTTATAAGTTGAACCCTAAAGGCAATAGAGTTTCGTCGCTTTTTCAAATCATCACTACGCGTGCAGTGAAAGTAATGAATAGAAATATAATTCCTCTTTCTGTGGTTAAAACTATATGATATGCTATGTCTGCCTACGATATCCACATAAGTGTTTTCGAGTCAATATCGTTCTACAAATTGTTTTAAATCAGACGACTCGCCACGATGAATCTATGATAGTGCGAAAGGGTGACTGAGGTGCGAGTTTGAGAGAGAAAGAGAGGGAGCAAGAAAGACCGGGAGTCTCTCTCCTCAGTCCCTCAACTCAATGATAGTTTCGATTTTAAAAGACTCTTGAAGAACACGGACTGGTGAAAGTTGATGGAAAAGAAATGAAACAAAGAAAGCACAAATTAAGTACAGTGACGGATTTTGTGACAGATTAAAATTTTATGTAACACATATAAGTAAGTGTTCTTACAGCATATCTCGCTTAAGAATTCTTCTTTTATTTGTGAACAAGAGCCTAATATAAACGTGGATTTTTTCCACTTTTCAGTTCCTTCTCCTAAGTCAACTTACATACATAGTCTTGGCGAAACCTGTGAGCAGCGATGAAAACACTAAGTCTCTAGTTGAGTAAGTATTGAATGTTGAAAATTGTGTGCGAAATGTAATATCTTTCCAATTATAATATTAAACTTTTCACTTTTTAATAATTAAATTTAATAACTAAATTTAAGATTACTGTGTAGCGTAGAACTGTAATTGTGCGTTGCATGTTATAATGCATGTGTAATATTCAGTGCTGATGGCATGCATTTATAGTAATAGGCATTGGATTCGGATAACTTTTTGTTTTCTTAGACTATAATTTTTTTATTTTAATTGCAGCGAAACGCTTAAAGAAAATAAATATTAAAAATTTCGTTTACAGAATTGAAAAACAGAAACTTATTAAATTTCCCGAAGAATTCGTTGCGGAAAAGGCGGTTGAATTAGACAGCATATTTGCGACATCAAGGACAACAAAAGCGACAGCAACACCAACATTAACACCAACAACAACAACAGCAAACAAAGTAAATACTAGCGAAACTAAGCGAATTTTAGATGAAATTGAGAAAATAAATAAAGCTTTGGGTTATATTAAAAAGCCTGAGCCCTCCAAAGTGCCCATACTTTTAGATTCGTCACAATATCTGTTTAGTAATGTCCAAAATTTTCCAACTAAAACTACAAATGGCGCGACATTATTTTTTCCGTCAATACGAGCAATTAAATCACAGATTTCATATAATCGAAACAATCAGTATAGTAAACCGTCGCAACGGGAAGTTCTAGAGACACCTGCAAAGATAAAATCCAATGAATTCATCAAGGAAGTCTCGCGAAATCCTGAAAAAAACATTCTTCAATCTCCACCGACACCGTCTCTTATCTATTTTAAACCCTATCCTTTCGACTTAAAGCAAACTCAAGCACTTCAGACGCCTAAGACACACTTTGTCATACCTGTCAAGCTTTACAAGCAAAGTAGTCGGCAACAGTTGTTAGAAAATATTAGTGCTAAGGACTATCAATTGAAAGGTTATAAAATTATTGGCGATTTTCAGAATTTTTATAACAAGACTAATAATATCGTCCCCATAAAAACAAAATCCGCAACCAAATATCACTTACTCTTGGTACCCCAGGCATTGTTAATGGAACAACAAGCGAGGACCGCCGATAAAAATTTTAAAGCTATCGAGGAACAGAACAACAAACTAGGTGCAAATGCAGGCAGAGAAGAGAAAGTGAAGAAAAACTCTCATAAGGCACAAACGCAGGCGTTGGTTGACGCATATAACACGCAAAATGTGTCAAGACGGACCGACTTAAAATCTCAGAGTACACAATTAAATAGTATTAGTAATCTTACTAAAGTGTCAACGTTAAGTCCGTTTGTGACGACCGTAATGCCGCCAATATCACAACAAAATCTGCACAGAACACAATTTGCCAACAAAACCGGCTCTAACACTGTAAAGACTGCATTTCAACACATTTTTAAGTTTCCGTTCCGCCCGGAGGCAAGACCCCAGCAGCAACAGCAACAGCAACAGCAACAAGTAGCGGTGCCTTTAAAAATACCGCAGAAATTGCAATACACCTCATTAGCGACTGCAAATCCCTTAGTAAGCGGAACTTTGAACAATCAGCCACAAGAAGAGAGTGATTTACATTATACGGACTATAGGTGGGAAGATGAGAACACGAACGATTGTGATAGAAGCTCGGCCAACGATTCGAGCGACGATGACGAGTCCCATGAAATGAGCGAAAACAAATTCTTAGCCCACCACCACCACCACCATGCTCAGAAGCATGAAGTACAGAAGGAAGCTCTGAAGCAGGCCGGAATTGTTATACAAAAATTAAAAGTGCGCAAAGGAGGTGTAGCCATAGCTGGCCCAGGCGGTGTGGCTACAGCAGGCAGCGGGGGTACTGCAATTGTTGGACCTGGCGGTTATGCTCTTACGCATCCCCGCAGTTTGACTATAGCTGGACCGGGGGCTAAAGTTATAGCCATTCCATCGAATATAGATTTAAAAGATGCATTACGTCGCACCAATTTGTTTAATCAGACGTGGCCGCGGGAAGGCCGTATCGTAGCAACAGGTCCTACTGTCTATTACGCTCCACCTACGGCGATCGATGTTCAATTTTAATAATTCAGATGTATCCTTAATTATATAAAAAATTCGACCCATTTTTTTAAGTTTATTTTTTTAATCTTTTTTTTTGTTTTTTGTTTGCCGGTTTATTAGAGCATTTATTAAATTTTTAAGGATATATTTCTACATATCAAGGAAAACACGGACAAATATAAAATCACTTGAACAAAGAAGAAAGAAAGAAATTTGAAAGTTTGAACTATTATTGTAGTGACTCCTCCTACAAACGAGCAGAGCACTTTTTACCTCTGCATCTTTTGCTGTTTGGCTGTATTTGGCAAAGGACATGCGTCCTTTCACATTTATCTGTGTTTTCCGTTGTTAGTAATTAAAATTTTTGTTTATTTACGACTTTACCTTTTAACTATAAATTATTTATAAATAATATTGAAGTGTTTTTCGGTTTGTAGTCTATCATACACGATGAAAAGTCATTTGTGTTGTTACTAATAAACATTTTCTTTGACTAAGGCAAGAAAAAGGATGAAAAGGGATCGAAATTTTGCGCACATTTTTTAAATTTAACATGTACTCCGAGATTAATAACGCAAACGTGAATGATTCGGATTTCTTAATAAATTTTTATAATTGCGAAAATGGCCGCCAAAGAATCGCTGAATGAATATGAAAAAAGCTGCTTTTATTCTTCGTGCTACGAGAGTAACAAGTGGTCCCTTACTATTGTAATAATGGCGATGCTTCGCTTCAATTTATTACATCTGCTCATTCCAATTAGCCATATCCTTGGTCAAAAAGTTTCGGGAATAATTGAATAAAAAATTTCTTTTTTTCACTTTTTCATTTTTCTCTTAAATATCAGTTAAAAATATTAAGATAAATAAAAATAATCGGAATCGAATAATCGATCATGCGACCCGAACTTACTCAAATTAATTTTTAATCGATTTTAAAAGACTTGATCTGGTTTTTAGAATATTTCCGGACCGACACCCAATCGAATAAATAATTTCAGTGTCATGCACACATGCTCAAGTTTTTTTTTGTATTTTATTTATTGAATATGCATTTCGTGGGCCAAGTATCGATTAAATGTTACAAATCTTGGTCTCATCTTGGTCGAGCGATCATTTGCGATCGCGTAGCCAACATTAAGTAGTAGAAGAGTAAGGCAAGTCTTTATTAAAGAAGTCATGTATCTGATCTGGGTTTTTGATGTAGTGGAACCTCCAAGTAGACTTTTCATAAAAATTATAAATTAATGTAATTGTTCCCGAAACTTTTTGATCGAAAGTAGTAGTCAAGTCAATGCAGACTATTGTATATTGTCAGAAGAAATCGCGATCTATTCTTGCACTGAATGCATTTATCTCACGTTTGAATAATAATGTGAAGCCATTAACGGAGAGAGAACAACATTGCACGGTATAAAAACACTGATGTGCTCGCAATCAAGTAGAGAAATTCAAATGTGTATCGTGTGATGGTTTTTTTCGAAAACTCCATAGATAGATTCACGGAGAGTTCATATATTTTTGCGATTCTTCTCTTACTGTTTTTGATCGGTATCGCGTGGCTTTTGCTATATATCTATATTATTTTTTTGGATATTTGATAATAATAATGGGGAACAATGTACAATGTCGACAGCGTTCAATTTATTCATAATTTTATTGAGATTCTCATTCAATTAACGTCATTATAATCGTTCCGATAGGAAGGTCAAGTCAATATTTAAGAATAATTTTCGTTTTCGTGCCAAAAAAGGCCATAAAAATTAAGTTCGTAAAGATACGATACGCACGCATATATTAAAAAATATTTGGATTTTTTGGAAATTTTTGTGTGGAAATATGTACAAAGGTTATGTTAAATTTTAGAAAAATTTTTAACTAAAAAAATATTATATAAATTAATTATTATTTTAAATAATATGTAAAAAAAAGTTTCACTCAAGTAACTGTTGTTGGGTTGTAACGTCTAACCATCATTGCTTATATATCGATATATTCAATTCAATATATGCATGTAAAGTTGTCGGCAATTAACCATAAAAATAATTAAAGAAGAAAATTGTAAATAAAACTAATATAAATTCCTTTACTTTTAATTTTTCTGAATATACAAACATACGCACGGCAACAAAATGTAAACAACAATTTTATTTAGAAAATGGCCAATAAATAATTTGCATAGTTGGCCTTTCCAACCGCTGTCAATGAGAATTTTCGACAACAATTTTGGTATAAATTCATTAATGACGCTCCCACCTCAAGCATCAATTAGTAAGGAGATGAGAAACGAAAAACGATTGCAATCAGTGCAACTGCACTCCAATCCGCAAGTACACTTTCAAACAATTTTCAATCCAACGAACTTTCAATCCGACATATATAATGCACAACAATACTTCCCCTGGCATAATGAATTTTTCAACATACCCTACACTCTGACAGCGTTCCCAGCAATTAAGCAGCCTCAACTAGTGCCGCAATTCTTTAACGGTAATACCATATTAAGCGCTGCTACTACTACTACGGTAAAACCTGATAAGAAAAGGGATCGAGAACCGACCACTAAAAGACCAATGCACGCGATCTTTAACGTTCAACCACCAAAATTACAAGTCGATGTCGAACTTATGGAAGGAAACTTTAAGAATGATATTAATCTTTCAACAGGTATTAGAGAAATTAATTCGGACTTTTCTGAGGAAGAAATCAAAACAATGCCGGAACAACGTTTAAAATCTAGTTCGAGTCATTTGACGAAAAAATTGAAAAGAAAGCCGCTAAAGAATGCAAAATCAATAAGTGCTGATGGATCCGTCGTTAAAGTGGAGGCAATAGGCAAAACTTCAACTGCCGGTAGTATCCCACAGATATCTTTTGATACATATTTTCCTATGTCATATTTCGCGCATGTGGGCAAAACGAACGAAAAGGCAGCCGCCCTGATTTTAGAACCGCATTCAAAGGCGGTGGTGGGGAATGGCGGTACCGCGATATCGATGCCTCTATCTAAAGCTTTCTTAAAACGCGGCGTTACCACAAACGTTTACTTTAATCCGGACTCGGTAGCCATTGCTGGAGTGGGCGGAAAAGCCCATGCTCAGGCTGATCTTGAATTGGATTTAATCAACTAAATTACTTCTTTGTAAAATTATTCCAATTAAAAAAATAAAAAAAAATAATAATAAAATTTACTAAAAAAAATTTAATACAAAATTGTTGCCAATTTTTTTTTTTTTTTTTGTAAATAAGTGTAAATAATTTTGATTTAAAATTCGTTTAATGACAGTGTTGTTTTGTGCAAATCTTGAATCAATATATAAATATATTTTATTTATCCGTCCTTGTAGATTATTGTCAATATTAACCTTTGATTGATTGGACTAATGGTAAATCCCTAGCTCTGAAAATGTATTTTAGAAAACGCGTCTTGGGGATCTTCTGATTGGTTCTTGCTTACTCTCTGTAGAAATTTTCGCTTTGTAGTTGCATTTTTCTTTCTATTCTTTAGTGTGACTGCACTATTTTTTTTATTTTTTTTTTTTATTATTATTAAATAATAATAATAAAAAAGCTAAAGTAAATAAGTATGCAAATGTGTATAAGTAACCTACCTACCCTTCCCGACTTCACCTTACAATACATAGACATAAATCTACTGATATGGATGATATGGACGTTATACCATATTATGGTGGTATGCGAGGTCAATATCTACAAATTAAAGATGGTAAAATTCACGATATTATCAATAAATCGCGTGAGAATAGTACGCAGCATGTTGATAAAAAAGGGCCACCCGCCAGCTTAGATGGTAATGTTACCTCTGCCTTCGAACACGATTTCAATAAGATTCAATTGGCAGCGGCCCGTTTGGTGGCGATACAAGAGCAAGCCAAACGTAAAGGATCGTTTAGCGCCGAAGAGAATCGTGTCTACGCTATTAGTCTACTAGAATTGGGTAAAGCCGCTCAAAATTTAGCCACGCTACAACAAACGGGGCAAATTAAAGATTTCAGTGTGTTATTGCAACCGTATCATATGATAAACGCAATGCCACAAAAAAGCCCAACGACCGAAAATATGAACCATTACGCAAACATAGAAGCGGTTATCGAAGAGCAAAAGGATGATAGCATAACGACATCGCCGTTTTCAAGCGGAACAGATTTATTACCTACAACCGCGGAGGATCCTTACGAAGATAACAATGATAGCATTGCCATAATGTCTCCTAAAAAGGATGCGTCGGTGGCCGAGGCTAAGCCAATAGGCAAGTATATATAAGCGAATAAGAAATAAAACTTTGCATTTAATATAAATATATTTTTTAATTTTCGTAGGTGTTTCTATAGCTGGAGAGGGGGGTGTTGCATCAGCTAAACCGAATGCCGTAGCGTTATCGGGACGCAACGGCTTGGCTGTTTCAGCCCCTAAGGCCACCGCGATAGCCGGTGTTACTCCAGAGGAAGCGGCCGCATTTAGTGTCTCCGTGCCGAGTCGCAATCAAATTCTTATCAAAACTTCAGGCCCACGTTTCCCCCCACTTTCTCCAAATTTTGATTACTATGATTATATAGAATCATCGCCGATACAAGCATCTCCGTACAGCCACGAAATGTCTCCTACGTATAAGCATAATTTTTTCAAATATAATTCGAAACCCATATCCACCATTAATGTTGCTTCGAGCATGTTAAAAATGTGGCGAACTGCTTTAGCGGAAGATTACGCTAACTCTGACGCTACCGGCGAACGTAATGCTGACATAGAAATTAAAAAAACATCTTAAAGTAAAGCCTCAGTAGATATATTATTCAAATGCACAAAAGTATGAAAGTGAATCGATTAAATTTAATTTAATAATTGCTATCACAAACAAATTTTTTTTTTTGTATTAAATTAAAAGTTACATAAAATTATCAAATAATCAATTGGAAAAATGACGAAGAAAAAAAGAAAACAAGTAACGATCTATAAATTTTAATCGACTCTATAATAAAAAAAAGTACCATTTTTAGCAGAGAAGGCAGCTACGTAAGGTATGGTTAGCATAAATTCACTAAAGGCCAAGTGACTTTTGATCGGCAATTCTGCGCCTTTACGGCTTTTGTAGGCAACTAAAATAAGAATTAAGTCAAGAGTTATTATTAATATCCAAAGTCAAGTGTCTTTTTTTCAGGCAAACAAACGCTTACCCCTTATATTATGTACAGGTATTGCAGTTGCGGGTCTTCGATGCTTTGCGAGAATATCCCTGATGTCCTCGTCTAGATTTGGCTGTTGCTCTCTTACCTGAAAGAAGTATTTCATCAAAGCCATTTCCAAGGGCGAATTTCCGATAACTCTACGAACGCTATATAATTTAAATTTTTATCCAGACAGAAAACTACAAAATGGGAATAATTTTCTGTATTTGAAAATATTTTCAAAGTAAAAAAAGACATTTTTTAAAAGTTATCGGATTGCTATAGCAACAAGTAACAAGTTGTCTTACTTGAGAGAAAGAGAGAGAGAGAGAGAGAGAGAGAAAAGTGAAAGGAGACCAAGGCTACGTCAATCCAAGAAGAATAAGAAGCTATGTATGAAACGAAATTGCATATTTAATCACACAGGTGCCTTGAACGCCCTGTGTCTATAAACGGTACTGTTTAGCTAGGATCAGAACCTCATGTATTTTCAAAGATTTGTTAATTGAATTTCGATCTCAATTAAAACCAAAAGTGCTTGCAAGCATTTGGAAGTTTCATAACAATTTTTTTTTGATTTTACTTGTGACATTTTCTACAAGACAAAGCTTTATGATAATTTGAAATGCTTTTCACAATGCTCGTTGCACTTGCTTGGCAGATATGCTTATCTTTTTTTATGTAATAGAAAAACCAAAAAAAAAAGCAAAGTAAACATTATGAGTAATCTTATGGAAGAGAGGAGGCCTTCATCCAACATACAAAATGAATGCGCTTCTATTTCGATGAGCCGAGCCCGTTGACTGCATATGTTTTTTGGAAAAGATTTTGCCATAGATTAGCGTAAGGATAAAAATATAAATTAATTGTTCAATTGTTGAATTACAACAAACCAGTTACTCAGCGAATGGTAATTAAAAGAGTTCAGAATACTTACGTATATCAGCATTTTGAATAACATTGTGTTTTGTTTTTGCAAGACTGCCCTAAAACTGCAATTATATCCGATGGAATTTAATTAGCTTCGAGGCCAAAAATTGTAAAAAATCTAATTTAGTTATCTGTATATGTGCTGATCATTGATTATTGTGACTATTGAGTTTCTAGAAACATGTCATCTATTAATGCCTATTTTAGGCAATTTTGCGTTGCACTTTCTACATTTCCAAACCAAAAAAAATACTGAACCCAGAATACAATATAGCTCACTCCTTGATTTTTTTCAAATATGTTACCATCAAGTTTTGCAACTTTATAATTTTCGCTGCTATATATATATAGAGCAATATATTGTGCTACAATTGCTTAAACTGACCCAATAAAGTCTTAACTAATTGTTAAAGGCCTTATTATGTAATGAGTGAAAAAATAAAAAAATATGTTAAATTATTATTTAATATAAGTTTTTGTTTTTTAAAATTCATTTATATATATATATATATATATATATATATATTTCAATCCTAAGAGAAATCTTAACTTTTCGTTCTGTATGTAGACTTTAATAGGCTACTGTATAGTGAATCTTAGGTCACATAGAAAATTTAGTACGAATGCTTGCTTTTTAAGGCAAGACTATCGAGCACATTTTTACAGGGCTACTTAAGCTAATAAAAGATTTTCATAACTGGTCTATGACTTGGATGGGTTTGGAGTCGATTCAAGAATTTTCTTCGTTTTGGCCTCCAGGTGAATGGGTGTGTTTAAAAAACATTACAGGGTATCAAAATTGATTGAAACTTCTGACTTTGGCTCGCGTCTTTCATGATTTCATGCGCATACTGTAAAAGGAAGTTAAATGAAGCGATGTTGCCGTTTTTTCTTTACATTCGTCTCCACGAGTTGCTTGTTGCTTATTGTTGGCGTTGTTTGTTTACATTTTAAAACAAAATTCTGAGCTCTGCTGGCTTTTGTTGTTGCATTTTGTTGATTGCTTCTTTGCTTCTATTGTAAAGAAGTTGCTATCGTCTGTCGTCCGGATTACGGATCTGATGAAAAGATGTTATATCAAGAAAGTGGAATTTTTTTTATGTAAAATACATTAAATGAACATTTGCTTGATGAAGACTTCATAGAACCGCTTGCAATGAACTTTGAAGATTGTTTCTTACTACTAATGTCAACAGTTGAACATATATAATAAAAGCGAGAAATTTTGCAAAGCTTCAAAGAAAATCTCTAACTCATTAACGACAACTACTTAACTTATTTATGTGAAGGAGTAAGTTAAATGCAAAAAATTTATGTTCACACAAAATTTGTTCAAAGATGTGCCTTAAAATACTTTCTTATCGTTTTCATCGCATCGTTTTAATCTGTCAATCAATCTTTGCCGAATAAAAACTCCCAGAACTATGCCATTTAAACCCCTTTGCTTCTTTAGACTTTGGTAAATGCGATACCGTTTGCTGAAAGCATTTAAAGAATTAGTCAGAGTTTGTAGGTAAAATTTAACCAATGATTTTTTTTGTAGCAAAACGAAAGCGTCAGCAATGTATATTTTAATCAGCGATATGAATGGCATACGTAACGTACGGTAACGTAACCTTCATTTACGTATAAAATATTTAATTGAATTCGAGGAGTGTAACAAACTTACTTATCACGATACCTTAACTTTGACTTCAAAGAGCAACTTAGTCGTTAGTTGTAGCTTGTAACATCAAAGGCGTAATTTTATCCATATTTAATAAAGACAACTACGATTACTGCGATAATTCTCAAAATTACATGCATACAGTTTTTATGTAGCATAGCTTTGGGAGTCGTCTGTAGTAAAGTTGTTTGGCTATCAGGAACCCATATATGATGTTTATATATGATGCTTAAAGTTTACAGCATTACTACTGTTACGGATAACATAACATATTTTCACAGAGGTGCTCCTTTGTTTTGCTGACGGCTTTGAATTTTAACAGAGGTGTCTACTTGTTAAAATGCCACCGAAATTCATACAAACTAGTGAAGAAATATTTGCACTTTTTATGAAAGATTTACAACGATTTCGAAATGAAATTCATCGCGTTGATATATTTCTTTACGCTTTGTGCTCTTCTTAAATCTGAATAATATTTCACTTTTCAATTTCACTTTTGATGTATATTTAACAGACTTCTTGAGTGATAAAGCTCTTTTAACTGATTTCCTGAGCGATAAAGCTCTGTTAACAGATTTCCTGGGTTGTAAAGCTCTTTTAACAGATAATATAAGTATAAGTTTAATTGGATAATAAACAAAAAAAAAAAAATATGGCGGTCTAATTTTAGGCTAACTTGTAAAATTAAATAAATTTAGTTCGCGTATTTTCCATCCATCCAACATCTAGAGGAGATAAGCAAAAGCAACCAAGTCAAGGAAAAAAGAATCGGAAACAATCAGGAAACCAATAAAAAGAATAACAATTTCTTTTATATATACTTTTATATATATTAATAAAGTATTTTAAATGTATAATAAAGCTATTTATTTTATTTATATGTAAATATAAATTATATAAATTAATATACAACAACAGGCATTCCGTTAATAAAATTTCCGCAACAATATTCATTCTTGTCGGCATAAAAAAAGCATTGCTTAAGGACTTAACTAGAAGTCTAAAAGTTCTAAAACGTTTGCAAATGTCTTGTTTTGGTCTGAAGTCTTTCGTTACTTTGCCTTTAATATATACTATGTATACTTGTAAATGCAAAATAAATATTTTATTTTTTTTACCAAGCGTAGATCGAATGTTTAGAGTCCTCCTAACCAAAGAATATTTTCGTTAAAAGCTCCCACATTCTGCCTAATAACAATTAAGAAAATAATAAAAGAAAGAGCAGTGAAATTAGTTACATGGATGTAAGCAAAAAATTCTTGCTTAGTGTTAGCCATGGGAAATTATCTAGTTTTCATATACGCAGACACACATATGCGTGCATTATGCGTTTTAAAAATAACTGCTTTTGCAGACAACAACAACAACAACAACAAAATTTAACAAATTTATATTTGTATTAATAAACAGACAATGCCCAAGACTCTACCATACACCACTTATGATGATGCATAGCATATATGTAAAATTGTGCATACCCATCATAATTGTGTTCCGAATTGGTTTAAACTTGTCTTGGATACTTGGCAAGACAAAATATCACATCAGTAAGAGTTTTTCCAAAAAGCGCTGACCTTCAAGGAAATGTTGGACAACATTTTTTTGATAAAAAAAATATATATATATATATATATATATTTTAAGTTAACTTACTTTTCTATTTAATTGTTAAGCATAAAAAATAAAAATTTTTTTTTTTTTTTTTTGTACAAAATAAGATTTGATTGATCGATACACAACACGAACCATACGAATAATAAGGTATCGATCGTACAATAGGATTTTGTAAGTGTCAATTTTATTGAAATGGTTACGCTTTCATCGTAAAATAAAGTCGAACCAATTTATGCTACCGCGACAAACACGCACACTTAGACATGTCACATTTTGCATATGTCATACATATATATATATATATATATACATAGATGATAATAAAAACGGTGAAGTAATCACGCGATTGACGTTCTCGGACAATCGTACAGTTAGTTAACTACCGAGATTCTAATACGAACGATATGCCAAACGTTGTAAGACAACGTTGCAATCTTCTTCCTCTTTTTCTTCTTCTTTTAGTCAACAAATCAACAGCAAGATGACTTGTTGAGCATGTAGATTGAATGTATCTCAAATGTTATGCGAATGAAATGTAGAATTCAATAAGATCGAGAGAAACTAAGGTACATTTATAAGGTACCTTTGAAACCCCTATATAGATAATGCAGTACACAATATCTTTAAATAAATGCAAATGAAGGTGAAGGTTGTAACTTCACGTGTTCTATATTTCATCTATGTCCGTCAGTTTTTTGATTTTCTTATGAGCTCCTTTTTGTGGCCCACACGTTTCATATGCTTCCAAGGTGTCATGTGGTTGATGTTTACTGCCTCCTGCTGCCATTTGCCGGTAGCTTGTGTGCCGGTCTTGCTCCATCAGTCAGCAAAATTTCATCGACTTTCTCGGTGACTGACAGATCACAGACAAGGGCAATTTGGAACGGAATTCAGCAAATCACTCTTGGGTCCTTCGTTCACTTACAGTATTTTTACCGTACACTTCACAAATGTTTCAACATTTTTTTTTACATGTTTTACCCTTTTTTTTTAGGGTAAAAAGGAATCATATGACGTATTTCTTCAGATATTTCGTTCTCGTTTTCAAATCAAGTCAACTTTTCACACAGAGCTAAGAATTCGAAAGTGCAAGCTGAAATGTCACCTTTTAGGCACAACTTCGTTTGTGACAATTAAGTGAGTGTTACCCGCAATGTATAACGGTAAAAAGCCCCAACATTCATTTTCCATCTTATTTTCCCTGCTGCTTGCTCCTTTTTAATCGAAACATTTATGTTTGCCACTGAATGAAAAAAGTGTTTAGCAAAAGCCTTCATTTATATATTATATATAGTCCAAACGATTATATATTTTTAGCAATTAGATGAAAACGTTTTGTCACATCAATAAGAGTTTGATGATATATTAATAAACGATGTCAAGTTTATTTCAATTTGATTTCGTTGTTTGTTTAATCGGGTATCGTTGCAGTAAACACTTGTAATACGTTTTCATACGTCATTGCACATCATGTTAATTAAAAGTGTTTCGCTACATGACGTTTTTTAGGTTAAAAAAATTTAAAAGTTTGAATTGAAATTGCAATAAAGTGTTGTTTTTAATCGAAAGCAAGTATTCGACCTAAAACGATTTCTTTTATTTTAATTTCGTTTACATACGATATTTCCGATTTGAACAAATACCTTGCAAGTTATGCGTCAAAGTTACTTTTATTTTCTTTGCGATGTAATTTTTTAAATTTAATTATCGCTCGTATCGGAACATCGTTTTTCATTCAAAACGGTGACTTGGGTCTTCCCGCTGGAGGTAAGTATTCCGAACTGCATTTAACTTTCTGGCAAAATCAGCTTTAAATTTCTTCAATCCGCCAAGCATTTCCACTAAGCAAGTATTTGACACGATT
>NW_023998415.1:40953135-40974448 GCF_014805625.2 Glossina fuscipes | reverse complement strand
TTCAATTTGATAACCATTCCTACCCGTATACTGCTACCAATCTTTCATCATTAAATTCTTCTCATTGCTTATCGATGTTCAGCCTCTGTTTCTGAAATGCTAGTCTGTAGCTTTGATGTAATTAAAAAAAAAATTAAATAATTAATTATAAAAACTAGAAATTATTATTTTTTTTTGCATTCACCTGACTGACCAAGTGGATGTAGGATCTCTCGTCAAACAACTCAGTGGTCGTGGGTTGAAAGCCCAAGCGCGGTAGAATGATTTTCAATAAACTTTAGTCGTAGAATTTATTTCTCTGGCTAAATAATAATACATATCTCGTAAGCTTAGGAGGCTTTTTAAAAAAATTTTCTTTCACTTATCCTATATTTCGGTAATTGTTGTCCACATTGTGCATACATTCGGCCGAAGGAATATCAAGCGATTTCATTTAGCAGGCATTGTGCAAGGTAGCTTTTCTTTTTTTGCTTTTCGAAATTCGGTTTATTGGGGAAATTGTTGGGAATTTTTCCGAAAGCGGAACAATGTAATGTAATGTAACAGTGTAAAAGTTAATTTTCAATATTTCGAAGAAAAGAAAAGTCAATGGACTTTTACAAACATTCTTTGGTATCACGGCGTACACAAGCGTCGAAGGTAATGGGACGTTTGAGATATTCATTGATCTGCAATCATCAAGTCAACGTTATTTCGCTTTAGCTTACGAACTGGATCGATATGGTAAACGATGGCATTCGTCATTTCATTCGTATCATTGTAGTTTCCATTCGATTCCGGAGACATTTGCAAATTTGTTGATCACACTCTATTACTTAAGAATATTTGCCTTGAAATTTTGCAACTTTTAAGTATTTTCATTAAAAAGAACTACAGTAAATTCTAAGAAATCCGTTAATTGTGGAATTGTTGGATGTTTTTTTAAATACTTATTCAATACATGTCGTATGACAACTTTAACCAATGACAACATTCTCTTAACCATTTAAGGTTAAATTGAACGTACATACACACACGCGTGCGCGCGCTATACATATACACATACACACATACACACACACACATACATACACACACACACACACACACATCTAGACATAAATGCAGTGCCAAACAGTTTGAGGCTTTCTTTTGGGTTTCCAGTGTTTAGCACTTTACTTAAAGTTGTTGATGCAACAACCAAATATGAAAAGAGATTTTTGCCTTATTTAAAACCAGGAGCATAAAAACGGCGATGAAAACTGAGAGGAAGAGGGACACGGAGACAGAGACAGAGACAGAGACAAACACAAAGAATACATAGGTGCATTCAATCAAACAAACAACGTATTACCCAATATGGCATTGAAAACCAAATGGACAAATTGTTTGGTTCAGTTGCCATAAAAATGCAACTAAAAGAAAAACCTAAAAGCTAGTTGCTGGCATTGACCTTTCGCTGTAAGAGTTTGCGACGAGTAGGGTAAGGATGGGAAAAAGCAATAGTAAAGCGAGTAAACCGAGACCGAGACCGTGACCGAGACGGGCATGATGAAGCGGGGCATGATAAAGAAGCCTGAAAGGTTTTCTGGATTGCTAAACTTAAGGCCAGGCCAGCATACCTTAAATTCCACCCGTTTTTCATTTTCATTTTCGTTTTTGTTTTATTATTTTCTTCTCTTCTATTTTTTTTTTTTTGTTTTTCTTTTTGTGGCGTTTTTGTAACACATAAAGACCCTGACCCTTTTTGTGCTTTGGCTAATCATATAAGCGGCATCTTTCTCTCTAACGTCAGGGTTTAAAATTTATGCTTTAACTCATTGCGTTGGTGTTTATTTCCAAGTGCGTATCCATGTCTATGCTTACTTACGAACGCGTATATATGTAGGTGTTAAAGATTTACACGTATCAAATATATCTGAATAAAAAAAGAAAACGCACAGGCGCACAATAATTGTAAACAAAGGACCCGCTTAAATAGTATGCGTATGCAATACATTACACTCAGTCAGTTCAGTCAGTTACACGCAATGAACGCGAAATGAGCATCTATTCCATTTAATGCTGACCCAGCAGACAATAAGCAATCAAATGCATCGTAATAGTCTTCACAGGCGCTTGGGTATACAAGAGAATAGAAACGATAAAATAATAATAATAATAATAATAATAATAATTATAATAATTCTCACTTCATTTCAGCATCCATCCAATCCCATTCAATATTGTTGTTGCCTGATATGGAATTTCATTTTATACTAAAAGTTCAAATAAAAAAAAAATTTATGGATCTACGCCTAATGCAAAATTTATAAAAATCATAAAATTTCTAATCTCATGTATATATATATATATATATATATGTATATGTGTATTACTTACTTACTTGTTCGAGATCATTTTTGCATCGAATTTTTTTAATCTCAAATGCTTCGTCTAACTGGTTAGTAAAAATAGGCTCGTCAAGCCGATACCCTTAGATGCTAGTGCTTTTAAGAGTTTAGTCTTAGAATTTATTTCTGTGGCGAAATTAATAATAATAATAATAATAATAATAATAATAAAAATAGGCTCATTTCTGTAAAATATCCTACAAAAATTTCGGTGAATATAATTTTTCGCTTATTTTCATATAATTAATTTTCTTATCAAAGACTTTATAACTAACTCGACTCGTATTTTCGTCACAATGTATTCAAAGTCATGATTTGTTCCCATATAAAGGCTTAACCACTTACTCTTTTGAAAAATTTTCCTCTAATTTATTTATATGGATTTTATATAGTAAGAGACCATGCTATATGTATATTATATATAAGGGTTCCAACAATTTTATGTGATCCGAAACGTGCCTTTGACGTGAACAATTAGCCTCTTCGACCCATCAGAGCGATGTTCTTTCTGATATTTGTTGAAAAATTCTAAAAAAAATTGCAAATCTTTAGGGAATGGGGAACGACTGTAAAACTGATTCGATTCGAGTGGCTTTTGTATATGTTTCGTCTATGGATCCGTACAAACTTCATATATGTATGTATACTATAAGTGGTGTAGTTTAAACCAAAAATTATGAGATTTCTTGAAATTTTGACTTTTTAATAACAAATGGGGCATGGCCATGGCTTTGACTTTGACAGCGATGGTGTTTTGCCTTAACGTGCCCTGTTTTCCACGTCGCCAATTTTTCAATCTTTTCCCCCCCTTTTTTTTTGTGTTCTGTTAAAAAGTAGCGTGAAAATATGCCATATAAGGAGCAAATGTGAATTTGCCAAAGCAATCTCACGATGCTCATGAGAGGTACATCACTTCTCTGGAGTTAACAGGATTTTTGACAACACTTTTTCCATCTCCGATTATTGCTTACAGCCGAGAAATTATCCAGGGCAGTGAAAGTGCATGTAAAATGGCTCCGTGACCACATTTGTTAATTCCACGATTATTAGGACTACATAGATCTTCATATATTTATTTTGAAAGTTTGCTTTTCGTTTTTTATCCTTTTTTTTTGTTATGAACCTGGCTTTATACTGAGACTATTTTTTCTTTTAACTTTAACTTGAGAATCAAGCCAGCAATAAATGTATCAAGTGGATGCCAAGCAAATGAACATATCCAAAGTTTACTTAGACCTGTCTGAAGAATCTCACACCGATCAAGAGTGTATATACATATATTGGGTTCCTTGTAGGCATCTCTAACGGCCAGCGTGGGACAAATCCTGTACAAAGCAAGCGTTCATTGGCGTTCATTGCTCATAATAAACGCATAACCCATGCAGTAGGATTATTCGTGGCATTCGGTAGTACATGCAAACCCTGCAAGATCTTCCACTAAACAAGATAGCATTAATTTATAATCAATCGTTATTTGAAACATTTATCTATAGACGATTGCAACAAAATGCCAAAATTATTTACTCACTGCTGGGCTGGAGTCTTTTCTTTTAAATTCAAAATAATAAGTTTTCTACGATATTATTGCTTTTACAATGCGTTGTGTACTTAGTATGAATTCCATGATCGTGGTTTAGACGATTTTGTTAATAATTATATATGTACATATATACATCCATGTATTTTTATGCATACGCTTGGGTACATCATATGTTCATCGTAATTGTCAAACAAACAATACCCCCTAAGCTTTTTTATTGCCGCAGTAATGTATTCCGCGTAGGCAGCAATATCTGTGGCATGTGCGTAAATAGCCGCTAAGCATATCTAGTTTTTCTTTATGGATGAAGTGTTCGTTTCTATTAAACGCATTTACATTTGTTTTCATATATTTTTTACCCCAAAATTATAACATTGCGGGCTCTTTAATACCCTTGAAACTGTCGTGTTCTTCGCACTTGCTTTGGCATCTAATGCAATGAACATGAGCATTAAGTGAGAAAAGCTTAATTAAACGGAAGCTTATCTTGAAAGTTTACTCCAAGTCCAATTAACATCTAATCATCTTATATCGATTCTCGGAATCTCTTACGAGATATAGTTTTCGCTTTATTATTATTATTATTATTATAATAAATTTAGCCAGAGAATAAATTCTAGGACTAAAGTCTGTAACCACTAGCATCTAAGGCTTTCGGCTTTATTAATAACTCTACCGCACTTGAGATTTGAACCCACGACCATAGAGTTGTTAGTCGAGACTCTTATCTACTCGGCCACTTACGCGGATATTTTTCGCTTTATTAGTAATATATCGCGGCGTTTTTGTCTTAAGTCTTTTAAAACCCGCTCTCTAAATAAATCCATTATTTCCGCCTTCGTAATACTCAAATATTCTGCCCCTTCATTCCCCTGTTGGTGTCCTTCTTTAACAACTCTTCGGTGAATTTTTACTTTAGGACCTTCTTCGCTAGTTCTAAGAAAATCGGTACATTTTCTTAAAGGTAATGGACTAACTTGACTTGAAAATTGCGTCAAACTTACGAAATTACAGAGTTTTCATCTTTGATGTCAGATGTTTTAAGAAACAATTGCGTTAATGATTAGTGTGAAGAAGATATAGACAATAGATTTGATCTGCTATTCAAAGAAAACTTAACGAATTTTTTTTTTTTTTTTGGAATTAAGTGAACGGTGTTGCCATTTCTTGTAAACTAATTGATTTTTATTGTATTATGAAAGCACAAAAACTAATGGCTTCTCTAAGTAACTAAAATGCCTGTTCTTCTCACAGTTGTCGGGAATTTCTCTCAAATCCTTAGTGGACAGGCGAATATCGATTTCCTTTTTTCATATATATGCACATTTGCATATAGGTGTAATATAATGCAAGGTGATGAATATAACGAACGAGATAGCTAGTTGCAATGCTTGTCATTTATAAGAAGACTTCTCGTATATAATAGGAAACCCCTTAGGCAACATGGAACGGTTTCATACGTACCTAAAACTGTGCTATTTCAGGGACAATCATGCTTTTGAACATAAGCTGGAGGCGAAACATTGATATACCGACTGTTTAAAACTGGAAAATGGGAAAACCGGGCCTGGTATATGCGGCGCGGGCTTTCGAAAGGCCATACCACTGGAACATAATCTGTCCATACTCGAAGCAGAAGTGTACACAACATCTGCATATGCCTCCGTATGCCGAAAGAAGGTAATGCAAGAGAGAGCTAATCTGCGTTTTCTCCGATAGCAAGCCATCCTAAAGCCTGAAAAACAAACTACTTTGAACAAGCTGGGGAATCGCAATGACGCGCACCTAATATGTGCATGTGTATCGGAATATTTAATAAATACACCACATAGGCTAATAAAACTAAAAAGCAGCGACCTGCGATTCCGCCGCCGACTTCTATAAGGGCCGTAATCCCCTCAGGCATTACCTGGGTTTCTCCGATACCGATTCAGGCAGATTCTGTCATGGGACGAGCGACACGTTCCACCTTATCCTATGTGAATGCTGGGTTTATCTGCAAAATCACATATTAGGTGTTTGGTGAACACTTCATAACACTGATCTTAGTATGAAGCTCCGAACGGATAAAAGTCCCGGAATTTATGCGAATAGTAAAAGCGAAGGGGTAGAGCGATGGATGAGTGCAGTAGATATTTCAGGCCACCCCGTACCATAGTAATAATAATAATAACACTAATGTGCATAACAGTTTGAAAAACAAGATTCAAGCGTTAAATATCTAACGATTTGTCTCCTGGATAAGCCAATTTTAGGGACTGGTATTGTGGTTTGGCTTATGGAAAACCATTGATTAATGGAACCATATTTTCCATATTGGAACGCCCTATATTATCATAAAGAATTCATTTTTCATTTCCGGTAAATATGCTACTAAGAAATGGACCTCTTCGAAATCTGAAGAGCACTGAAGTAGGAATTGATCCATGCACATTCTTGATTTTCTCTTAGATAATATACTCATATTCCTTGCCTACATGCCTATCCAATTTCGGGTAGGTGTCACGTGGACCCAAGGCTACTCGATAACTTTTGTACATTTAATTTTAGATCGACTTTCTCTGAGGATTTTAGACTGTCAATATGGAATTCACTCCGTTGTCCACTTCTAGACATGTCAGAGCGATCATAATATTAATATGATTGCACTTTTTAAATGATTTTCTCCAAAGACTGCTTTACGGAAAGTCGTAAAAGAACACTTTTTTTCCCATCTTCAATCGGTGCACTACTACTAAAGGTGAGATAAATTCCTTCCAAATAATTCATTATTTATGAATCGCGTTAATATTTTACAGAACAACATTTTCAGTCATGACTCATCTATTACTGAGCTAATCACCTTTTTACCTTATACATAAGACGTAGAAAGTAAACCGTTGAAGCCGGCTCTCTTCTACACATAAAAAAAACGGGAACGATATAACTAAACAGCTTCAAGCTTAGAATATTTATCCTAAGCACATAAGAAGAAGTTTGGTATCATTATATCCCTGAAATTATTAGATCAGGTATACCGATATATATCGGTATATATGGCTGAAGCCCTTTTCTAAATATTTCAAAAATTAATGCGATAAATTAACACTTTCTTGTAGGCTCTCTTCTTCTTCTCTGTTTCTTGCTTGCCATCAAACGGTTGACTGGAAAATTGCACAAACCATTAGAATTTCTAATGTCTGAGCACAATTTTTATGTATGTCTACGTTTTGTCATCGTACGAATAAACAAAAGCACTTGGTGGTGAATGTCGTGCAATGTTCAATGTAATTCAATACGCTTTTATCGCTGCTTTATGATCTCGTACGCGTTGCTGAATAGAAAATGAATGATGTTAAATTTATGTCTTTAAAATTCTCATGTAATGTTGTGACAATACGTTTGAATCAATAGATTATTATAGATGATGAAGTAAATGAATGCGATTCGTCGTTTATTACGGTACGTGTATGTCTTGTTTGTTATGTTTTCACCTACAGCGATCTAAAAATGTCACATTTACACCGTTGGTGGTCATTACATAAACATAACATAAAACGATGGTGAAGAGATAGACACCGTGGTGTTGAATATTAAAAAAAAAAAAAAAAAAAAAAAAAATTTTATAAAAAATAAAAATTAAAATGCATAAAAATTTCATAGACACATCCCAATGCTAATGTATTGTAGTAAGTTAAACAAAGGTTGAGTCAAAGCGTTTAATGACCAAAGTTCAATTTCATGTTAAACATGCATTAATCGGACCATAGAGTATGGATCAGATATCCCAAGGGTGAGATTCTACGCCACAATTTTGCTCTAAGTGTAGATGGCTTATGAGATAAAAACCTTAACCCTTAAAAAGAAGAGAGAGGCGACGTATGCCCTCATTCTCGCACAATCATAATCATATAAGAGGTAAGGAAATTGAAAACAATCTGAAACGATTTGCAAAAACAAGCTCTGATATAAAGATTGCTCGAGGTTCTTAAGCATCTGTATAAGGTGGCCAAGGATGGTCAATCAAAATTTTTATTGATTGTTTCCTTCTTCTAAAAGTACAGGACTCTACGTCAAATAGAATTTTCTACCGTTTTGTATAAGATATTGAGGTTAAAATTTTGAATAGCATGAATTTCTTAATATTATTTGTAGGACCTAAGTCTATTACTCGCTCGCCGCTCCCCCCGCCATTACCCTGAAATGAATAGAAAATAATTTGATTTAATCGCGCTGTTTGAGCAGCTTTTAGTTGATAGAAAATAGTTAACCAGGAGATCAGCAGGCACACCATTTATTCATTCGTAATTTGATCAAAATTTCGAAACTTGTTTCTAACATGATAGCATTTATATTTATACATACATATACATATATAGTAGAGATAATGAGTATACAGAATTGCAAATAAATGAATGAATTTCGCTCATGTCAGAGTGCTTGCTAATGATGATGCTCGAGTTAATAAAATACATTATAATGTGATTGCTTCGCTTATAACTACAGCTGTCTGTATGAAGATTTTATAACATACTTGTTATCGAATATATTAAATTAAATAAAAATTTAAGTACAAATAGATTAAATAGATTAAATACGTTATAAAGCGAATGTCCTAGCGCTTGCGCACTCAATCAATGTATCGAACATGTGCATGCCCATCGGAACGAACAGACGGACCTGGTTGCATAAAAGCTTATGCTAAAAGTATATATGCTAGAGAATGTATGCTATGTTACATATCGTTTTATGTTACATAAAGTATGATAACATTAAAGTATCTTCAGACGATGACGGCTAAAATTAATGAATTATTTATAAATAATCGGAAAAAATGTTTATTAATGAAATATTTATGCCAACAACTTAATTGTTTTAATTAATCATTGTCACACAAATTAAACAAGAAAACCCATACACATGTGTATAAACGCACTTATGTATAGCTAATAAAAATCTGCTGCTATTGATTGCTTTTCCGTTGTGCGAATTTTTTTTAATATTTTCGTGTATTGAGAACAAACAATATTTGAAGAAGAAAAAAGAATAAACAACAACAACAACAACAACAACAATTAAAAACATTATTTAGAGAAATATTGCGAAAAAATATGTTGACAACTTTTTAATAGAAACAATTAACCCAAGTCAATTGTAAGAAGAAGAGGAAAAAATTGCGAAAATATAAAATTTTTGCAAACAAAATAACAAGAGATCATAACGAAGTCATATGCCAAGACAGATATTCGTTCATATTATATTTATATGCCATGTCTATAATATATGTATGTATTGTATTTACGAGTGATTATAACGTTTTGTATACACATTTGGATGTAGATATTAAGTAAGTAAGTAAGTTTGTATATGCATACGTATATACATACATATTCATGAAGGCAAGAAAACGTTATTTGCGCGCGCTGTGATACAATTTAGTTTTTTATTACTTTTAAAACGCACACGTTGTTAACATATGTGTGTTGGCAAAATACCCACATTCTTACATAGTATACAAATAAAATAAAAAAAAAAATTAAAAAAAAACACAATCATATGTAAACATATATACAGAAGCAAAAACATGGCGTTAACAAAGTTTAACAAGCGGGAAAACCGAAATAAAAGCAGGTCGAATTTTAAATACCCACCAAACGTGACTTCACATATCACATAATTTAATGACTCCTATATATATATATATATAATCTTTTATACCGACGTACAAGACGTACAAGGCGGTAATAAGCAAAAGTACGTAAAGTCGTAAGTAAAGCCGAATATTGAAGTTGATATCTTTATGTTTAATAAATAAGCGCAATACCATGTCTTATTACGATATCAATTAAAAATAGATTATTAGATATATAGTCGATGAAAACGATTTCTCTTTTTTGCGGATGAGGCGTCGGTTTAAAGCAAAGCAAAAATATTCATACATTTTTCTGTTATTTTCTTTATAATTAAATTTGATTTATATTTACTTTCAAACGAGTTCGAACGACATCCGACAAACAAATCAATCATTTATCTAAAAATATTATACTAAGGTCATCGAAAAGGACGTCGTCGCCTAATTCAATCAGTCAATTAAAATTTACTAAACTGAAATATTCGTTTGGCTTGTTGTAAACTAATTGCTTAACAGAAAGTAATAGATAGTAAGTTAACATAACCGTTTTACCTTACAAAATTGTTTAATCTCAGTTTTAATCGCTGAATTCAATCCAAGATAATCAGTTGACCTAAACAGTAAATATAACCTAATAGTCAGTTGATATATATAATAATTCACTTAATTCATTTAATCAACCATATCCAACACATGAAACCCAAATTCGATCTGTTAATATAACAAAATTTCGATTTGGTTAAACGAACTTGACATAATAGCTTAGCTTAAGTCATATAAACGTAAGTCATATATTATCGGGTCAGCGAAATCAATAAGCTAATTTTAATTAACCTAAACTAACGTAACGTGATCCAGTTCGATAATCTTATCTAATCGATTAACTTAATCCCGTTCATCTAAGCTAATGTATAGGCCGGCTAGTCTAACTAAAGTGCTGACGTGAGACGAGTTAGCATAACTTGTCAATTCGAAGAAACTTCCTTAGGAATGCAATTTGAAGTTGAAGAAGAGCACATTTCACACAAAACTATAGTTAGCTTCATCGTGACTTTGCGGCAAGCAATTGCCCGGTTTTACTAAGCGATTTCGAATTTCGAACTCTACTGATTCACGGCAAGCGTTTTTTATTTTGTTTCAAATTGCATCTCCTCCAAGCAATTGAGTGAATTGAGTAAATATATTTTTAGAACGATTTACAATAGACGATCGATGGTACATAATGCGAATTTCGAACAAAGAGAGATGCTGGCGAGACTGCTTAGCCGGCACAATAATCAGAAAATTTTGCCCAAAAGTTCTTCATTCTCCGAATGGCAAATCATATCTAAATCATACTTAATCTCCAAAAGGCACAAGAGAAGACATTCTGAACATTTAGTATTAGAGATTGAAGCCAATGAGATCGGTTTGTGAATTAAAACTCCTTCTTAGCGCCTGCAAAAAGGAGAAACAAAATTCTATTATATTAAGTTACTGATCGATTGTTGCACTGAGCACACTTTGTGTCAGATGCTGGTGCCTTTAAAAAACATTAATAAAATGAGGACAGAACATTAAAATAACGTTTGTTAAAATAAACTTAAGGTAATAAATATTAAGCACAGGCTCATATGCACTCATTACACAAAGAAAGAAACGATTGCTGGAAAGCATTTTGCGCAGTCTTGCATATTACGATAAATGTTTAAAAAAGAAAAAAGAAAAAAGAAAAAAAAAAAAAAAACAAGTGCGTATGTATGAATATGGTCGGCCGATGAATCTGAATATTGTTGCAACATAATTATGAAAAAACAAAAACAAAATTTTAATGCAGTTTTCTCTCGCGTCGTGCTTGTCCATCATCATCGCTCCTCGCCATCGCCATCGCTCTTTGATGTTATTTCATGATTAAAACAAATATTTATTTTTCATTTGTTTTTTTTCTTCTTCTTCTTTTTTTTGTTGAACTACAAACGAAAATTTAAAAAAAAAAAAAAAAAAGGAAAAAAAAATGTTGAGATACATTTCAACTACAAGTGCAATATTTACCGACTGAAAAAAATAAATATGTTAGTACTTGCTTGGAATATATATTATTTTGTGTAATTCGTGAGCATTTTGTGTATGCGTACGCATGTACGTACGTGGGTTTATCAAGTGTTACTCCAATTCCTTGTAAAGAAATTCAATACAGCATTCTTACAAGCAACATGGGCATGCTTTACTGTGCTCTGCTCTGCTCTGCTCTGCTCTGCTCTGCTCTTGCTAAAATTGCTCAGTCGCTTTATGTAGCTGTAGCTGCTTTGCGGTCAACTGGTCATGAGCATTAAAAGCTTTGTTGACAGACTCTATCATGTCAATAATTGCCGCATATTCATCATTGCACGTTTTACAAGTAAATGGCAAAATGAATAGCTTTGCTTAGTATCGCCACAGATCCATTTTTAGAATGAGTTGCGCAAACAACGCAAAAAAAAAAAAAATAAATAAATAAATAAAAAGAATCTCAATAAATTCTATGCTTAGTTTATGTTGGCATTGGGGACGGTGGTGGATGGTTGATATCTCTTGCACATGATATTTTGTCTCTTCTTAATAATTTTTTTTCACAATTTTCTTTTGTCCCGGCACCTGGCATACTTGTTAGAACATTTAGTGAGCATTTCATAAAACACATATTCACACAAATCTTTTAAATGTTTGCTGCGCTCACCCAACTCTTATCCATATGCCATCTATATTTTCAATCAGTCGCATCAGTAGCGGAAAGAATATAGACATTCAGTCTGCCGCTCTGACTTCTGAAAACACATTTGGGATCTAATAGCCGGGGAAATCAATTCGGCTATTAAGACTTTTCCTCTGAAAGGATTACTTGAAATCCTATATTTAATCTTTAAATTTTTATGTTTATCATCATATACGTCCGTCCGTTCATTACAATCACACACATGTCCATAGGTACCGGATCAACGTAAAATTCCCACTGGCCATCGGTCCGTTTCTCTCTATCCGCCGATTTGTTCGTCTATCACACACGATCGCTTACAAACTCACGAGAGCAAATATTGAAAAAGTACTCTAAAGCTTTTCAGAACAGAACTATAAGCCGAGTTTCGCTATGATCATGATTCCCATATGAAAGGCAAACAATCTTCTTCTTTCTAGTAGATATTAAGTTAAGGGCAAGTATCAAGAATATTTACACTAAACCAAAACTTTGGATTTATAAAAGACATTAATTTGAAAAATTGTCCGGAAATGCGTATCAAAGATTTCAAAATGTAAATAAATTTTTGATTAAAGTGAGATTTTGAGATGTTTTAATTATATCGGTCCATTTAACCGTTTGCCTATCTACTAATCCTTTATTATTATAACGATAACCGTCGTTTGACGCAATGAAATCGAAAGCTGAACCTTAGGGTATATATTTTTAATTGACTATCGTAGGCCGTGTTTGGAAATTGGATATAATCAGTCCTCAATCAAGCAAGCCTACATGAGAGAAAAGTATATAATATGAGATATTTATGAGAAGTTTGACACACATATTATATATAGTATTTTTTGGGGTGATCTAGAAGACGACAGGCAACTAAATGTCTTTTGGTTGCATTGCACCATATATTATATGTATTTGAAATATAAGGGAATCTAACTTTCTTTCTAACTTGATTTTCGAATGGATTCAAAAAGATTTCCAAATGATTCCGTTATATTCGTAGCATTGCTATATTTTAATTGCTTCGTAAAAAGAGTGATCCGCTTAAAACTGCAAACACTAATCATTGCATATAAAGTAAGTTCCGGAAATTTTGCAAGAACTCATTAAAAAAAAAATAAGGCCGATAAATTGAAAGCTTGCTGAATTCTGAGGCAAAACTGCGATAAAAGAATTTATAAAGAGCTTGACTTGTTGTTCGAATAATCAAGTTCTGATAACTTTGCTGAGATGCACGCTTGTCAATTAAATCCATACCATATTTCGCAATGAAGTTCGCCCCAAAAAATCTTGAATAAGGAGAAGTGTCGATGATTCGTTTCGTTTCATGGCGCATACAATTCCTGTTCATGGCGCTTCACTTTTCTGAATCTACGGGAAAAAAAGTTCACTGAACCTAATGCAAATTTGTGCTCCAAGCTAACAAAAAATTTTTCCACAAATTGCATATGCATATGCATATGCATATGCATATATATATATATATATCCATATTCATATTGTATGTATGATCATTTATTTTTAAATATGTAAAATTTGCACACTTCAATTCTCATTCGTGTACGAATGGAATAAATTAAGTCTCTTTTTCCATAGACGTTGGCGACTTTCTTTTGAAATGATAATAAAATTGTCAACAAATTTGATCAAAATACAACCAAAAAAAAAAATAAATAAAAAAAATAAAAACAAAATTTATATATATATTTTTTTTATAGACTCGTAAAATTTTATTCAACTAACAAAAGTCATTACATAAATTATGATGTGAGAAGAGAAATACATACGTTATTACATATTGTATGAATGTTTATTATACATGGATAAAATTATATTATATGTAAAATTTATTATACAAGTATATAAAAATTTCCTTTTTTTTTTAATACAAAAACTTGGAAGAAAATTAAAATTGAAATAAATTGCATGCTCGCGTCTAAGAAAAGCTGTTTTTATTTAATTGTTTGCTTGCTGTAATTGTTTTTGCACATTTTGCTCGCCAACAACAATAATGATGATAACAATGATAAATATTTTGATCAAATATAAAAATGAAAAACACCGGAATTTAGTTGTTAGCTTAAAAAACAGCCCTTGATGCCTGCTAGACAACGACAAATTAAGGTGACCAAATGCATATGTTTTTTTTTAACTTTATAGACAGGTATATAGGCAGTATAGATATGCTATATATGTAAATCATATCACCATAATATTTATGAAAGTGTATACATATATATATATATATATATAATTTTACAATAAATAAGTGACAAAATTCTGCTAACAGCGAGAGATCCTGATGTTTAAACTTGATGAACGTAAGCAAAATCAAATGAAATTTAATGTTTTACGCATTATCGTCAAGTCTTAAGCGTAATATTCATGACAGATGAATCTAATGCAACTGAACTCGCCATTCATGCAAATCGTGAACATGTATAGTTTAAGATGTTTCCGATACGTGCTCTTCGATAACAATTTAACAAATTTTTATATATTCGCCAAAAATTGTTTGTAAAGCTTTCGATTCAATTTTGTTTTGTTTTTATTTTTTTTTCATATATATCGTCAATGAAAGTTAGCGGTACGTCGCCGGGAAAGTATGTCAAATTTGTGGCCCTTTTTCCTGTAACATGTAGAAATTAGCATCAAGTGCTACGGAAATTTGATAAGATAAGAAAGGGGTTTTAAATTGGGCCGACAGATCAAGATCGAAGCTGAGTAATGTGCATTCGCAAATATGCTTGCGATTGTCTTCAATCGAAGGAGTATATAATTTACTTCTATGTTAATTTGGAATTCCCAAGATTGAAAACGAGATGTTCTTTCAAGAGCTGCGTAACAAATGGCAACTTCCAAGCAGAAAAGCTCGTTCAATGTAGTTCGGCTATTCATTCCATGCTTATAATTATGATATACATATTTCAAATATTACATTGGTATTTATGTTGTTCTTCACCTTAATGTGCGGTTATCATAATGTACTTGAAAATTTTCACCTATCTTCGGTTGAGACATTTGTTACTGATAGCGCAGAGCAGTAAGTACATTCTCTTTATATTTATTTATGTTTGGTATGTCCTATGATGACAACTCCACCAAGGAAATTTTGATTTAATTTTTTTTTTTTTTTTAAATGTTGGTCACCTTTGTCTTGTTTACAATATTCCTTATCTCGCTACCCTCAAACAAGCCGAGTTATTATGCAATCCATACCACCGCAGCCAGCCGTTAGAGTTAGTGACTGAATAAGTGTGTGGCTGGAAACATTTCTTTATATGTATATAGGCGTGTATAGGCCTGCGATATCGAGGATGGATTCTCTTTTGAATTAGCAGTACAACAGTGTAAATAAACTAAATTCAATGATTTAAGCTCTCTTGATACAAATGCCGGTGATGTTTTCTAGGCCTGTACATGTTTGTTCATGCGGCTGCGTTCGTCCGTGTATGTGTAATGTTTTCTTCACTCCCGGAAAACATCTAAATGCGCAGTAACACAAAACTTACACAGCTACACATATGTATATATACATATATATATATATATATATATAAAGAGCGTGCAGGGTTTGTTTCTCAGGCGGAAATATATGTAAGTAAAAAATAGCAAAAAAAAAAAAAAATGAATAAAAAATGAATAAAAAATAAAAGTAATAAAAAAAAAAAAAAAACAGAAAAATGGGGAAAAACTGTTGTTGTAAAGCTCAGCAAAATTCAGTTGAATATATGGTGCGGAGACGAAAACTTCAAGGTTAAGAATTGGTCGCATACCTATTTAAGGATATTGTGGTTGTGAAAGTGCAAAAGCAAAAGAAAGATATGTAGAGATAGAAATATATAAAATGTTAAAATTGAAATTAAAATTTTTAAAAAAGTTAAAAAAATAATTTTAAAAAAAAAAAGAAAAAAGTTAGTTGATATTCTCTAGCGAGCGGTGTCTTTTCTAGTTTCACGCATATATAATGAAATTGCAACAATCACGACAACATCAACAACAACAATCCACTCAAGTGCAAGTGCAAAAAACTACAATTATGGTTGTTGATGGTAATAGCGACGATCAATCAACTAAACAAACAATACGAACAAACCAACATCAAATCGTTGCTAATAAAAACTACGAACCAAAGCAACAACAGCATGAACAACAAAAATATCAACTGCACCGGCCGCAAAAATCTAACAAACCGTCCAAACAGCAATTTTTACATTCAATGCCCATAAACAACAGCAACTGCAGTAACAGAAAGATAACAGCAAATGTGGGTGTTGGTGGCAACGATAGCGGCATGTCTACTGGTGCCAGTACCCCTACCGGTCGAGCCCATACTGCGCAGGTACGTTTTTTAAATACGCTTAAGCATCGACTGCATCAGCATAACAGAATTGAGAATTTCAAATTCAAAATATACGCATACACACGCGCATACACACACACATACACACACGCACACACACACACACACACACACAGACACAGACACACGTACGTTTACATGAAATGAATGAATAATAAAAGTTTATAGACAATAGCAACGACGCAATATATGACAATGTATCATACATATATGCTTTTGAACTATGCCGGTCGGTTAGCCAGTGCTAATAACACTTTTGTTGCTGCACACTTTGACTTGACACAAATATATATAAACATTTTCGAGCTAAAATTTCGAAGGAAGATAAGTGTAAGAACACCGGGCTTCCATCGAGATCAGACGAAAAGTTTCCATCTTATTTATCTTTATCATTATCATCGTCATCATCATCAACATCATCATCATCATCATCATCATCATCGTTAATATAATGATGACTAGGGTTTGTTGATTTTCCCTAAGTTGCTTTATATTATTAATTTTGCGTGTTATGCACATACATACACACACACGCATACATACGTACATACATGCACACTAACTAATTCTTCTTGTATCGTATAAACGTTTTGAACAATTATAGCCAAAGCTACTGCTACTACTATCGGATAACGAAAGCAATCATTTATTTACTTTCTTTCCATTACTAACAAGTCACTGCGTTGCTTTTATATGCGAGAAGATGTTGTAAGTCACACGCCTAACACGCCATTCATCAATACGCCGTGATGCGGAATTGATTTGTTGACGCCATTTAAAACGAAACAATTCTATATTAAGGGTGTCTGCAACACTGCACACCTAAGCAAATAAACATCTAGGCATGTTGCCTATATATATAACTCCACGCATATAAATCTCTCTTTATTATGTTTTTAAAGCTGAAAGAATATTCAGAATTTTTGCTTTCGAACGTAACGAGCGCTCGCTCCAGTTCAATTTCTTTACCTACAAAAGCGTATCTGAAATTTATTTTTACTTAACTAATGTTATTGTCGCATTTTTTATAGGCATCGTTAAGCTTGGTGAACAAGTTCTATCATTTCGTTAGCAGCTTACACTGTTACGGTTTGCTGTTAGAGCCCACTGCCCATTACTGCTTCGCTAATAATAACTTAATAATTAATTTCGTCATAAAATATTATGTTTGTCGTCAACAAATAAAATTGAAGTATGAAGTAAGCCCTTAAATGCTTGACGCGGTTAAGTGCTTAATATAGAATGAATCTATTTATTATAATGCATACAAGAATCGATAGAACTGTAAACGAGGTATTTATGTATGAAATGTTTAAATCTTCGAACTAAAGCCTCACTTATTTACTTCATACTATTCAAAGCCGTTAAGCTTTATTATAACCCTATTATAAAAAGAGAGAGAGAGAGAGAGAGAGAGAGAGAGAGAGAGAGAGATAAACGATATTAGATCACAGCAAGATTCTGCATAGCAAAGCCGTTCTGCCTTCCGTCTGCTTGCTTCTATAGGTCAGTTTTCCTGTTCGTCTTCGCCTGCACTGGTGTATTATTTATGCTCAGTTCGTCGCAAACATTATCTTCGGAGTGATCTTCAAAAGGTTTATGGGAATTTCTAATCTATCCACCAAACCAGACCAACAGTCAGTTTTATCGTATAAAAGTTGAGTAGACAATCCAAGTTATCGCCCGCCGAGCAGTAGCAAAATTAAAAATAATTCTATTATAGTAATAATTAAAATAATTCAGATTATCATATTTCTACGCAAATAGATTATGGCAGTAAATAGATTGTAGAGTTTGTCTACATCCGATATGTAATCGTGGCAAGAATTCGATTCGTAGTTTATTAAACATTTATTTTTCCCGGCTATGAGAAACTTTCCATAAAGAGGTTAACGAGAGTATCCGAAAATTTCTGCTCACAGACTTTTCGTACCCTGCAGGACTCGTGAGACAAAATTATATTAAGTTTGTGCGGATGTATACAAAAATCGGAAGAACTTAGGATAGACACAGCTTTTATTATTATAACGCGCGAATCGGAAACATTATCTGAATCGATATAAGCTTGTCTGTCCGTTTGACCATTTTGTATTCTTATGTTGAGCCGCTATATATTATATACCGCCGTGTTTTGGCCCCAGGCCGAACGCTATTAAAAATAGTTCAGATCGGGCTACTTTTATGACCACTTCCCATACAACACATTACTTTCGAAAAATCCTTACATGAATAACTCTAAACAGGATGGATAACTTGAAGGCAAGCGTGCTTTTAATAACATATATTTTAAGATAGAAGCAAAAAGTACATAGTCTGAAATCGTGGGAACCACAATCTGATGAGATCACAAGAAGAATTGCACTGCAAAGAATAACTGTTTGCCAAATTTGCTATGAGCGGCCTTTTGGTGAAATTTGTGGTGGGCTGTGGTTACATCAATATGTTAATTAATTAGTCTCTGTCCTGTGGGAAAAAAATCATTCATACCTATATTCTCACTCTAACACTCAAGGAGAAGTGTATACCCGTAATATTGTCATAGTGGCCGGGCCGGCTAGCTTTTTGCATTTATCTCGTGTATACCTACGCGCATCGTGGAATTAAACGGTAATTACTGCAGATGTCAACATAAGGCCAATAACGACAATTGTAGATGTTGGTTGTTCTTGTTATACGAAAAACATATTGTGAGCGCGTTTATGCGGCTAGCCAGTAACTTTAATGATGAAGTGCTTCAAAAAAGGCCGATCTAAGAGTCTTCGTTTTGTTGTTAATGCCTCGTGGTATGATGACTGGGTTTTTAAATATGTTAAGAAATCTAGTTCAACTATCTAGTCAGAGCAGATGATCGGCTCAATTATCTTTGCCAATATCTCTTCTAGATGAGATCTATATGGTAGAAAGACTGAAAAAGTCTCATATACTGAATCTTTCATTTAGAAAATAAACTTATTTTTGTTCCTTAAATTATTTGGATGAATTTTTCAAGTTTATTTAATAATTAAAAAATCACATTTTTATTGTTATATTGTTCCCATTGGGTGGACAATAGTCGTCACTACCATACCATAATATTTTACTTAGTTTTTTCACTTGTGAGAATTTCAGCAATAGAAAGGTCAGATGGAGATGGTTAGATAACCTTCAATTCTTCCCATTAAATGATAAAATATGCATTGGATAGTCCAAGATACCTGTTCGACCTTGACCTATTAGATATTCCTGCAAAGTATGTGTAGAGAGTTTAATCCAGTTCGTCATCTATTGTAAGTTAAAGATTTTTGCATATTGTGAGAAAGTCTCTAAACGAATCGCGCCTGCTTTTAAAATTTAATTTTAGATGATTTTCGCAATTTTTCGTTTTTTTTTTTTATATATATATTTTACTATTCTGATGCATCAACGAAAATTTTATTTATTTATTTTTAGCCGTTAACTAAGAGTCTAAATGTTAACTTTTAACTTTAATACATTGAGAACAAACAAATGAGAGGTAAATGGACATGGACAGACAGAGCTTAATAAATTAGTTCGAAATCTTACTCTAATTAATGTAGAACAAATATATTTTTCGAACTCCGTTCTTGCGTACTTTCGCGACATTTCGAAAGGGAGGTAAAATCTGCCGATCAATAAGTAAGTAAGTTAGTCCGGAAAAAAATTGGAATTTTTCAAGTGTGTATAAAAAAGCAATACCTCACTTAAGCAGAATATAATTCTTCTTCTTCTTTTTTTCTTATTACTCTCTTTTATTCATGGGGGGGTACGTTAGAGTTATGACAAAAATCTTAGGTATATTTTCTAAGTGATTGCTAAAAAATTTTACTAAAAGGAAAAAGTAATTTAAAAAAAAAAAAAAAAAATTGAAAAACGTCAATGACACAATTCATTGGCATTCATTAATAAAATATACGCGCAATTCTTTATTTATTGACTGATGGTCTTCGTCATATAAAGTTCTAAGCACTAATAAGAAACAATCCATTTCAATTGAAACAAGAGACAACGGCACTCACACACACACACACACACCCATTCACATTCATATGGATGCATAAATGGATGTAAATATGCATCTATATGCGTGCATAATGGATGGGAATATATATATATATATATATACACATATTTGCGTGTGTGTGTTTGTGTGTGTATGCCTATATACAATGCATAAGTAAATAATATTACATTTTATAACGCATCGAGCAAAGGCATTGAAATGTATTTGCATTGTTATGCAAAGCAATTCGAATTTATATTGACATTGATATTATTTATTAATGGACCCGCATTCACAAAATTGTATATACATATACATATAAAATGTGTGTGTGTGTGTGTGTGTGTAGTAAAAAATAGAAAAAGAAGAAACAAATAGATAAGCAAGATAAAAGAGAGAATTACATTTAAATAAAATAAATTCAAAGAATTCAAGAAGCTCTTGTATGGCATGCTCGTACCACGGTATAGCTTACATAAACTTTCCCAAATGAATGCACAAATCATTTAATTATATAACGGAGACTATACTTAACAATTATCTGATTACCATTACAATTTGATTAAAATAAATACATTTCAAGAGTAATTTAGTTATGCAGTATGTGTTCGTCTGTTGTTCCTCGCCCAGTTGAAGTTACTGTTAGGCATCCACTCCATTATCGTACATCCTCCTCCTTAGTTATACGCTATCCTGTAGGTAAATTCTTATTTGTTTATT
>NW_023998415.1:40896527-40953125 GCF_014805625.2 Glossina fuscipes | reverse complement strand
CCTGTAGGTAAATTCTTATTTGTTTATTACATTATCTTTGCCAAGCTTGATGAAGAACAAAAGCCGATTTTTGTTTGAAAAAAAAAAGAAAAAAAAAAAATTAACAATTCAAAATATTCATTGCTAATTAAAATAATTATTTCCGTCTCGAGGGCTGAGCATATGCTCAGCGTGAAAACATTCAATTAAAGTCGAATATAATCGATTTTTTTTTTTTTTTTTTTTATTATAAGCTAATAAAGTTTCACAAAATATATTCACATTTGATAATTTGATTGGACAAAACGCCCGCAATATGATGTTTTTTTTTTTTTTGTTTTTGGTTTTTTAATTTTTATGATTTTTATGATTTATTAACATTTTTTTGTTTCGCTTTGATATTGGAAAAATTTCAGATCAGAGATCAAACGAGTAGCGAGTAGTAGTGGGCAGAACATAACAACACAAATGACTGATATTCGATATACCGGTACACACAAACGCACACACACACACATACCTATATACGCGTAAGCTTAATCACTTATGTGTGCGGTAAGTTATATATATATATGTATATATATATATATATATATATATGCGTTGATGATGTTCGTAAAATGTAATTAATCACAAAAACATTTTGTTGTTTATTATTTTAAGTTATTTCGCAATTTTACTTCCTTCCCTTTATATTCAATTCCATTTCCATGAATTGTTTGAATGAAAAGCTTTCAGACAAATATTATTATTATCAACATCATGTCGTCTTTTTAATATGATTTTTATATTGTTGTCGTATGCGTTGCGTTGTTTTCATATTATAAACAGACTTTCATATTAAAAAAATTATGTTTGTTTCATTGTTTTTTTTTCATTGCTTCGTTGTAATAGCGATACAATTAATTTATGTTGGCAGAAATATATATGCCTAAGTGTACAACGGGGGATATTAAATTTACATACAGTACTTGAAATGGATTTATTTTTTTAAAATTCTATTCTTGGGATTGAATGAAGCCTTTTTGAGATAACGGGTTCTCACTAACTTTTCTATTCTATTATATTTTCTGCAGTGTTTTTCAAGCGATCTCATTACAATCTAACACTGATAACGTGGATTCCTTTGAATATTATCGATGATAATATATGTTAGATGAATGGCTTTGCGCTTATAATGTTTTTCTGAAGTAAACGTGTATTTATCCTTTGGGTATATTATACTATGAGGACTATCTTGAGACATTCTACTATTGATAGTTATTCACTTTACTGCAAATAATAAAATGGTCAGAGTCTTACAAGCGCTGAAAGCTAAGCCTGCTGTAGAATTAATCATTCGCAGCGGTTTTTGCTAATTACTCAGGGGATCTCCCCTTCCTTTTTCATGGAATACGACAACTGTCAAAAAGGAGAGAAGAAATAGCAAGTAATACGGAGACGGTGAGTGCAGCAAATGGTGAGTGTTATGCCTTTACTAACTCAGAACTTTCTAAAGCTACGACGAAAGAAAATTCCACTTCACTTGATATTTGAACCCGCAAACACTGACCTTGTGGTCAATGTTTTTACCTACCCGGCTAATCAGGCGGTTTGTAATCTGACGAAATGATCCAATTCATTAAAGTCGTTCCAACGAAATGCCACCTATTGGATGCGGAAAACTCTCTCTCTCTCTCTCCTCCTCTGTCTCTCTCTCTCATTAGGCTCTCTTGTTCAAGTGCATTTCAATAAACCTTTTTTTTGTTTGTAGGCCTTAGACCACGCAAAGAATATGAATAAAAAGAAGTTTGGAAAATTTATATGCATTGTTTGTGTATTGGTTTGTGAATAGAATAAAACATGAAACATTATAAGAAAGTGGAGGATATCACTTTAAAATGAAAATGGATATAAACAATCCTTCAAGCAGCAAAAGGTACCAATAGTATCCAGCCTTTGGTTTTTCGTTTCCCTTTTTAGGGTGTCAAAATGCCGAAAATTCTTAGCTGAAGCTTCACTAAATTAGATTGCAAGCTACGTTTTCTCTACACATACGAGATTAATGCGAAAATTTAAATACTGTACAGTCTGTGGCCTTGAACCTAACTTAACCTAACTTCATTTAAACACTTAACCTATATATGAGAATACTTTCAATGTATGAGTGTATGCAGTATTTAAACGACATTCCTTTATATGGGCTACAAATTATATGATGCAGCTTATATTATCTTATATTGTGTTAATTTTTTATATATGTTTATAGCCATAAGTGATTCAATAAAAATCTAAAATATATTTTTAAAAGTGAATTATGTGCCTTATGGAAGCCTGTCAAAGCTAAGGTTCTCGTGAATTTGACACATTCTCTCACTAATCTACTACTGTTCTACTGTTCTCTACAGTCGCTTAAACGTATATCACTCTCCTATCTTACCTCAAGTACTTATAATTATTGTAACGATTATTATTATTTGTGACATTTTTTTGCTATTTTCAGTAAAAATAATTTTTTTTTTTTTTTTTTGCAAAGTAAATATTTGTTTATCTGATAAGATTAGATAACATTTTTGTAGAGCTTTTCTGATTAAATAGTATTTATGATATGAATGTACTTAAAAAACTGTATTCACTTATGACACAAATTAGAAGTGATATAATCTTCTTCTTTTTTATATATATATATATATATATATATAAATAGCGTTACTGTTAAGACAAGTAAATGCATTTTAGTTGGGCAAAGCTAACTGTTAGATACCCTACGTTACTTCGCTTAATATATAGTCACTTGTTCATTTTCGTAGTAATGTACAAAAACTTATATAACACGTCTATGTAAAGGCCTCAAAGGGAGGGCCTCGAAAATCTTCATATTCGAAGTATGTTCACAACGTTATTAATATGAAACATTGAATATTAGACTCGTCTTCTATCTAAAAGGTTCAATTTTCAAGTGCACAGTTGTAGGGTAGAGGACTCACACATTTGCCCCCATCCCATGCAAACTTTTCACACTAATCCGATCCGAAACTTTTGGACTTGGGCCCAAAAACACATCAGTGTAAAATTAAATTGTGTCAAAATATTTCAAAAATGCTTTTTGGAAGTTGAACACGAGAACATATAGAATGACATTAGACGCATAGACCGACAGACGGACAGACGAACAGAGAGACTTATATCGATTCAGAGAATGATTCTGAACGTATTCGTAATAATAAAAAAAGTAACGCGACCACCATAGTGTTACATATATTCTCACAAATTTAACATACCCTATATCTCAAATAGTGCAGGGTATAGTGATATTTTCATTGATGGTAATAAAATTATTATTGAGCTTACAGAAACAGAAAACAGAGTCATTCAAATTGCAAAAGAGAAAAAGAAAAATGTACAGAACGCTCACTTACCGGTATTTCTGCTTGCATTGCTTGTACCGATAAGATAAACAATATGGTTGCGAAGATTAATATAGAAAAAAAAAATTATAAATAAAATCTGTGTGGATATTATGTTTGTTTTATTGATAATCGACAATGTCCCCAAGCTACATGCGTTTGGCCAAAGTAAATTGTTTCGCATTCAAATTAATTTTCAAAGCTGAACTTTTTCATTCCACTTTAAGTAAATTTTTATGCTTTCAACCGAAAAACCTTAACATTGTTTTGATTCATATTAAACTTTACAAAAAAAAAAAAGCTATTCTAGTTTACTATTAAACACCCTACATCACTTCCCTTAATACAAAATCTTTATTTATTTTCGTTTATAACGGATGCCAAAAATGATATCTTGTTTCCCTTTACCGGCATAGATTCTATATGAACCGTTATACACAGAAAGGTACGAAAACCGGAACTGACATGTTTCAAATTCAGCAAGTGAGTAGTCTTTAGGCCAAGGATCCCATTAACTGAAAAATTCAATTTTGGTGCCGAGTTGCGGCTTAGTTTTCTGTAAATTTATAGGACGTAATATGGATATCGTCATTATTTGATGAATCTAAATGATTTTTGGATAATGTCAATGTTCAAATAAAATGTGTAAACAACATTCTATCCCAAATTTACCGTTTTTTTTTAAAACAATCCACTGAGCGAGGAAAGAGAGAGAGAGAGAGAGAGAGAGAGAGAGAGAGAGATAAAAATCGTTTAGTCATATATGTTATGAGGTTAAGATTTGTAGGCAGTTCGGACGCCTTACTTATATTGTACAATAGCAAGTTTTCTCTATAGTTTGGGAGAATTTCTTTTAAAAATTTTTTCATTAAAAACTACTGAACAGCCAACCTATCATCTTTACAATTATGAATTGTGTAAAAGTTTCTTCCAGGGGGCCACAAATCATAGATGAAAATGGCGAAAATTTAATCAATATTATTAAATTACTTAAAGTCCTTATAGAAGAAGAATTACCATTAAGAAGGTTCTTGAAGTAACCAGAATTGAGGTTATAGAGGTTACGTGAAACAGTTTGTTGCTAAGACTTTGATAAATTTTCTCTCCAAAATCACTCTATTTTTCACAAAGTACTCCTTCAAAACTCTATGGAAAAAGTTAACTAACAATAATAGATCCGATGAAAGTGAGAACACTGCTTTTACTAGAAGTGACGTGAAATATGTATGAAAAGTTGAATAAATGCGTAATGCGTAGACAATGCAATTAATAATTTCTATACCCATAGCCGAAGAATGAGAGATATATTCATTTAGTCAAAACGCGTGCAACGCTCAGAAAGAAGCATCAGACACCCCACAAAGTATATATGGGATCAGCATCAAATCTTAAATCGATTTAACCATGTCTGTCTGTACGTCTGTCCGTCTGTGTAATGTCTCTTGTATGCATTCCCACTGCAAACATTGCAAGTACTTGTATGCAGCTTGCTATTGAAAATGGGGCAAATCGGTCGAAGGACACGCCCACAGAATCACTGAGAAACTAAGAACTCCTCAGTTTTTCAAAAAGAATGAAAAAATTTGATTTTTCGCTCATTACTCATAAACAATAGCGAGTATATGTACACAAATTCGAACGCATATTCTATGGGCGACGTTATAGCGTTTGTGCCCAAAAAAATGGGAAAAATTGACCACACCTACCCAAACATAATAGTATATCAAAGTTAAATGATTTTTTCAATATCTTTATAACGCGCCGGAGCGTCTTCTTTAAAAACCCCATAAAGTATACAAATTCTTGGCAAACTTCAACTCTTGAATGCACGTAATTATGTCGACCTGTTCGTCTGTCCACCTGACCGTTTGCGCAACTTTTAAAATATATGTAATAAACAGTCTCCCGTTAGCGAATATGAAAATATCGCCTATGAATTTGCAAAAGAATTTTGAATTGACCTCAACGTTTCAAAGGACACGTCTAGCACGTTCACGTCGCCTCTACGACAAAAACTTTTATTTTGAAAATCGGAGAAATCAACTGCGCCCCCTTCCTATTATAGTGTATGTGAATTTTGTTCTTTTACTCCTTTTGTTTTTTCTTTTTTTTTTTTTGCGATAGACGGTGGTGGGTATAAAACATTCGCTTCGGACCGAATTTAATTTTCTTAGTTGTTATTGTTTCCAGTTCTTTCGATTCCAATAAATGAGAAACTCAATGAGGAACTTAAACTGAGCGTTACGAATATATTAAACCATTTTATATATATCATATATATTTTTATATATATATTTAAGAAATTATCAATCTTCAATCAATATATTTGAATTTGTTGTAGGCAATAAAGTCTTTATCAAATATATATGGTGGTGTACCGTTAAGAGTGCCCTTAATTTATCATATATTTGAAAATAATTATAATTTTATGCGCTCTTATGGTGACTAAGTGCATTTAATGGCCCGAAAAATTTATAGTTTGCGATGCAATGCATAGACAATGATATTGATCATAAACATGTGTATGGATTGAAAAATCCTCTTAAGTGACTTTCTCAGTAAAATTCTAATTCAATTATTAGGAAAACACGTTTTAATCTTATGCTGCCGCAATGCAAAACGATATCGTCGCTGTCGCTGTCGCTCTTCATCTTCATTTAAAGTGTTAAACATTTACAAGTATTTAGCTGCAAATAAACACAATCGCCTACATACATATATATATGTATGCGAATGGAGCATAATATGTTGAAGCAAAAAAAAAAAAAGAAAGAAGAAAAATGTCTTTACAAGTAATCTGAGAATATATGTCTGTAAGCATATACGCATGTAAGTAAGTGCAAGTTGCAGTGAAAAGAAATAAATAAGTAAATAAATGAAAAAGAAAATTGAGTAATGGTAGTGGTAGTGATAGTGTTAATAGTTTGGTGGTAGCAGAATGTAACGGTACTTAACGTGTAAAAATGTATAACTTTTTGCATCCGGTTAATGTTGTTGTTTTCTTCTTTTTTTTTTATATATATATTTATCTTGCTATTTATTGTTGTTGTTGTTGTTGTTGTTGTTGTTGTTTAATTCTAAATATGTTTGTTTTAAACAACTTTGTTAACAACTACTAAGAGTTTAGCATCACATGAGCAACGTTAGCAGTTACACATAAGGGGCATTCATATATGCTTGAAATGCATGCTTATACGAGTAAAGCCGAATAAAACAAATCCTATTATTACATACCAGTAAAGAGCGCAAGTTTTCTTTCTTCCGTTTCATTAATCTTTGCAATTCATAAATCATTACATTATCATTTTACTTTAAAATGTTCTTCAATTATCTTATCAATGGTATGTTCGACATTACGGAGTGTAGTGGAATGCCTTAATTCTATGTTCTTTGTTATTTGTTTAAATTGAATTTACTTTGTTATATGATACTTTTTTATTCTTCACATATAATTCAGCAACAATTTTATGCCTTAAAGCGAATTATGGCAAAGGTCAAAGATCTTAAGAAAAAGTTTTGTTAGCCAAAAAAAAAAATAAAAATAAATAAAAATAAATAAATAAACAAAACAAAAAAAAAGGACATAATTGATTTTGTGGCTTCTGTCTGGCACTGAAACCCATACGAAACGAGAAAAATTATCAATGAATATAAACAAAATCAGAAAGTGGATCACACAGATATCAATTTTTTAAAAGATAAGAAAAAATTCATTATAACAAAAAAAAAAAAAAAAAACATAAGGAATCTTTTTCTTATTCATTATCCTTATGTAAGCGAACGAAAAGATATTTCATTAAACCGAGTCCTAAACCTTCAGATCAATTGATCGAAATAATATTATAAAGGTCAATTATTAAATGCGCATAAATTTTTATACCCTATACCCTACACGATTTATTAATCGATCGTATGTTATGCATGTAATACCGGGAACGGCTTAAGGTAGACTTACCTTTTATTATACGCATCGTTTAAGTATCCGCTTGTCTATCCGTCTGAACCATGTACATCTGTGACGTAAAGAATTTGGGGTAAAGTTGAATCAGGTCAGTTGGTGCATGCGTCACCCTGCATTATGAGGTCTTTAATGAAACGTATACTTTGAATGCATTATCACGAATATGAATGAATCACTGTAGTAGACAAAGTGTAGTGGAAAATATTCAATAGTCGGCCTTGTTTCGTGTTTTTATTAATTTTTTCAAAAATTCCTCTCTTAAAACCTATTTACTTAAAGTATTGAAACCGAAATATTTCGTAATGGATAAATGAAATGATTAAAGGGAAAGTAAAGGACACATAGGAAACTCGACAATCTGCTGAATTAGTGAATAAACAAGGCTAACGAATTGTTAGTAATGGTTGAGTAATGGTTATGAAAAACAAAAAAAAACAAAAAAAAACCAAAAAGTATGCAAATTACATTCATTATAGGACTGACGACAGATGCCCAATGCATAACAGGACTATTTGATGTAATTTAAAAGAGAAGGGACAAAAGAGGCATCGTTCTGTTTGCTATTGCCGCGGACATTATTTTTAGGATAGTGTAGGTGTACGTCTTGCTAATGGATGGATACGCACACAAATCTTGATATTTCTTTTATTATTTTTATTTATTCATTTGCTATCACATTATTTCAACTATGGTGTACACGATTGTCTTGCGATAATATATTATTTATTTTTTGCTCGACAGAAGCAAGAATAGATAAGAAAGATAAATTCGTACGATAGAGAAATATACACATTTTTACATTATAAGCGTGTAAATAATAGATTTCCAGTACAACATTTTCAAAAGTAATAAACGCCATGACAAAATGACTTAGGACATTTGAGTCGGTCAGGGCCGACCATTAGATATTCTACAACACTACGCCTAATACAATTAATCGCTCGTTTTGTTAATAATAACAAATCAAATGTTACACATTGTCACGTAAAGGCGGACTTTTCATAGAAGCCCGCACATTGAAGGATGGCCGAAACATCACATCACGCGAACCAAATTTTTACAAACTTAACTTACTTCCTGAAAATTGCATAATTTTTTCTTTTAGAAATTAGACTTTCTCTCTCTCCATATAAAGGCCTACTTTTCATATTAACCCCTGATATGTGTGTGGGGTGTGCAAAAAAAACCACCTATGTGATTCAACTTGAATTTGAAATATCGAAATATTATTACTCACCGGGCGTCCGCCGAGAAATTCTGAAAATTCATTTTTTTTCCATATATTGACTTTTCAAAATAAGCCGTTATATGGGGAGCGGTCAAAAAAGTGAAACAGTTCAAGCGATTTTCAATAGCATTCGTCCTTGGGCCAAAGCACGTCAGTGTGCTAGATTCGTACTAAATTGCGACCCATGGGTTGAGCACAAAACGCATGGGCAGACATCAGATGGGCAGACAGACAGGCTCGATTCAGAATCATATTGTGAATCGATCGGTATAATAAAAGGGCTTATTGGTGTTACGTTATGTCCGCACAAACTTAATATACCTTGCACCACAAGTGTAGACGTAGGGTAAAAATGCTACATTTATGGTTTTAGAATGTTATAGCAATGCATTCAGTTATTCAAAGAATGCATGCACATAGAAGACTATCTTGGTTGTGGGCAGCAAATCCGGGCAAAAGGAAAAGTGCAGTCAGCTCAAGGGCGGATCTTGACTATGCATAATTTTTGTAATTATAGGCGCAACAGTTGCGTAAAAGCAACATTATCTCCTTACAAATTCAAACCGTGTGATGTTTCTTCTTTTCTTCTTCTTCGTCGTCTTTTTCATATATTCTTCGAATCGTTGTGAGCGACTTATTTAAGACTAACTATCATTTCTCAAAGTCTTTCCGAAGAGATGAGATTTCTTTCTTAAATCGTAAAACTTTTAATGAGACAACAATTGACTTATCAAGGCTATACTTCATAAGCGGAACGGTGAAGCTATATGAAGCTAGGATATGAAACTAACTTATATACAATTTTTTAATTGAATCAAAACAAATCAAAGAAAAAAAGAAAAAAAGTTCAAATTCAGCGTATAAATGAAAAGTTGGATGAAAAATTTTTAGTTATGATCGCTACCTCGGCGGATTTATCGTCAATATGATCGTACGAAATTCTTACGCTGTTAATGATGATTGTTTTAGAATCACTATTGTTACACATATATATTAGTATTAGTTATATAAATAGTAAGTAGAGTGAGTTTATTAAATATTTTCCCATACTTCAAGAGTAACATAATGTCTGTAAAAAATGATCAGAAAAATTTTGAAAAACCCATAATTTTTTTTTTTGTTTTTTACTCGCGACAGGGGATATTCTAAGAATTTTAATTTTTTTTTTTTTTTTTTTTTTAACTATGCCGCACACTATGTTCTTCGCTTTTCGTACGAGTGAAACCTGCCCGTATGTATGTATTCTCAGTGTTATTGTTTTATAAGGAACCGTTTTACTCGTAGATACGAACGAGTAAATAAACTCGTATATGCCGACTAACCGTATTATTAAGTTGAGTAAAATAATTACAGTACAGCAACAATTATTCGACCATTTCAGTTTGAATTAGTAACGCATGTGGCTTTTCAAATGTCTTAAGGATTAACAATTTTTTTTCATTTGCCTTTACGTTCATTCATATATGTCTTCTCTAACGATGTATTGATGAGAATTTCCATATTTTGATATACGAAATGTTCGAAAAGTCACGCATTTATTAAGTAAACACATTTTTTTACGCCTGATTTAAAGAAGAAAAACCGACCCTTCCTATTATTTTAAAGTATGAGTAGTTAAAAATAATAATAATAACACTTGAAGAGCTCTCTCTCTCTCTCTCTCTTACTAATTGGTCATATTTTTTTTTTTTTAAATTGTTTTTCGAATCAAACCACACACATGAGTCACGAGCTGAATCTTCATTAATTTTTTTGCTCCCCCTGCTACCGAAAATAAATATAAAGTTGTTAAGAAAAACAAAGAAAAAGAGTTGTGTGTATAGCATCTTTTCGTTCTACGTAAATATTTCTCGAATTAGTGACGAAGGGCGGCGGTACACTAATGTTCGCGTTCTGCTTTTAATAATGAAAAATGTGAATTGCGGATATTTTATCAAGTAGCCGAGCTAAGTAAGTCTCTCTATAAGTAGAATTGTTGCCGTATGTCTGTCCATTTGTCCGCTCATTTATCCATGTCCGTTTACCTGTAATATTTAGTTGCTGGTCTGCTTATCCATCTAGGTAATAGCGTTCCGTATTCCTATTCATCTTCTATATATCCATCGGTCTATCCATTTACCCATCCGTTCAATCTAAAAAGTAATTTGCATCGAAGAAGAAAGCAAGTCACCATGAAAATATATTTTGTGCTATTTCATGGTTTAGGTAAAACAAACTGTCGTTTACTTATTATTTATTAAGAAGATAGTTTTTCTTTCATTTAAATTCATTTTCAAAAATAACTAACGTTCCTTAAAACCTTAAACAAACAAAGAAGTTTATTTAAACGAAACTGCTGAATTAATTATTACGTTTTTCGTTGCCTCAACGTGTGTTTGAAATTTCACACTTATCTAAATAATATTTAAAATGTCAATAAACATTTCAAGTTACAGCAAATGATCAGTAGCCGAGTCTTCTTGAGGAAATTTAATATCTTAGAGGATTTTTTTCATAGTTATTTCAATAAATAGTTCCCACAATCGAGAGTTGAATATGTATAATTTCTAGGAGTAGATGCAGCAAAATCGCTGACGACTTAAACGTTTCAACCTAATATAAACGTACCTCTGCTTCTTTGCCATTAGCTAGCGATCAACAAGATCTAGATGCGTATGTTAGTTAAATAAATTATTGAAGGGCTCAAGTAATCTTTTATATAAAAACTTTTTTTATTTCAAATCCCAGACATATTTTATGAATTTTCCTAACACTATGTCTGTCCTCTACTTTCTGAATTAATTTAAAATAATTCACGAATTCAGTTTTGCATACTTTACCTTTTCTCCCGCTCTCTCTGTGCTTTTCGGTGCGATTGAAAAAGAATCTGTTGAAGACATCAAGTTTTTGTTACGCTTGTCCCAAGTATGCCGCATCCAAACTCGCTATATAGTCTTCACTATTTGCTCGTCTGACTGTTATTGATTAGGGAACATTTTTCACAAGACTTTCCATTGATATTGAGCAATCGCTTTTAGGCAGCGATATATTTGTAATGTAAGCAATTACACTGTAGATGTATACGATGATTACAGTACCAGTGCCAATAAACAATTTAAAATAAGTAGATTGGCTTTAATTACGAAATAAACGGGATAAACAATTATCGCTTTCCACGTTACGTTTACCATCTTCGGTGCATGCTAACATATTCAATTATTGGGAATACTTTCTTGAGAGCAATAAAATTTTTCATATAACAAAAAAAAAAAACTTCTAAACGAATGAGATTGACGTACAAATGTGTATTTGATTGTGTACTGGAAACGGTACATGCGATAGGTAATTTGCTACTAAATACGATCTAAATCGTTTTTTAATAATATGTGTTTTTTTTTTTCTTTTTGGTTTAATGTTAACTCTTGTTAAACTATCTGCGTTGTTTATTATACATATGCCTTTCTTACCGCTTGATCAACTCATAGAATTTCAGTTAAAACAAAAATTGTACGATTTGCAATACGTTCGCTCTCTGAATAATCTCTGAAATAGAGTTGTGTCTTCTCAGCTCATTCTATTATGGGCTTGAAGACTTCAACTAGTAACTTTGCAATTGTACATCTAATGATATTAACGGAATATTTTCAAGGCACTCTACATTAGCGAATCCTATTAGAACATCAAAAAATGCCTGGGTTTGCGTTAAGCAAACATTCCTCATCATTTCCAGTTACATTAAACAAAATCTACAAAAGGATTTTTAAAGATATTTCGCATGATGTATGTATGTATTAGTTAGGAGACTTAGGTTGACTTCGGCAAATTTTGAAATACATTAGTCGAACTTCTTTAAACAATTTCTTTACTTTGTGAACATGGATTTTTCAATTATGTAACATTTTAAAATGTCAAAAAAAAAAAAGAAAAAAATAAATAAATAAACAAAACAGTTTATGATTATATATATTTTAAAATTTATATTTTAAAACAATTGGAAATGCGGGAAAATAAGCTTTTCCCGCTGTATAAAGAATGAAATGATGTCGAGCACATTTTGAATCAGTCTCATCTACATAAAATGGTCTACAATCAATCGTTGATTTATGTAATTGACATTCTTCGTTATAAAGAGAAAAAAAACACACACACACACACACACGCCCATACATACCACAAATTAGAAAAGTTTTCAGCATATGTCTTTCGATAACACATCCGCAACATAAAATTTTTCGGTATTTTTATACAAGAAGTCGTTATGCATATACAGAGACAGACAGGCACACACACACATATGGTATATATATATATATATATATATACATACGTATAATTTACATATAATGTATACATAGTGTACATAGTGACATTTCGTTTAATATGATTTATTGACAATAAAGAAACTATGATATATAAAACCGTCTCAGCATGTAGAAGTAAGCAATAATATTATTCAGTTTGTCCAAATTTTTTAATATCCCCCGAGTTCGTGAACGATATTTAACTACAATAAAGATGCAGTAAACATACATTTACTTAATATACTTCGTATATCGTATCATATATATCGTATATTGTGTAGATGTCAAAGCATATTTTAACATAATTTAGCAAAACATTTCAGGCATTTTACGCTCTTGTGTAAACTGCAAAATATTAATCATTTGCATACAACTATCTATCTCACATATACTCACCGGAGAGATACCGCTGTGATTGGCGAAACATGGCAAAGAGCTTGTAATATATTTGATCATCTTCTATGAATAATTAATATAATTGATTTAGTCATTGTCTGTTGGCTATGCGACTACGATTACGACTTACACGCATTGTCTACTAAAATATGCTTGGCTGCAAATTTTGCTGACCACTTACCTCACCCACTTACAAGCAATCAAAAAATAGTATTCAAAATTATTCTTCTTTCTCAAGCCACTTTAATATGCTTCGTAAGCTGATGCTTAATACTTTACCGACCGATTGATAGTTTGTTAGTAGTTTTTTTATACCGACAAATCGATGGTCATGATTATAAAAGCAGTCCTTTGCTATTTAGTGTTAAAATATAATTAGTTACAGTTCTGGAAAAGTCAATGCCAGAGGTGATCTACGGCTGAGCAATAGGTCAGCAAAGTCTTAGTAAAAAGGGATTCTTTTACAAATTAAAATACGTATAATCGATATGAATGAATGAATGAATGAATGAATGAATGAAGGATCTTCGGCTTCTCTTCTTGCAATCAAATTTTGTGCACATAGTAGTGATGGATGTTGATAATTGATTCGATCTAAGCTTGAATTAATTTATTTCCGATTTTCGAAAGTTTCGGATAATAGAAATGTTTTTCTTGCAAGAAAGAAAGACATTTAAATAAAACCGTTATTAAATAGGATTAAATTAGATAAATGAAGACCTTTTATGCATCTATCAATGAGACTTTATAATCACTGGCGCTAATATTAAAATCAATGCATGTACGTATACGTACACCTTTCTTCGCCTCATTAACAATCCTCAAACAAAAAGATGACAAAAGAGACGAAAATATATATATATATATATATATATATATAAATGAACAGGTTTTTTGCGTTATTTTTACGATACATTATCACCTGTAATGGTGGAAATTTTATTTATCACATTTATCGCAAAAAATGTTAAGTTAATGTGTTTATAGAAATTTGCATGTTTCCTACACAATACTAATACAATACTAATGCTATACAAGTGATTGAGTGATTGAGTGAAAACCATAAATAGAGATTATTAGCTTAAAATGTCTAACAGTTATTTGTTTTGTGGTAGTTTATGTGGTTGTCGTTGTTATTTCGTTATGTTGTTGTTATTTTCCGCTTATCATCATTTATCACATGGTTGATAAAACAGGTGATTTTAATCGTGATTCATGCGTCATTTCACTAGAAATGGGTTTCTATTTAAATATTAAATTTTCCTCTCTCTCTCTCTCTCTCTCTCTCTCTCTCTCTCTCTATCTGGCTATTGTTGCACGAGTATTCGTTAAAATCTCATACGCATACGGGCGCGTGCAAGAATTTACATCTTTACATATATATGATATTTGGTCGAATTTCTAATCTGTAATCTGTTGACGATGAACTCAACATATTTTGTAATAAATGACAGTTTAAAAAAAACGCATTCACAAGGCGCACGGTAGTGGAGGACGGTGAGGATTATGGATGGGGAAGAAGAAGTTATAGGCGAGCGTATTCATCTTTCATGGCATTTTTTTCTCTTCTCTTCTCCATACGAAGACATTAAAATATTGAATAATTATTAGCATTGGCGCTAATGAAAGACGTAAAGATTTCAGTCGAGACGTAAATAGATGCTTGGATAATTTGAATGACTTAAGATAGATATTTAAAGTGAAAATTGATATTGATAATGGAACTAAAATTTAATATATGTTGAAATTATTGATCTTCTTTATGCTTTATATAAATTTGTTTAGTGTAGCGACGACACTGACAAGAATAGATGCGAATTTTTGCGTTGAATCGTTGAATTTTTGGCAATATTCAGAAAGCCAATAATAAATGGATATGAAGTGACATTTTATGCTGACAATGAATATGAATATGAACGTTACAAAGTCAATGATAAATTTAGTAAACGTTTTCGTTGTCGATAATAATTATAAAAGATACGATATTTTCACACGAAGCCAAAATTGGGTTTGACATATGATACATTCCGGGGTAGATGTTGGCTGTTGGTGACCAAAAAACTTTTATGAATGTATATTTTGTTTTTTTTGAAAACCAGAGGACGATTTAGCAGCAGTTACCCGTTCAAGCATTTGCCAATAAAAAGGAAGTTTACAAGCATTTAGACTGTTGATATTACACTTAACCAGCTGAATGGTTTGTTTTTATGTATAAAATCGAGAAAACGTATATCAACTCATTTACAACACATACATAACTGTACATGTAGATATTTGTGTATCTATATACATTCATATATATATATATATATATATCTATATACATTCATATATATGTATATATATATATATATATATATATACGTTCGTATGCAACGTAGACATAGCTTGAAGACACTCCTTGCTTTCTTTCAATGCATTTTGTTTATATTGTGTGTTATGATTTAAACTTTCTTTTGATTTTTTGCTTTTCCTTTGATATGTTTTTCTATGTATTACCCAGCCCTGCTGTGTTCAATGACTTTTGACATTGACATATTGTGTCAACTTGAACTGAGACATGTACAATTGTTGCTGTGTGTGTTTCTTTTTTTTCTTTTTTTTTTTTTGAATTTTTTCTTTTCTTGTTATATTTTAATTCCTTTCTTACACCCACATTTGAAAGAATCACATAAGCATCTACAAAGTGCATACGAACTTGATTCTTTAGAAGTTCGCTTTTTAAAATGCGCTCAGATTGATGTTTCTGTATACAAATCCAATTTCTACGGTGTTATCTTAAAAATTTTTTATTTTTTTATTTTTTTGTTTTTATATTATAATACATGCGTCATTCAAAGACACTCCTACACTTAACTTAATGAGAAAATCGACCCTTCTCCTTCTAGTAACTGTTATTAAATAAAATAAAAATTTTTTAAATAATTTTTTTTATTTTATTGTCTATATAATGTAAATCGTATACGATGAGCATTTAATTTCCTAAAGCACTGCAGTTAGATTTTACAAGCGGTGAAGCCGCCCAAGATAAGTAACTATCAGTGCGGGCAGTAACCAAGATATCGAAAAAGATCAACGTACGGTTGCATTGAAGGTCTAAAGAATGTTGAAATATTTTTTTCTTTCATAGATTTCTCATGCAACTACACCTGTGATTTTATCTATTGACCGTGAGCTGATAACATTCAATTAGCTAAATGTCCGTAAGGCGTAAGCACCGGGGTATATATGAAACGCGTGGACTAGCCGACGTAGCTTTAATAGCGCAATCGCAAAAGCACGTACATTATTTTTTTTTGGAAATCATGATTGCTTTGTGTAGACGAACAATTTAAGTTTTCAAATTTTAGCTTAAGATCGTAAGCTATCAAAATCAGTCAATGTACTGATCTGCAATTGCGATAAAACTGAAATTGTGAAAAAAAAGATAGGGTAGATATTAAACCGCGCTGTCAAAAATATGATTTATGAAATTTTTTCTAAACGATTAAAACAAACAGATATGTTTGCTCGAGCTTTTCTTCAAGCCTTCAATATTATTCTAGGGTTTGTTTTTACGGAAAACCAAGCCTATCTGTTCGGTTTGTGATTGCGTAACTACTTTGAGTTTGCGAAATTCGAACTGGCCATAAAAGAAACTTTCCATGACACGGTTTACCAAACTAATTTTATTGTTTCGGGGACATGTGAGGCAATTTCTTTTAAAATATGCTCCGTGAACTTTAATACATATATAAAAACACAGTATAGAAAAGCCGTCTATCAAGTTCTAAATATTAAATAAAAATTGATAGATGATTTTAAAATGTTTTCATATTTATACGCGATTAATTTTTGCTGCATTGGTATGACTAAGAAGGAAATTCTATTAAATAAATTAATTAATAAATTAATAAATAGTTTGCCTACAGATGTATGTCGCAAACAGTATTGGATACAACAGGCAGAGGTGTTCAGAAAGAGTATTATATAGATTCTATATGGCATACACAAAATGTTCGCCGGAAATGTTAAAGACGACTATCCTCGTCAAACAGAGCGTATGTGTAACAGAAAATTATATTTTGATGACATGACTTGATAAAATGAGAAAAATGTTTTCTCAAATTCATTATTATTTCACATATACATTATTTGTGATAAAATTTTATAGGCAAAATATAGACAGAACGTATGGACGGATAACGACGCATATACTCGTCACTCACAGTTAACTGATTAATGTCCAAGTGATAACATTCTTCACCGGAAGTTTTCATAGAATGGTTTTTTTCACATATTGAATTATTCTTGAACGATACGACATCGAATCGAATCGAAATTGATGAGATATTTATTATTAAAAAATTCTTTACCCCATTTACCCCATTATTTCAGGTGATTAATGATCGCTTGCTTTTTATTGATCAAATGCTTTTTACACAGGAAAACAGGAAAAAAGGGATTTTCCCATAAGTAAGCGCCTTTTTAAAGTCACAACTTCGCGACTATGAATTATGCATATTCATGTTTATCAGAAAGGCGTGCTTCTAATAATGCTCTTTACGTTGTTATATTAAAAAATTAACAAAAAAATTAAATTGCAATAGCGACACAACGTGCTAATAATGTTTAAAACATTTTTTTGACAACAACAAAAGAAAACATCGATCAGGTGCCCAGTAGGGCACACTTCGTTTGTAAACATATTCGAGTTCGAAAGCGAATGTTGCTTAGTGCTTATAAACAAAACAAATGCATATAAACAATTTTGTTTCCCTCTCAGCGATTTCCTTGATTACTTGGCATCTCTGCAGCAGAGATACTAAATTTATTTGCCTGTGCATTTCTTAAGGTAGTGTTTTTGACTTTTCTGAGAGTAAAATGTTTTCTCTTCACATATTTTTGGTTGTGTCTGAGCGGCGCGCTTTTATATAGATTGTATAGATACAATTGTATGTATCTATACAATGCAATACAAGATACAATTGTATCTATAGATATCTAAATGTAGGTATTTAGATAGTTCACTCTGTTACATTCAGTTCATTCAGTTCAGTCAGTCAGTTAGTTAGTTAGTTTGAATTTAGTTTTTAGATGAGAGAGTTGTATAAATTTCCTATCGCATGAGATTAATATGAACGAAACGGAAGATGCAATAATATCCGATAAATTAAAATTAAATAAATTTGTTTCTTACTCTTCGAAAAAGTCACTTGAAATAATATACGTAAATATATATTGTTTCTCCTGTGAAAAGAGTAATGATTAGGATTTATAATAACGCCGAAGCAGTTAATAATCGTATTAATCGTATTTAAAATAAATATCTATCTATATATATATATATATATATATATATATATATATATATATGTAAATGTAAAACACGGGTAGTAATCAGAACGGATCTGGATTTTACACATAGAGAGATTTTATAAAAATAAGGAAGATATTAAAATATATAACATTTACTTTTCCAAAGCAAAAGTTGCGGTTGCAGCGGAATATTAACGGGATAGCTAGAGCAGAAGACATCAAATTTTTCATTCAACCACACCACATAGAAAGAAATCAACGAAAGCAAAACCAACTTCACAGTTTGAAAGATCAAACAGCAGGGAAAAAAATAACAATAACAATAACAATAATAAAAATAATAATAACAACAATAATAATAATAATAATAATAACAACAAAAGTTGCTAAAGAAATTTTGAAATGTTTGTTTGTGAAGCGGTATTTTATGAGTTTGTGTTGCCTTTTATGTTCATAAAACCAAAAACCACAAAAAGAGATCAAGTCATATATATTAAGAAATATAAAAACAACCGACAAAAAACCACTAAGCAGTGCAAAAACAAAACATATTAAACTTCAATTTATCTGATATTTAAGCATCGGCAGCGCTTCTACCGGACTTTTGTTGTCTGTAATTTTTGGCAATTTTTGCCTCGCTTGTGCGTACAAATAATATTTTGTCAGACTTTTCTTAAACTTGATTTAGCCGTTGTTTTTTCTCTTCTGATTATGTTCGGGGGCAATATTTTGTAAAAATAAAAAGGAAAATAACAAGAAATCCAAATTTGGCAGATAAGTTTTGCTCTTGTAAAAAAAAAAAAAAAAAAACAAACAAACTCGTCGCATAAACTGTTCTGTGGACATATATATATATATATAAAAGTAAAATAAAAAAAATAAAATTTTATTTCTAATTTAAAAACAAACAAAACGAAAATTGTGAGAAAGTCTTGCTTTACCATATACGAGTTACTTTTTATATATTGTCCTGGATTAAATATATTTAAAGTACTCGGATGCAATCAATGAATGTTTAAATTTTAATTAATTAAAAATAACTTGATAAAAAGAAAGAAAAACATTTTCGAAAATCAATAATTTTGAATAAAAACTTTAAATTAATAATTAATAGAATTTATAAAAATGTTGGATAAATCAAGCGGTTATTGCTCATTGGATTATGATGTGCCCATAACTAGACCCACGAAGATTAAGAAGGTTTGTAAAATATGAAAACAAATTCAATTAATCTCCTTGCGATAATAATCTGATAGCCTTAGTCAGCCTTATTTTACTCAGTGCAATAAGAAAAAAAATAACAAAAAAAAAAAAACCAAAAACTATTTTTTTTTTTATCTCATGACCATGTGTGCTTATGTGCCTCCAGAGAGAACCCTGATCCAATTTCAAGTAAACAAGAAAATCTAAACACGATTCCGTATATGCTCAACATCATAAAATCGCTAAGTAGACAGCTGCCTGGACTGCCACTAAGCGGTAGATACTATTTGAAGCAAAACAATGGTACTGCAAGTGGTGCAAGCGGTAGTAAGTGTAACTAACAAACATAATATTTTTATATAATAATAGACACGGCACACAGCCATCTGCCCGTCGAAGATATAAAGACAGATATGTTTTCACAATAGAGACAGACAAACAAACAAACAAACAAACAAACACACACACACACACACACACATACACATACACATTCACTTAAAACATAAATCTATATGAGTAAATACAAAAAAAAAAAAAAAAAAAGATGAAAACGTAGAAACCCATCTGTCAATGCGATAAAGAATAAGTGACGGTATGGCTGGCCAGTTGGCTCATCTTGCTGATTGCCTGCCTAATCGTCTCTACCTACTCGTGTAAATCCATTCGTTTGCTTGTCCGTCTGTTTAATGCATTTCAAAATTGCATCAAACATTTTACAAAGTGTCGAACAAATGCATAATTATACGTAAATGATTAAATAGTCGGACATATGATGATGTTATCAAACATCGTCGCATAAGCTAATGTAAGGAATGTCTTGAATTCAAAAAAAAAATAATAATAAAAATAAAAAACGCAGGCAAAGCAAGCAGATTGGGAGTGAGAGATTCAAAAGTCAGAAGATGTTGCGATCGAGGCAAAACGTTGAATTCTTCAATTATAGACGATTGTAAATGTTTCTCGTTTTTTTTTTTTTTTTATTTTTTTTTTCTTTTTTTTTGTTTTCTTTGCTGCAGTTAGCGATTAATTCAATTAGTTATGCTTTACATGGGGAAGGTATGCGTAGCAAAACTTTAACTTACTAACTACTAAGATATGGTAGCAAAAACTTTCTTTTCTACACGAATCGTTCTATTATATACATGTATATATATATATATATATATTTGGTTTTCTTTCTTTTTGCACACATTGGGATCTTTTCATAAAAATTTAGTACAATTTTTCCTTTTAAATTCTTTTAAAGATTCCAATAAAAATCTTTTCCACTTTTAAATCAGTTTTCTTCTTCTTCTTCTTCTCTTTACTACTATAAAAGTTTGCGGTTTTTCTTTTTTATTTTCATAATTTATTTTGTCTCTAAAATCGATTAACATTTCTTTTAGCTCATCGTCTCTATAGCTTTTTTACATATTTTTGTAAATAGTTTGCGACATATTTAGCAGAAAATCCCTTAGACAAGCAAACACTTATTCTGAACGCATTCGCATACGTTTAATGCCTGCAAATCTTCCAATGCGAGGCAATTATTTGACTGAATATAATTTGTTGGAATTTGATACACAGTCAAGATAATTGCCAAGAAGTGACATAAGCATCGAATTCAAGTAAATGAAAAACAATTAAAAAAATTATATCGACTATTAAACACTCAATATCACTACACTTAATACAGTTATTCGCAATGCCTTATATCTTTTCCTTTTTTCTTTATATATCATGCATGACTTTTCAAAGTAAGGCATTATAAGGATCATTGTCGATGTTCGCTTTAGGGCGAAAACATGTCAATGTACGAAATTAAAGCACCCTACCCAAATTGAACGCAAAATAACATGCACTGACATTAGACGGATAGACCCTACTCAGACTCACTCTATGAATTGATTAGTACAATAAAAGTAGAGGCTCGTTCAAGTCCATGTGGGTGTTACGTACAGCTGCAGAAATTAAATATACCTTGTACTACAACCGGTGTTGTATATAGCAATTCCAAATGTAACATGATCTATAGCTATAATGCTGTGTCTGTGACATTAGCACGATTTTTCCATTTAAATCGCGCAAACTCGATGCGCTTTTTTTGCTTAAGCTAGCAATTTTGTAACTGGTACAGTTAATAGCATACGTTTGTTTACTTTCGTCGAAAATTCCCGCTTTTTTCGACATGACTTTACGTTTTCAATCAAGTCGAAACGACATTTTCGGGATAACTTTTTCGAAGTTCGGAGTTCGGAGTTTGGAGTTTGGAGTTTGGAGTTTTTTCACCGGCCTTGATCAGGCAAATATGACGGTTGTAAAATGTTCAGTGTGTCTGCCTGTCATTTTTCTCAAAAGGGGCCAAGAGTTTGAGTGGCCACGTAAACTATGTGGCCACTGCGAAAAGAACTCATAACAGATGTAGAGTTGCTGTCTTTGTTATATTCTATATATTCGTCTACTATATGTAATGTAAATATTCTTTCGATCTTGAAGTCGTTATCAGCTGTAATGTATACGCTATTAATGAAAACTTTTTAAAATATTCAGTGTTCTTGTTTAAATGGGTTTTCGCCATTTAAATATTATGAACGTGCTTTTCGTTTAAAGCAGACTGAAGTTTGCTTTTTTAAACATGATATTAAAGCAACCACTTTGAATATATCGGTCAAGCTTAAAATTCTTATCTTAGCATTTGTTTATTTAGCAATATACAATAGCTTCATAGTATGCGTTATAATTATAATCAAGACGCATTATCAATATCTCGCTTACTTACAACGGTTCGACAACAATTTCGATCTTCGTGCTAACTTCATAGAACTTTCTGCGACTTGTACTATCACTTTAGTGTACGACAATGTTTGTCAATTCATTAGAGATAGAAAGTATTAAATTAAATTCAGTTACACTTGACCTATCAGTTGTTCAAACTTCATTTTCGGTTTTTGTTAACTTAATTTCTGCTTTAATGAATGTGACTTTTTTTTGTAATTTCAGTGAGTAAGTTAAAGTTAATAAGCGAAAGATTTTTAATCCATTATACCTGTATATGTTCTATTTCACTATTCTCTAGAATGTTTTTGGCATTTTTTAAAAGGTGTTTAGCCCTTTAGCTACTTCGATGAATGAGTCTTCTCAGGCAGTAAACATATGGGCGTGCATACTTTTTCGCTTTCTTATAGAAATTTTTGCGAACAATTGTAAATGTTTAACACGTTTCGCCTTTTTGTCCTTTAACCCTGGCGTCTAAAAGCACTGGAAATTTGCAAAAATCATAAACAATGGACGGATCCGTCTATTGGCTATGAAGATATCTAGCTTTAGAATTGATATCGCTATGGCTGGTTGATCAAAATAAATCTTTTATCGACATAAGCATCGACAATATGGACGAACCATACGAGTTGAGACACACTTCAGTACTTCAGTACTTCACATACAATTTTCACCACATTCCTAGCAGGACTTAATAATATGTTTATTTCATGGCGAGTGCGTTGATTTCTTCCTTTATTGATTTAATTAATGATTTGAATCTTTCAAGCTCACCGAATTCTTATCAAGAAATGTGTTTTTAACGGATATTTTACTGAAGGATAGTAAGAAGAACACAAAAACTGAAATCGAATACAAAAATATTCAACCCCTTCTCTAGAGAAAAGTACGACTTGAAGGTGAAATGCTTATCTTTGTTTCATATTTTCTTCTTTTTTTTTTTTTAGCAATTGAAAGTTTTCAAGCCCTCTTGTCTAGTCGGCACTTTAGCCGTGTGTGTTTAATGCTAATATTTGATTTTTCAATTTCATAAACGACGGTTGGAACGGTTTCCTTCTCAAATGAAACGTACACAAAAATAAGGCGAAAAAACATGTTATCTCTGTACTTAAAATATGCATAAATGTGGTCTTAAGATTTATCTCTTGCCGCTATACGTGTTTAACCAATCATAGAAAGACAGACGTATAAAAGATGACGGCATGATATTTTTCTCTTTCATTTTACAAATAATTTCTATGCGTATGTGAATGTCTACTGTGAATGTGTGAGTGCGCGCATGTAAATGCAACTTTTATGTGCATGTGTGTCAATTCTTTACGACAGATCAACCAGCATTTATCAATCATCTGTATGTATCAATGAAATGTACTGCTAGAGGAGCAAGTTGGTAAAATTCGTATGTCATAGAACGAATTTTGAATACTATCCACGTGAGCGTTACGCACATAGTTTACAAATATAATCGTATAAGTCGACCATCTTGCAGTTGAGCTCTACGCCTTTCCGGATCAGACTTTAAATCGTTTCCTTTTCTTCCATCCGTTTAATTGGCATACAATTTCAAGAAAGTTTTTCAAATTAATTTTGTTTGACTTGTTACGTGATCTGCTTACAGTCCACACTACTTGCGATGCAAAGGTGTAGTAACACGTAGAAGGGTCTGTCGGTCCGTCTGGACGACTGGTATCCTTTTGAATTCGGTATACCGATTTGCTTTGGCCCAAGGACAAACGCTATTGAAAATGTTTTGCGATCGGATGACTTTTCGACCACTTTCCCTAAAACGCCTTATTTTGAGAAGTGGTTACACGAACATTGCATTAATTACATTAATTTTTAACGAAATGGTGTAATCGATTTAATCATTAGTCGAGGCCTCAAAATTGGTTGAGTTTTCAAAAGCCATCCATCATGAAAATGAACGCAAACTATCAGCAGGTATAACCAGGGCAACTATTTCCCAGACATAAAAGAGGTTCGTGTTTCTACTTGGACTATTCTCAGCATTCTCACCCATTCGTCCTGAAGATACCCATATACCAGACGACAACCCATTGAGACTTGAGATTCTTTAACCGCACTACTCCTGCCTTTGGAACGTGCTACCAGCAGGAATCTTTCATACTATTTCAGATCTTTCCGCTTTCAAATCGTTCGCACATAAATACTATCTTCCTTCTTTTTTGCTTTTCTATCAATAGTTACCGTGTAATGGGAACATCCCTTGACTAGTTGGAGCAAACTTCTTAATATTACTCAATGAAACTTGGACCTGTTGCAATAACTCGGATGTGGACATGTAATCTTATTTTGTTTAAGAACATACCACTCGTATAACGTAACTTTGTCGCTTACAAATCGAAAACAAAATAATTTTTGTTATTAATTGTTGGGTATAAGAAATAATTTTAAAAAAATTGCTGAACACAATATATCGGGCGAGGGGAAGGAAATCTTTGTTTCCTTCACTAAGACTCAAATACATTTTGTTGATATTCAAAAAAAAAAAAAAAAAAAACACTTTATGTATGTATTTAGAAATGTTCCGTTTTGATCGAGAATCTTTTGTCATTTTTTTCTGATGCAACCACTATTCCGCTGCCGTAAGGCCTTTGGAATTTCTCTGTGAAAGACTGAACCGAATGAATTTCACAAGCCCGGCGTGCAGTCAATTTTACAACTTTAGGACCAATTTGCTCAAAGCGATAGAAAAGATAGTCGGGCGGGAAGTGTTGTAGGCTGCACGGTAGACGTTCGCAATAGTTATTGGCAGTAGAGAGGAGAACCAATTGTCGCAAATGGAAGAGCATTTGTTACTGTTATCTCATATCGTATCCACATAACGGGGGGTTCGTATTGCACTCAGCTTTATCCTAATGATTCAAAACTGCTTTTTTATTGAATGAGCGACGACCTAAAAGAGCATGCGCCGGGCTTTCTTAACGTTCAGTTGAAGTCGAGAATGAAGTCGACTTCCTCAACAATGAGCCAAGCTTTATTATCGGAAATGTTCGTATTAGTAACTCTGATTAAACAACTTCACCCACCCACCATAGAGATCAGAACTCTTTGTTTCAAACCTGTAAAGCATTATCACTTGATATTATGAAATAAATGAATTTCTTTGAGAATTTTAATGCGTTTTCAAAACTCAATCGATCACTCAAATATGGCAATATTTTCAATCAATTTCAATCTAACCTGTCTAATTTCTCATAACATGAATGTAATTAGTTAGAATAGTTATGTGCCGCTTTAAAGCCATCGATTGGAGCAAAATCTTTCCCGCCGCGAAATCTTCCCCTTACCTATTATTGGAAAATTATCGTAAATAATAACAATTAATTACTTCCTTGCATTACTAGCCATAAGTAATGCAATCAATAGCGAATCAATAGCGAACATAGAAATAGAAAAAATTCTAAAACCGCAGAATATATGCAATAACGGTTTATCTTTATTTAAAATGATGATCATATTACTATATGCTAAGTAAAGTAGATAAACGTACAATTATTACTTATGGCAAGAAGATGATGATGTTTAATGATAACTGATTGAATATCGGAAAAACTTCTTATTATTATTATTATTATTATTATTATTATCTGAGATATTAATTGTTATTGTTATTGTCGTAATCTCTGACCACCTTTCGATGCCTGTATACGCAGTTTATATGAATTAAGAGGATTTAATTTATTTTATTCTTATTTTCTTTTTTTTTTTTTTTTTTTTTATAATTTCGTTACAATTACTCAGTAACTAACTATTTTACTTGACTTCTCAAAAAAATGAGTACATTTTTCATGGTAAAAAAAAGAAAGAAAAAAATTTATTTGCTTTTGTTTAAGTGTTAAAGTCAATATGAGTCAATGGGTTTGCTTGAAAAACAAATACATTTCAAGAAATTGTTTTCTATCTAGCGCAGAGCGGAATGAGTACGTTTAGTTTGTCAAATCGATGGTGCGCTTAAGCAACGATCATCTGATAAACCGTTTAAGTAAATTTTTAGCATTGAATAGGGAAATCGGAGAAGTTGGTCAGTTAGTCAGTCTGCCTTAAAACTTTTTTTGAAACAATAAAAATTTCTATATTTTTTATTAAATTATTAATGCCTAGTACTTGTTTGACTTGCCTTTAAGGGGAAATCTACCGAGAGCATTACTCGTACATAACACGGTTACCATTATTGAATATAGAATGAGTTTGCCTTCCACATAGTCAACTTAGTTATGGTCTACAATGTTATCGTACATATTATATAGTTGAAGGAAAAGCATTCATCTTTCAATTTTCAAATTATTTATGCATTTATTTCAATCACTAGTAGGTATCTAAATATTCGATCTAAGCTCCTGTTGTACTTTATTTTTATTTATTTATTTTTTTTTTTTTAAACGATTTTATCAATATTCATTTATTGTGTATATTGGTTTTATCTTAAATAAACTCAAAAACAAAAAACCAACCTATGAATGTTTTCGGCCTGAATGAAGAAGAAAATAACGGAGCAATGATCGTCAATATACAAAATTTTTCATTTAACAGCATTTGCTTTGACATGATAAGATTGGAGATTGGTGTAGATAAATGAGTCTTAGTAGTAGAAGAGAATATTTAAAAAAGCAAACAAGCCAAGCAAGAAGATTGAAGCGAATGTCCACTCAATTCGCTATTTTCGTAGATATTTTTTTCAACTTATAAAAGAACGAATATGAAATATTTTTTTCCCCTTTTGTTTGTTTGGGCTAATTAGTTATTAAGTAAAGAACTGTCTTTGTCTCGTTCTTCACTTTTAATGAATGTCACCTATATGTGTATATAATGTTAGTTTAATGTGTCATACGATGAATTAAATTTATGAAAACAAATTCATTTACATGTCATTCAGTCTGTCGGTATATACGTTGATCTGTAGTGTGCCCATAATCGACTTGTTTTCGTATTAAAATAATTGTAAAACAAACAGATCCGTGAAACAATTAGGGATTTTACAAGGCCAAAGATATGCATAAAACACAACCAGCTCATTATACACATATTTTATTATGAATCGATATACAATATGGAATAAATGCAAATTTATTTAATTTTTTTTTTTTTTTTTTTTTTTGTTTTTAAACAGAACCTTTGTTTAACATTAATAAACACATCACACAAGAATCAATAATAATTTTTTTTCTACTTTTTTCTACGTAAAAACTTGCAATTAAATATGCTAAGGCGTCAGTCGTAATCCGCGGACTAAAAAATAAATATACAGGCGTCGCCCGTTTAACACGGTTTCGATACAGCACGATTTCAAAAAGTCGATTGTGCGTTATTTTCAATTGATTTGTGCTTTTGTATTGTATTGTACCCATCGATGAGGGATGATGGGTATACTTATTTTGTCGGAACGTTTGTAACGTCCAAAGAGACCGCACAAGGTATATGTATTCTTAATAAGCCTGAAATTTTGAATCGATTTTAGCATGTTCGCCAGTCCGTCTGTCCGTTTGTACAATGTCTTTAGGAAACATTTCCCTGACAGAAACATCGGAAACAGTTCTTGCATGCAAGTTGATATTGAAAATCAGTCAAATCGCCCGAAGGAAACGCCAACAACGCCCTGACAAACGCCAATGTAACAAAAACTGTGAGCACCTTCCCTTTCCGTGTTTGTTGCTTGTTACTCATGAAGTACACCACATAAACTGACACTTTTTTAATTCATCCTTTTTTTTTTTTTAGTAGGTGATAGGTGTCAAAGATTCGGTCACGACCGAATATAATTTTCTTATTTTTATATAATTTAGTTTAAAAAAAAATTTTCGTACAACACGGTTTCAATTCATCTCGGTACGAATTAACCCTGTTAGGCGGTTGATGCCACCATACACGCGTGTAAGGGTTCACTAACTAATGCTATGCACTTTTCCATTGGATTTAAAGACACAAAAAAATCCAGAAACTCTTCAATAAATTATTGTTAAGACTCACTCAAGTCTGATGACTTCAAAGTTTTTAATGTTAACGTCGTTTCCAGTTTGCTTTGACCTCTTATATTTTATAATAGGGTATGTATGTATACATTTATGCATATATATATATATATATATATCAATTTTTTATATATATGTTTCAATTTTTCCGAAAGTAAATTGCTTTTGATCCAGCCTTGACTTCTTGATTACCTAGCGTAGTGAGTTTTCAATTTAACCATGCCCGTCGTTCTTTTCTCTATCTGCGGACTTAATGATCTTAAAATTAATTCAAGGAACCTGATTCGATGCCATTGAATTAAGCCAGCGGGTCAGCGAAAACGTTGAACTTACCCAAAGTTATATTAAATTGAAATCATTAGTCGCCCATGACAAAGTGCAGTACACATTCTAAGTTGGCAACGACCTGCTATGCGCTATTTGTCGTTTAGAAACGTGATTATCACCATTAAAAATTATTTCGATGTTATAATTTTCATACTCACCATAGAAGGAACTCGGATTTGCCCTGTCCTGCTCTTCGAATCACAGATTCCACACAATACATACATTTTTAATTAGCGTAAAGTTCAGAGCAGATAGAATATTATATATCTATCTGTATTCAGATTCAGATGGAATTGATTGATAAAGCTGTTTGGAAATGGTTAGCTAGCACTCATTCCGGCAATTGTGATGGAAAGAGAAACAGTTATTTGTCTCAAATGCACTTAAGTAGATCTCGTTAAAATGTTCTGAAAATTGGACGTGAAAGTACACAAGTAAACATATATGTTATACTCTGTATGAGATATAAATCTAAGACGCGGTTCACGCATGTCTTGGGAATATTTTAAAAAATCAGTATAAAAATCACTACGACCTGACCGCATAAATTCTCCCGTTCATTTTAAGGCAAGAAAAAGGGGGAATATAACTTCATACCTATTCCTCAATGTCCTGATCATCAAGTTAAGTTCAAAAATCAGCTGAATCGAGTGATCGATTATCGAAAAAATATAAACGAAAACGTCAGAGTAGAATAGACAAAAGTCAAAGCAAGCGAAGACAGACAGACAGATTTTATTATAATAATTGATTGAAAGAACTGCTTAACCATACATAATAAATACTTCTTTCTATATATTGCAAGATTGACATTTTTCGTGTGATATAAGTGACAAATTTCTTCTTCTTCCGTTTTCTTTTTCCTTATTTTCATATAAATTTCATTTCAAAAGGAATTCATATAAAAAACAAAAAATTTTATAAACACACACCTATTTGTTATTTGTTTTTTTTTTTTTTTTTTTTTTTTAAATTGTTTTGAAAATTTTTTAATTTAATATCATTTTCAAGCCGGTTTAGCAATTAAAATATTACTTTGAAATGCATTTTCCCCTCCCCATGCGCAGGTAGTGTCATTTGAATAAAAATTCAAAAGAAATATAAAAAATTTACATAAATTACATGTGCTTAACATAGACCACCATTCACGCCTTGCAACTCTAAACGCATGCTTTTAAATAATGTTGAGAGTGCAAAAAAGGAAAAAAATTAAAAAGAAAAGCAAAAAAATATTAAAAGGAAAAAAAATTATATATAATTATGTTTGTTATCATTTTGTGCAAAGCAAGTGCGAACACAAAGATTTTAATATCGTTAGTATGAAAAGTGGCTGACTAGCCGGATGTCCGTCCGCGCGCATATGAAACAAGCCTTTAAGTGTCTGAAAAAGCAATTAAATGAAAATTTTACATGAGCATTAACAAATTTATAAATATATATATATATATATATATAAGTGAGCAGTACCTGTAAAAAGTATACGGAATTATTTCATTTGATCACCTTCAATTATACATAGGTACCGTCATTACATGTGACGCAATATTACCATCGTTTGATCGATTATGCTTTTTTAAATTTTCTTTTATGTCTTTAAATGCGTTATTAACACGAAAACAACTTCAACCGCATTGATTGAATTTTTGGCTGAAAACTCTTACACAATAATAACTTATCCAAAAATTCATGTAAGACGTAATAGTTTCAGATTTTAAAAAATTTATTGCGGGAAATAGGAGTTTTGACAGTCTTCTCAAATCAGTCAGTGGTTAACAAAAAAAAAAAAAACCTTAAGTTTTAATAGATCAGAGTTTATCATAAGTTCAATTGCCGCAGTAAATCTCGATACAGTCCATCCATAATAATATGTCTTTAATATGTTAAATTCCGGGTACTATATATACACTCAGTGCATGCATAACGTATAAAGAAATAAGAAAATTATTTTCAAAAAAAACACAATAAAATCCGTTAAAACTGAGGGAGAAAATTAAGAAAAATCTTATTATATTAACGATTAAGTTAAGTAAAAAGATAATCCAAGGTTAAATGTATAATCATCAACACTTTTCAAAGCACAATGATTTATGAGTTTTAAATAGGATTTTGAGTTTCTCTTCATTTTATTTAATTTATTTTTATTTTCTTTTTCTTCTTTCACTTTCTTACTGCTTTGCGTTTTAAATGAGGAAATCAATTAAACGTTTGGTTAAATTATCAAAGTCCGCAAATTAGTTAGTTATGCGCTTACATTAATAACACAGATTGCATATGACTACGAACTTTTTTTTGGGATTTGAAGTCATCCATCAAAATACACTAAAATATACGCTATACCCGTAGGATAGAAATGGAAGATAATATCAGTTAAATTACCGCAATTTTTTTGTATTTTTTTTTTCTTAAAGCGGGTTACGATGTCTTCAATACAACTCACAAAACTGGAAAGAAATTATTGATCGTTTATATCGAATTTTTTATACCTTCAGCTTACTATTTAATAATAAATACAATAAGTTAAAGAAAATGACTTATGAAAAATATATATAAAAATATATATCGCATAGGCATAAGCAATTAGTTTGTTGAAGTACGGAGCACTGTCCTCTTAGAATTGTATTATTGCATTCTTCATGTGTGTGCCGCTTCATCAAATAATATACTTCGACTTTAGTATATTGCTTAGTCGCAAACTGAATACTTATGCTAAACGACGACTGCGACGAGTAGAATACCTGACAAAATGAAAAGCTACATGTCACATGCGTAGTCAAGAAGGTAAGTGTGTTGATGCGCAGTGTTCGCGTTCGGGTTCAATCCTCAAGTGCGGTAGAGTTTACTTTGGCCGTAGCTACCGTAGCGTACCGGTTGGGTACACGTCCCCTAGGCTGCGGCCACCAGCTCCCTATTCCATTCCCCTTTATCACTGCTTTTTGCCCGTCAACGTGTTACACGCATTGAAGACATCTCCTGAGTGATTGGTAATATTTAACAAAAAAAAAGTAGACAAAATATTTTCACACTTTAGCTTCGTGTTAGTGTACGAAAAGTCGAATTCAAACTTATGCAATTGATTACTGGAAAAGGTAAGACTTTTGCGATCAATTCGGACCAATGAAATTTGTAACGGTAAATATAATTGCAAAGCAAACTTGTACGCCCATTAATTAAGAAAATTTACTGCTTAGGGTTTTTAAGCATATTGTATGCAAGTCCGACACAACCTCGGTTAAGGGCTTAACTATAGAACAATTGTATTTACATTAGGTCTAATTTTTATTATACAACTAAAGCATTGTAGTTTCCCAGATCGCCAATGGTATAACATCACGGCATATCGATACCATGGGCTAGCGAACTGTATACTTTTCCCGCAAAAATCTGGGTTGACCATCTCTGAAGTTAGGCACGTTTTCAATCATTGAAAAGAAGGTTTTTTATTATTTAAGCGTAATAAACGCTTAGTTGAGGCTTACGTAAAATATTACTAAACTCATTGCACTTCGGACATCTAACATTTGCAGTGAAATAGTACACATCTCCGAGTCAACATGCATGTCGACATGCAAGAGAAACGATCACGAACTTATTTAGGATTTACTAGACATATCTTAAAGGCCTCCTTCCAAGGTGCGCAGAGGTTTCTTAGCTACTTTGCTCTCTCTCTCTGTCTCTCTCTCTCTCTATCTCTCTCTCTCTTCATCAAAGCTGCACATTATCCCATTGATCTGGAATCAGGCTTAAACAACATCTCTACAGAGTCCTCAGTCAATTTCTTAGCATTAAGTTTAAATAAATGCAAAAAATTATCGCTCTAAAAATTGAGCATACCTTGGAGGGACTATTTGAAAATAAGCTTTAATTTAATTTGCTCATTGAATTCAATGAATGTCATAAAACACTGATCGAAAGCAGATACATCGCAAAAAGATTGCATATGTCGTTGGTTAGATCTATACTTGTATACGCATCTGTAGTATGATCTCCGCACTATTCTTGTCACATAGGCGTTATTAAAACAGTTTAAGGAACAATTCTTCCCTTTTCCCTTAGGGTCATCAAGTTTCATTAGCATCATATGAAACTCAATATATATATATATAATAGCGTTATGGACGGGGATATTTAGGTAAATTCATTTGGAATATGAAATTTTTTGAACGAAAATGGGACAATCAAGGCAACATCTAAGGCTTCAAGGTCTCAAAACAATACAAACTGTGGAAAAAGTTCATTTACGAGCTCTAGGTGAGTAAATGAAAAGAATTATGTGCAAAAGTTTTCTCTTCAACAAAACTATGTTAAAACATGAAGTAAATAATTCTAATAGGTTGGAGGGAAAGTTCTGTCGTATTTTAAATAGGCAGGTAATTTTTCTTGTAAATAAAAATTTAACATTTAACAAGTCGAGAGATTGCAGAAGAGTTTGGCATACATCACACAACTGTTGGAGATCGTATTAAATCTCTTGCGTTTATGTTAAAGCAAAGTGCGTGAGTTCCACGCGGAGAAGAAGGGAAAAGAATTTGTCTGATCGTATAAGAATGTGTTCACCGCACCTAATTAGACACAATGTGGAGCCGTTTTTGGACAAACTGGTTACTGGAGATGAAAAGTGGACTGCAAACCGGAAACATCATCAGCAACAGTTCGAAAACCAACTATCCATCAACGAAAAGTACTGGTTTGTTTGCGGCGGGACAGGAAAGGTCCAGTGTATTACAAGTTGCTGGAACAGGGAAAAAACATTAATGCGAATCTGTGCTGCAATCAGTTGGATAAATTGAATGCAGCTATCAAAGCAAAAAGGCCTGCATTAGCGTGTAGAAAAGGAATAGTGTTCCACCACGATAATGCTCGACCGCATACTGCAATGGTGACACTGAGATGGGAAGTCCTTAGTCACTCATCGTATTCACCTGACATTGCACCATCTAATTATTACCTGTTCAGATCTCTGCAAAATTATCTAACGAGAAAAAAAATTCAAATCTTTTGCAACTGTTTCTAAAACAGTTGACAGCTGACTATTTGAACTCCAAGGACGAGAACTTTTACAACACAGGAATTCAGAGGTCACCTGAAAGATGGCTACAGGTTGTAACAAATAACGAGGCATATATAATCGATTAATATAAATGAATTCAAATATTTTCTTTAAAATACGACACAACTTTCGCTCCCACCTATTATATTATATCTTGTCGTTCATCATGTTTCGACTGTTGTTCAGTTATTCATTTGAATCAAGTAAACAAAATTTGCAATAACTCCATTACAGTACTTCTTCTAGTGTCTTTTTAATGTACTTTACTTTCTGCCAGATGGATCGGCGACACTGACATCAATAGAAAAGATTGATTTTATCTAATAAATTAATATTTTCATTGCTTTACTCTGCGTATGGATAAGACACGAATCAGAAACTCACAGTTAAAAAAAGAAAAGGAAGCAAATTCAATTCAATTTCAAATTTTATATCCTTTCGAGAAAAATGTACTGATCTAACGGCTGACCGGTGTTATAAAACTAAAATGCATTAAGTAAAATTATACAATGATTACCAAAAATAAATTTAAAAAAAAAGTTTCTTATGAATTTGTTATCATTTTTCATTCCTTTCATTCCTCTAAGATATTTACAACGACTACAGTCAGTCAGTCAGTCAGTCGATTATTTGTTAGTGCAGTAAGTGCAGTAACGATGCATTTCGTTATTTAGACAATTTTAAAAAGTAAATGAAAGCAATGATATATGTATATGTTCGGAAGGTTGGTTAGTCTCTGTTGTCGATTTACGGCACAGCGGGCGTTAGAGAAATTTATTTATTTTATTAAGTGTGACGTAATTGCGTTTGAATGATTTCTTCACTCTTTTTTTCGTCTTTTATACGTTTATTTTATTATAATGCTTTACTCATTGTTAGTCCGTTACTCATATTTGAGCTCGTTATCGATTTCGCAAGATTAATCTATTGGGCAGGGGAATATTCCAAAGGCCAAATTCTGATTTTGTTTATTTGGTTTTTCGAAATGCAAAGCAAAATGCTTTATATATTATATGTAGCGTAAATTTTCGAAATTGTTGTAAAAAAACAATTTAATCAAAAGTTCTTGGAACTTTGTCTGCATGCATGTAATTAAATGCTATGGAAATGATTGCGTTGGAAAATTAATGAATCACACGTACATGAAAAAATGAATAAACGAAGAGAAATAATATAAAATAATTATAATATATTCAGCTTAACGTATATTCTTCAATCTTGCATATACATGACGAAGCTTTCAATTCCAATTTATTTAAAATCTATCCGCATGAATGACCAAGTAGGCGACTAAAAACTCAATGGTCGCGGTTTCAAATCTCACGAGCCGTAGAGTTTTCAATATAGGCAACCAGGCGATCTAAGCTACGATCCGGCAGCCTTTAAATACACACTTGTAAATTTATTTGCAAAATACAACATAGACAATAAATAAATAAATAATTTAAAAGGTATTAGTGTATAGCGGGAATGAAAATATTTTTCATGCCTTTTTATGCCTATAAACAGCATTTTTTCATAATCTGTTGCCTTTATTGGCTATACGGCATTTATCTATCTTATTGAAATCACATGGAGAATATATTTGAGTTTTTGCAAAACATCTTACATAACATCGATGCGAGAGTGCTTACTTCTTGCTGCTGACGGAACAATCTCAAAATTTCCGCCCATCAACAACCATTCCATATAGAGACAAAATCTTCTCTTCACTTCTTTTCCCTTTTATAGTTGTTTGCAACAATAACAACAACAAAAAACAATTCGCAGGAATAAATGTAAACTTTGATAAGTTGATATGTCAAAAAAAAAAAAAAAAAAAAAAGAAATTTAAAATTCTCATACCCCAAGATTGTTCAATGGAAATTTTGCTGAAAATGTCACTCAAGGGTTGACTCATAAGTTTCTCTATGCTTCCTTTGGAGGCGAACTTTAATATCGGGACCAACATGACTATTTTTACATTGACCCTTGAATAGCCGCCTGTAATGGTTTTCATGTAAAAATCTTTCAGTTCGTTGCAGAAAACACTTGCACTTATTTTCGTTCAACGTCTAGGCAGAGGTTAATAAGTTTTTAAACCGTCTTTAACTAGTCTTGCCGTTTGCGAGAACGGGTATTAAAATAGAACATATCCGACAAAATGAGGAACAAACACACATGGCACATGCAGAGTCTTTTAAGCATATTTATAAGAGTTAGAACTGAAAGAACGATTCTAGAATACCCTTACCATTTTCGCTGGATATAAAGTTCGACGAGTTTGAAATGTGATGCTATAGCTTATGTAAAACAACTCAAGATTTCAGAGCCGCTCAACTCATGTAATACTAATCCTATTAGGCCGCATTATGATAGGTGTATAAACTGAGAGTCCGTAAACAATTAAAAAGAAGCAGCATTGTGATGTTTAGTAATTCAGCAGCAAAAGCAACTGGGTTTTGAAAAGAAACTAAAATTCTAAAAAAAAATTCCTTATATTTAATTATTATAACCTCTCTTCAACCCAAGCAATAACGCTTCGCAGGCTTGGGGAAAAACTGATTGTGTTTATAGTGTAGACGTGATATCAGTGTCAGCAAAATATGTCAATAGTTGGTTTGTTTCCACGACACACTCTGCTCGGCGAAAGTCTTTAAAACATTGAGAAAGACCGCCACATTTCTACCTATGATATCGCTGCCGAATTAAATCTTTGATTAAAAACAAAAAAGTGTGCCACTTACAATCATAAAGTATGAGAAAGATTGTGGTTCAATGTAGATGAAATTGGAAAAACGTTCAGAAAACATTGCTTAAGGCTACAAAAGATAAACGCCAGTCATGCTGCTTCAATTCAAGCAAATGAGCGCGCCATTGAAGCATCCCTAAATGATCAGAAGGGAAATCTCGTCTTCCATCACAACAATCCCAGGCGACATGCACATCCTTAAGGATTAGACAAAAAGTGAGAGAGAGTTTGGATCCAACATACCGCCAGGTGTTCTCCCATTCCACTACCATTTCCTTTTCTCTCTCTCTCTCTCTCTCTCTCTCTCTCTCTCTCTTTCTCTCTTTCTCTCTCTTTCTCGCTCTCTTTCTCTTTGTGTGTCTCTCTATTTGTAAAAGTCTCTTAACAGTGTAAGATTGCCTTCAAAAGGGAGTAAAAAATCACCTGATTTTAGTCCTTTCTGCTCAGCTATTGCGGAAGTTCTGCAGTGATAACGTAACCAGAAAAATTGCGAACTATTGTCGATCAAAACTCTATGTATTTCTCTTATTATAATATAAATGATATGTATATATATATATATATACATATAAGAAAAATATGATTGACTTTTGATCAAAATTCGCCGTTTTGCTTAATATAACGTATGTTGTGTCTATAGATTGCATGATAAATTTAAAGTACAGTCAGCTAATTTTAATGACCTATGTCCACTATCGGAATATGAAATCAAGAAGAGCCTTCAAAAAGTGTATGTCCTACAAATCAATATTTGATCTCTGCATCGCCTAGTGATGATTTTTAGAAATTAGGTTAGAAAAATAGAACTTGATGCATATACTCAATGTTAGCCACAAATTTCGCCTGAAAATGAGTATAATCCGTCTACAATCGTACCTATAATAACCTATAAAAACAACAAATTTATGCAGTAGATATCTGTATAACGTTTACTGCAATCGTTTAAGAGCGTGTTCATTACAGTTTGTTACAAAAATGGCCGCAATTCTTCAACGGGCGAGAAATTAATACAATTACCAAAGACTTTTTGCCTTTCTTACCGTTCCTTGTTTATCTCTTATCTCTTAGAAAATGACAAAATGGACTGAAGTTGAGTTTAACGTAACGTAAATACAATTTGGGTCATGTTTTTTTTTTTTTTGTAAAAATTTTCTATGAAATATTTCTTTTAACGAAAAATTTCCTAGAAAATGAAAAAATTTTCTTTTAAATAATTCTGAAAAATTTTATTTAATTATTTCTAAAGACTTCTTTTAAAAGGTTTATGAGAGTTTTTTTAATATGAATTTTTTTTTTGGTTTTCTCTCTTGCCTTGGAAAAGAAGACAATAGATTCCTGTGTTATGAAACAGTAGGTCGCCTGCTTGTGAACGTAATGTGCATTATGTTGTGGTATTTAGGATTTAACCCAATTTGTTATTTTTATTTATTTTTTTCTTTTTGCATATTTGATAACAGTAACTTAGTAAAAAAAAAAAAGAAAAAAGTAATCTATTATAACAATGCTCTATTTAATGTAAGCAGTTTTTATATGCACATTTTAAGCGTCATTCAGCAACTTCAAAGTAAAGCGCTAATAACTTTAAGATAACATATAGTAATAAATAATTTTTTTTTTTAATATTTCACAGACTCTTTTAAAATTATTTTCCTAAGAATAACAAATATATATATATATATATATATATATATATATGTATATATATACGCCTGTATACATATGCCTGTATTATATGGTAAGGAGTCAGCTTGAAGACAGTGTGCCCAAAAAAAAAAAATATGGAGAACTTTTTTTTAATGAAAAATACACGCGATTCGATTATCATTGTAAACATCTTTAAGAAAATTTCATTGAAGCAATAGCAAATTTCGTGTTGAAGCAATAGAGAGGACGAACTACGTCCAAGAAGATTATCGGCCTTAATCACGGATAAAAATGTCAACAACAAAATAGGGACCACTAACCGCCATTTACATATTAAAAAGATGTATGTAGGAGGTACTCTTGCGATATTAATTATAATAATTCAATCAGTTTTAGAGAACGATTGCAGTTAGTTCTTTGGCTTTTTAAATTTGTTTTTTTTCGAAAGCAATTATTTTTCTTTTCTTCTTCAAAGGCATGAATTTATGCATACGAACTGGATACGTTGCAAATCGCTGTCGTGTTAAGTTGTGAAGCGAAACTGACGAAACGAATCTTCGCTGACAACAATTTCCAATTATTAGAAAAAAAAAAAAAAAACAAACTGATAAACTAACAAACGAAATGACATGCAATTGCTCTCAGATATTAACGGTAATTGTATTAAGAAATTATTTTTCGCAAAAATTTAATTCCCTTTATTTTTTGAACACTTGAACAATTACATATATTCCTTTTTTAAGTTGAAAGGAAACAATTGTCATGCTTTGAAAGAAAGATGAAAAGTAACTTAAAAATGCGTTTCATTTGGATCTTTTCAGGTTCCACAACATATAAAATTTCTTTTAGTTTACCTTGAAGTTCTGAGTATCTATTAGGTGTCACTCTTACACTCTAACAACTAGTAGTTTTTGCTTTATTTTTGATAATTTTGCTGAGCGAATTCGATATCCATGACTTGGGATTTAAAGAATACGCCGCAATGATTATGATTAGGCCACGATGCAATAGGATTACGAAAAACGAAATTTGTTTGGACGAGAAGTTAAAGATATTTCGTCGGATTACCTTTGTTTTTTCGTTTAGTTTGGCTTATATTGTAGACAATCTTTTTGGTACTGATTTAGCAATAATTCTCGCCCTTGGTCGTAAAGATAGTCCTAAGCTATATTAGAATCACAATTATCGATATACAATGATATGCAATGTTTGTAATAACCATTCTGACCCACTCTGGCCCTTATCAATATGATGAAATTATGGCGTTGTTTTTTTTTTTTTTTTTTTGCTTTGCTAATTGCAAGCGGCTGATTATTATAACTGGGCGAGTAGCAATTCAATGGTCGCGGATTCAAAACTCAGATGCCGATAACCTTAGTAGTAGGTAGTCCTTTAAGACTTTAATCTCAGAATCACCATCTTTGGCTAAATTAATTATAATAATAACAATTCTAAAAGTGGCTCCATTTTCTTGCTTGCCTTTGCTAAGAAATCTTCAATATATTCTTACAGAAACCGATGAAATCTTTCTTACTTTGTCTCTGCAAAACTTAAACACTTTGCTTTGCTTTGTGATAATTTTTGACTTCTAGTCTTCAGAACTTTAATAATGAATGCTCTCGACTTTTGTATGGAATTTCTCCAAGTTTTTAAATATGAGTTTCACAATTAATACAGATCACAAAGCATCATAGCATATTTTAAATATGAGACAGAAACGTTCCGCTAATTTCGTATGCATGTGCACTTGTATGCGATAATTATTGACCGAAACTCGAACTGCCTTGCTTTTGATGTATTATCCGTAAGCATTTATTTTTTGTTTATTATTATCAACATCTTAAGCTTTATTCTATACGAAGTGATTTCTGCATCTGTTGAAAATCTTTCAAGGAAAGTTCAGCTTTAATGAACTCATAAATTCTGCTTACAAATCCCCAAACGGAGAATTACGTATAAATTTATAACAGAAGACAAAGAGTTATGCACATGTGTATTTGTACATGCGTACCAATGTTTATGCACTGAAAGTATCGCTAGCGGTGTTTTCTTTGATTACAACTTTTTTTTGTCGGAATGCATGTGCTTACGCTTTTTATATATTCCAGTAATGAACTCAGAATTATTGTGTTATGTTTTCAGCCTATTAATAATATATATATATATATATATATACATATATATATATATATTGTTTTATTACGTTTCTATGTTTAACAGAATATTTATGTTATCTCCGAGTTTAGCGTGCAACGTAATCGCGCAATTTTAGCTTGACAGTAAGTGAGAAAGTTATAAAAGTCTTAGGACGTAGTGACATAGTTTATGAATTTAAATTCATTTTATGTCAAGTTCTTTCCGATGCTAAGCAAATGCGTAAAATATGAGCAACATTTCACCACGATTTTGTATCATGTCTTTTATGCTTGAAGAGTAAAGTTTGTACGCAAAAATCGCGAACATTAAACTCAGTTGCAAGAGCTTTCTGCAGAAGCAAATATGCTTTCCGTTTGTCGTAGTGGATAAAATTAATTTAAAAGAACAAAAAAAAAAAAAATTCAAATCTTGTGCACGGTATTAGGACGCGACTATGACGCGACGTGATATAACATATTAATTGTAAAGTCCAGAAAACTGAATGAGTATAATGCAAACATTAAAAAAAAAAAATTAAAATAAAAAAAAAAAAAAAAAAGAAGAAATTAATAAAAAAAAAAGTGCACATTGTTTATAGGGAAATCGAAGAAAAACGTAAACAATTATGTTCAATTGTAGGGCTACCGCGACACATACAACCGTCAAAGACCGCAAATACCGCACATACACAAACAATATGTAATACAGATGTGTGTGGCATTATGATGTGATCGAACTCTATGGGCAAAGATATAAAATTTTATGTACACATGTGCACATGCATGCATACAATTATAAATAATTATACATATCGGAATAATAAAATAACATGGAATTATGATATTTATTGCAATATAGTAAAAGAATAATTTTTTTTTTTTTTGTTTTTTTTTTTCATTCAAAATAACAATAAAATAAACAATAACATAATGAAAAACCATAATATGTAATGTAGTGGAGTAATGGGTGGAGATGCACCCTTCACTTTAGGTAAGTGTAGAAAACTCGTGACTATGACTGTCGTTTGATTGCGACTCTATTAGTAAACTGATTGAATACATTTTCAAGCAAATTGTTATCGTTAACAGATATTTTTCGCGATCATTTCAAGGATTTTGTCATGGATTTCATCGCTCGATGGCGAATGTAAAAACGTAACTGTACAATTGCTGTACAAGTACTTGTCAAGTACTCAAAGTAGCAGGATATTGACATTTATCTCAATTGCATCGCTTATTGAATCGATAAATTTTTTACAAAATTGTGTCAATTATTTTAATCAAGCTTGTGCTTGATTAACTCATTTTCCTCTTCTTCTGTCGCCTCGTTCGTTACTATACTATAAAGAAATTTAAAAGAAATCTTTTACATAAGTTTCGATTTTTTCCTACATATGTGAACATAAGAGGGTAGTAGCCTTGTGACTTCTTTTATAACATCCATGTTATATGGGCACAATGGTGCTATCAAAAGTTAACTTTCTAACATCTAACTGGTATTTACATTTTTATAATATTCTGCCATGTACAATACGGTACAGTACCGTACTAACACGAGTATATTTCGAAAGCTTCGTTCCTAGTGTTTTTTAAATATGACGTGTGGACGCCATAATTCGTTCCGGACAGCCTGTCTAAAGTAATAAAGTCTCCTTGAAAATGCAATAAGAAATAAATTTTTTTCAAAATACCTGCGTAAACCATATGTCCTAAAATATACTGTGATGCGCTTATGATCAACCTAAGCACCGTTGAGTTGAGAGCTGTCAACTCAACTTAACCTATTGTATGTGATACGCGTACGCCTACGTAGCTATAACTCTCTATAGTCAAAATGTATTCATGCGTTTATATGTGTTTATAGTAGAATAGAAGTAGGAAAAAAAAAACTTATGTTCATGTTCTTGATGTTCTGGGCATGACAAAGCAAAATGATGTTCGTTGAGCAGAACATGTGTTTGAAGAATCGAAAGAGATTTAGGCTATGTGAAAGCGGGGCAAAGGATACTCCACTGTAGTCGACATCCGCATAATCTGCAGGTTTGGAGCAAAAGCCTCCAAACATTCATTGGAACGACTCACAGGCGACGAAACGGTGCCCAAACTTTCGACATCCTTGATCATTGGCCTGGCAGCTGTACTGTGTCTGTTATGTACAACTCCATCCAGGGCAAGTGTTCTGCACAGAATCAAGTCGATCATGTAAATTCTTTAACAGGACTGCACGGCTTCCTCAGCGTTTTTATCTCCTCGTTCTGGATTTGCAACAAACTCTCGCGACCTGTCCTTCTTTAACCAAATTGCCCGACTTTTGAGCCACCTACCATAAGTTGTCTTACCCATCGTGCCTGATGTCTCCATTTTCAAGATGGACGCTTACAAATGCACCCGCTCTCCACCCCTCTCTCCGCGCAAGTCTTCACCACTATGTTCGCCCGTGTAGAGGACATCCCCTCTATTTTTATATGTTTTTATAAAAAAAAAAAAAAAAAGAAAAACAAACGACTGTTTCGAGTTATATATCTTAAGGCTTTCGGCTTTATTAAAAACTCTACCGCACTTGACATTTGAATCCACCACGATTGCATTGAGTGGCTAGTCGAGGAGACCTCTACCTACCTGGCCACTCAAACGCATGTCAATTCTTAATAATTGTCATATGTTCTGAAAGCTCATAACGTTATATATGTATATATGCATGTATGAATATGTATGAACTTATCTTTATTTAATGCTTCAGGCATATATTTTGTTAACCATAAGACCCCTTACAGAAAGTTTAATAAACATAGGATAGATAAGGACGCAGGTAACTATGCACCTAAATCTTATAGGCAACGTTGTCACCTCAGGTTTCACTGTATCAAAATTCTTACTGCACAAAAAACACAGAAAAAAGAAAGAGAATTAAAACAAAAAAAAAAAAAAAAAAAAAACCAAAAGAAAAAATTTCAGTTTTTAAGTCAAGTGCAGGGTAAATATGTAAATATAGACAGATAAACCTATTATTTGTGTGCTTGGTTATAAGTGCGTTTCCTACTTCAGTTTTCAACAATATGCCAAAGTTCATTCTCATTCACTTAAAATCCGCACACATATGCGAAAATGCCGTGAATTTGCAGTTTTTTCCTTCAACAAAATCTAAACATTTTAAATGCAAGCCATAAGTGTGCATACATATGTTTATGTAGCCATACATTTGTTTGTGTGTGTGTGTGTGTTTGTTTATAAATGTGCTTGCGTTCAATTAGCATCATGTTGTGTACGAAGAAATAAATATTAAAACAAATAAAAAAAAAAGAGAGAAATGGAAATAAAAAATCAAATTGTAACTCTCGTGCAAAATGCTTTTAAGTAATTTTGAATACAAGCAACTTAGACACACACTCACAGACCATTTAAATATATATATATATATATATATATATATTTATGTATATATATATATGTGCACTTCTATAGTGATTTCCGTACAAAAATGTTAATATTTTCTTCTTCGTTTTTCTTCTTCTTCTTCTTCTTTTTCTTTTTCTTCTCCTTTTTTTTTTTTTTTTGAACTTAAGAAATTCACTCAAAAAATTCTTTTAATCATCGCCAATTGAGGAATGCCTTCACCTTAATTAAAAAAAAAAAAAAGGAATTCTTTTGTCAGATAAACGCTTATATGTATATATTATGTAAATGCTTGATCTTAACTAAATTTCAAATTGATTCTCATTAAAAATACAATTGAATATCTTCATTTCTATTAAAATATTGCAAGGGACATCAACATACAATAAGTTAGAAGCGCGTAGAAGACAAAAGTCATTCTTGTGGGCATCTGCTGCAAATGTTTATATGAACTCGTAAACTCCTAACAATTAATTACTGTTAATATTATAAGACAATATAAGAGATTTGTCTTCATTTGATCTTAAAAGAGCGGAACAATTGAATATTTCAGTCGATTTATATCAAATACCGAAGGATATCTATTCATGCATCATTAAATATATACCTGATGAATATAGAAAATTTAGATAAAAGAATTTTGCCTATAATTTCGAGCGAAATTTTCATAATAATTGCTTAGCTGATATCATTTTATAGAAATTTTTTTTTAAATTTCTTAAAAAATACGCCCCTTAAAGACAAAAATATTAATATAACAAGTAATAATAAATTATTATTTTTGCTTGAATCGAATAACTATGAAACTCGAATCGAATTGATTATGAAATGAAAGTCCCGCTGTAACTGTGAAAAGATTAGATATCAAAATTTTGATATCACTCATTGAACATTACGCCTATGTCGATATTGTGAAGGCAAAGCCAAAAGCTAAATGAAAGCTTAAAGAATAATTGATATTCAATATTGAAAAAAACTAAATCGAATCAGATTTCTTGATTTAAAATGCAAAACTTGATCTCCACTAAAATGTCACGAAAATGACTTTAATTATTCTTATAGATCTTTTTATTTGAAGCGAGTAAATATTATGCAAATTTATTTAGATTAAGCGATTTTTGTTTGGGGCATTACGAAGAAAGCGTTTGAAGCTTAGAATCAACGCTTGAAATGCAGCAAATTCTTAACCAAATCACTTCAGTTCACGTTGGACCTTATGTGTAAACTGTACTAAATTAACTCAGTTGATTCAATTGAAATGCAAACCTGTTGTTAAAAATTTATATATGAAATTTAAGTGAACCCAAAATCCTCGTAAAAGAAATCTTGCGATGAGATTATAAAAATTGATTCTTGTGGGTTACAATTTTTAATTTTAGCTCGAAACTATTAGATGAAAACTTTCAACTTTGGTGACTATCAAAATTAATTAATTTTTTTTTTCTTTTTTTTTTTTTTACACGTTAGTTTTGTTTAACAAAAAAGAAAAGAGAAATACCTTACGATCTATTTATATACATTTGCTCTCTTCGAGATATAGTTTTAGATGCAAAATAAACAGCTCTATGTTGATAAGCATTTTAATCGCATCTCTATAAGGAAACACCAATATATCTGCTCTTCATTTTCATACGTACATAGTATAAGTGGTTGTTGTGTTTGTGTATTTGTTCAGCTGATTCACGTGCTTAGGCATTACGATTAGGAAACTATTGAAGATTGAAATGAATGGATTTGAAAAACATAAATTTCAATGCCTTTAATCGAGTGAAAGAGTTAAGAGCACTAATGAAACTTTTAAAGCATAAGAAAGAAAAAAATAAACAAAAAACGAAAAACACAAGAGGAGGAAGCTATGTAAGAAAATAAAAAACAAAAATAAAAGTAAGTTTGCTTGAAAGCGGGTACCGGATTTGTTTTCATTTTTATATATGTATTTATTTTTTATTCATTCAAGTGACATTTTGAATTGTTGGTAATTTTACGACAAAAATTAAAAAAAGTAACACAATATCACACCATTTATTTATTATGGTGCACTGAAAACAGACGAAACAGAAAAGACGGCCAGTTTAGTTTTATTATCGTAGTAGTGTTAGCTTTTTAAACATAACAATTTCCTTACTTGAGATTTTAAGTCTCATGCGTGCAGAGATTTTTATGTGAATTTACGAAAGAAACGCGTTATTTAGAAAAAAAAAAAAAAAAAAAAAAAATGTAAAGAAAAAACAAAACCGTTTTAAAACACTTGTAACTAGAAAGTGTTTCTTTCATAAATAAAAACGTAAAGAGTGAAAAAAAAAAAAAAATTAACTTGTTAGTATAATGACCCGCAGGGGTCAAGTAGATGCCGACATAGAGTAATGGGGGCTTTCTCTGCTAAAAAAAAAAAAAAAAAAAAAAAAAAAAAAAGTGTAGAAAAATTTGTAGAAAACAGTAGAAAACTTACTTAGTGTTATTACACATTCCATACAATTTTAATAAAGAGGTTGAGTTTAATTATCTTAACGCTTATATATATACGTGCAGGCTATCAAAATATTAAAATATATTAAATTTATCGTTACATATGCCGCCTCTCGTTTATAGCGAGTTCAGCTTAACAACTAACAATCATCACATAGTTAAAGCGAATAAAAATCTCAAGCCATTTCCAAGTATGCCTAGAAGAGATTAATACCAACCGAGCGCAGAAGAAAATTTGAAATTCTTTAAAAAAAACAAAAGTGCTTTGCTTAAGTTTGCCGAGATGCATTAGAAATTTTGAGACCATTACTTGGGTATTAAAATTATTCTTCCTTGCAAAACGTAACTTGCGAGTTACTTTTCACTTTGTTGCTCACTCAGTTGCATCTAAAACGAAAGACTGTTGATATTTATGCATAGTAGCGTTAGTCGCTTGTCATCATTCACATGGCAGCTACAAATCCCGGGAATTAAGCATTGTTTGTTTCACTCCATGGTTAAGTAGCTTTGAAATCGAATATGCGCTTTCTGCCTCATTTCTGTGCGAGAACTTCCGAAAACCTTGTAATTACAAGTCAAATATTAATTCGACGACCAAATGCATATCGTTTTTATAGATCTTTTTATTCGGGCAAATAAAAAAAAAAGCGAAAAAAGCGTGAAGGAAACGTAAGAAACCAAGACAAGGACTAGAGAAAGGCATCCAGATTGGATCTAACCAGATTTTTTCCAAGAAATTTATATGCTTCTATGCATGCGTTTGTCTTTCATTACAAAAATTCGTTTTTAAGAAACCTGAATTTACTTACCATCAAGTACTCTATGAAATTATTTATTAAGGCCGTTAACCACTATATAGTAAAGTTAAGCAATATATGGTTAGATTACATCAACCAATTTCCAAGTTGGAGTTCATTCTGCTCTCATTTAAAGCCATCATCAGACATACATTGGTGCCTAAACCAGAGCATGACAAGGCCTAGGGGAGAATGTCCCGGAATCGTTTAAAATGTTAAACAAAACCCACCTGATTACGCAGAAACGGTACTCTTTTCTGCAATTTGGTAAAAAATTCTCGCGGTTGACAGTAACACGGATGAGAGATAAGGTTTGAGTTTTATACATTTTTTTATGCTTATGATCAAAGGAGGAGGGTTATCTTCATTTTGTCAAAATATTTGCGACGTACAGAAGGAAGTTTCAAAGGCCCCGTAAAAGATATGTATTGTGAATCGATTTAAGCATGTCCGTCTGTACGACTGTCCGTCTGTGTAATGCCTGTTGTACGCATTCTGTTTACAAAATTGGCTTCAAATTTAATAGAAATATATGAAGTTTTTGCGCGTAGGTTGGTGTTGAAAATGGCCCAAATCGGTCAAAGGACACGTCTAAAGTGCAATATAAATCGAGAAAACCATTGGTTTTTCTGTTTTTTGGTCTACTTTTTTTCTCACAAGAATCGAAAATATCAGCCACGCCCCGCAATATTACAGGGTATTTAAATGTACATTGTGCCTCCTTTTTTTTCGTCGTCTGTTTACGATAAGGATGATGGCTATAAAAGATTCGATCACAACTCAGCATAATTTTCTTACTTCTTTTATTTAGATTTATTAAGTAAATTTTATTCACACTCTCTCTCTCTCTCTCTCTCTCTCTCTCTCTCTCTCTCTCTCTCTCTATCAAGTATTTTCATCTACATCTGCGTGTGTACATTACTAGTTGCTTGAAAGCATCTGGTTTTCTATTTTGCAGAGTTATCGTTAGTCGTTTAACACCATTTCTTACTTGCCGTACTATTATTGCACATTTTATGATACTTACTCATCTCTTTAAAAGACGTGTGTGTATGCACGATTGTTTGCTAAAAACCATAAACGCGTCTTCTTCTGAGAATTTCTTGACAAACAACCCAGAAAATCAGAAAATAAGGAACAAAGCAAGAAGGCGCAACAAAACAACAACTTGAAACGAATTACAGTTCTTGTTATTTTTTTAACGTTTATTTATCTATCTTATTTATTTATTTATTTATTTATTTTTTTATTCAGAGCGGTTTTTTTCTTTAACATGTTCACACTTAAACCATTTATGTTAGCCTACCAGGTTTTGTTTTAATGTTTATTAATGTTCACATATATGTAAGTGAATTTTCATTTTTTTTCTTCTTCTTTTTCTTATTCTCTCTTTTTTTTTTGTTGTTCTTTCTCTATCTTTCTCTAATTTTTTTTTTTTTTTTAGAAACTCTATGCTAAAGCGTTATATGATAATGTTGCTGACTCACCAGATGAACTGGCCTTCAGAAAGGGCGACATTCTTGCCGTCATTGAGCAGGACACCGATGGTTTGGTTGGATGGTGGTTGTGCACATTACGCGGCCGTCAGGTAAGTGTCTCTAATTTGTTCTGTGCTTTTCTTTTTTTTTTTTTTTTTTGTATATATATATCAATCATCGCGAGTTAAGGGTATTTTGATTTTGTCAAAATGTTTGCAACACGCAGAAGGAAGCTGCCGAGATCCTATAAAGTATAAGCTGGTCGAAGCATTTGAGTCGCTTGAAGGCATGCTTAGCCGGAAAGAATCGTGCTCGTCTACCCGGTATTATTAAGCGTCAAAATTGCATTTCTTCGTTTATTTTTGTACATAAAACAAGTGGATATAAAGGATTCGTCCACAGCCGAATATAATTTTCTTACTCGTCTTAATTTTTTTTTTTTTTTTTTTTGGTTTCATTCACTGTCCATCAGCATACAACGATTCGCACATTACAAATCAGTACACGCCTGTTCGTATACAGTGTCTGTTTAGTTTAAAAGTCAATCATTCCGTTTTTGATGCGGAGTAAAAATAAAAGCATCCATTATGAATGGAGGATGAACAATCAGACAAGAGACAACAAGAGAAAATGCAATGACTGATATGAAGAAAAGATGAACTCTAGAATTGCGTTAACAAATTGTTTGAGAATTACTAACTCAAAGCCCTGCAGTCAAAACCATTTAAAATTGTTGTTGAAAAAGTACAAGCAGGCAAGCAGGCAAGCAGGCAAGTAAACATATGCATACATAATATGTAGCTCGAAAAGTGACAGAGTAGTGAAATGAAAATAGACATCAGTTCTCATGGTCTGTCAATCAAAATTAACAGATTTCCTGCTCTCATCTGCATATATTTATGCATCTGTACTACATGTACGCTGGCATGTATAATTAAATTTATAATGGTCCATAAAATTAGCATCGCTTTTATAAACTGCATTTCTTATTTTGTTTTTTTGTTCTTTTTTTTTTTTTTTTTTTTTAATATTATAACTCTAAACGCGTAAAAGTTATTTTAAACCAATAATAAATTCAAGTTAGGGAATAGATGAAGAAACGATTCATTAATTTGCTATTTTTAATTAAAGATATAAGTCGCTCATGTAATTGTGTGTGTGTGTGTGTGTGTGTGTGTGTGCCACAGAAGCCAAGAGATGAAAAACAAAGGATAAAGTTGTATTCGACTTGGGCCAAATCTTATTGTTTTCATCAGACGTATAAATGAAACTCAGACAGATAGCCAGACAGACAGACAAACAAACAAACGTGCAAACATATATATACGAATCAACACTATGAATACTTTTTGCGATTTCCGGTGCATATCTGTGTTTGTTACCAAAGTGTTGGCAAATCTAATGCGCACCTCCTGTCGTGATTATAAAATTTAATTTCAAATTTAATCAGACGAGACGAAAAGTTGCATGTAAGCAATGAAAAATCAACATAAACATTGAAAATGGTTTAAGCTTCTGCTTATAGTGTGAATGTTGTAATATTTAAATACTAGATTTTCATATTAGCATAGGAACAAAGATACCCCCCGAAATCTCTTATATGAGTACTCGTAGGCTTTGTTTTAATGAAAAACTGAAGCATAAGTGTTGGGAGATAAAACTTTGAAAACTTCAAAAAGATCATATTGGATAGTCTTATATAACAAAAAAGCTAACACCATAATCTTGTTTAACGATTCTCAACCTTTTGACTGCTTTGGGATTGAACCACCTTAGGCTTAACTTTTTAGCAGCAGTCTAGTGATAAGCTTATGCCGTATTTCTTTCAAATTGATACAATGATTCATTTCAATAGTTGAAGCCTTAAGAGCGAAGAGGGAAATATTTGGTATTTTCAGCTAAAATAGAAAACTTCCCAATGACCGTACGTCTGACAGACGGCTTCATTTTCGGCTACGATGTGGTTTCACATCGCATTTTTTGTTCTTTATGCAATCAATCGTTGATATGATGGAAACTAGCGAGCAACATTGAGCATTCGATGCAACTAAGGATTATAGCGGTGATGCAGAGTCGACGTCTATGACGCCTTGTATATTTTCCGGTTAATAGTGATGATAAAAAACTATATTCGGTGGCTTTGATGTTTTTCTTGAAATCAAACAAATAATTAAACTTTTATTGATAAGTCAAATTTCACAAGTTACGACGCTATTGTGGATTACGCCGCACTGTTGAATACCCTGCATCACTTCGCTTAATACATTTATTCATATGGGGACTTTTCAAAATAAGGCGGTCCCTGATTCCAAAACAAAATTTTAACAAGATATGCCAATAATTGCGCCCCTTGTAGGTTGACGACGACGCGGTGGACCGACCTATCTCTGAATTTAGCGATCTAATAAAAAGTCCTTCTGCGTGTTGTTTGTAGCTGCACAAACTTAAAATACCCTTATACCACATACCACAAGTGATCTAGAAGAGTAAAAAAATCAAAACATTTTTTGGAAAAATCAAGTAAAAATATTGGATCGAATCAGAAATGCTTAAAAGGTCATGGCAAGAAACGAAATTCGAGGAATGCGTGCTTTTCAACAAACGTCTGAATATCACACAAAGACAATGATGACGCTAGCATACCTTTCTACTTCAGTAATTCATAAAAGAAGAAAAAAAAAAAAAATTACATATTTTTTGTTCTCAAAAAACTTTATCTGCCAACAGTTTCGATAATAAAATTTTTTTTTTTTTTTTTTGCAAAACTTTTGAAAATAAACAACACATGTCACCATTATGTTCGCAAAACTGATGACTATCCAATAAATGTCTGTCAGAAATCTCACGTAATACGAGGAGAAGAAGCAACAACTACGTCAGTATTCAACTTTTGCACTGCACAGGATATTATGCAAAGTTTATGCATATGAGCAACAACAAAATGAATCTATATAAATTTTTTTCTGTGATCTGTCACTCGGGCGATGTCTTATATACATGTAGGTACAATGGTGTCTGATAGAATTATAGGTATAGAGAAGGGAAAGGAGGAAAGCAGTAGTGTTTGAGTACGTTCGAATTGAAAATGGTGACATCTGGTACGGTGGGAAAGACAACCACTGGTAAGTTTTTCCAAAGGCAAAACTAGTACGGTTAAAGACGCGGTAGGGGGTCGTGGAGTACGTGGGTACCTTCAGGACGAGGGCATGAAAACGCTAAGAAAGCCACATAGTCCTGTTAAAATGCTTCGCTGGTAAGCAAATTCCTTTTATCTCTTTAGAATACTTGCTCTGCAATTATAACCGAAGGGTTATATAGGAAGCTAAGATGAAAATACAGTGAGCAACAAACGCAATCAGTTTGGAGACAAGAGCACCTTGCCTCGAAACTCTGTAGAAAGGCTTGGAGATTTAGCTAAACAATCTTACTTGATTTCATTACTTGGTGAGGCAGGACATTAGGTAACCTGTAGACCGATTTTTCCGAAAGCCTTACTGCCTACTATTTGCTAATTAGATCGTTGGATAGCAACGGGTGTAATTGGCCATGATCTCCAGGGATTTCGATATAACAGAACAACTTACAATTGAGCCATAATTTGTGGTACCGGTAGAGTCGCTCTGGGTAGTGGTTGAGTTATTGATGATCTTCCAGCGATTCGGAAAAATGCCGGCATGTTTACATTTCCCGAAGAGATTACGCCACGGCCTGGCAATTGTGTCAGCACACTCTTTTCGAGCTAAATCAAAATCAAAATAAATCTATATATATATACATGTGATGCGTTTATACATGTACCGCGAAACATTTTCAAGTTTGCTAAATAAAATATCGATTTATATTCATATAACGAAACTTATTTAACAATAAAAATTGTAATAAATCGCTTTAGATGATAATTTAATGTAAAATTGTTTTGCTTATGTAACATTTTCAGGGTCTTTGTCCTGGCAATCGTTTACGAATTTTAAATTCCTATGATTCCGGCTGTTTTTCACCATCACCAGCATCGTCACCGTGCCCTTCATTGGCTGCGAGTACAGCCACTTTAAACAGTTCCATTTGTTCGGCCGACATTTATGAGAATACATCGATAATTAGCAGTCCGGGAAGCACTACTAATGGCAGTGCCAACGGCTCTATTAGTGCCAGTCAAACGCATTTAAATACGACAATAGCTGGTAATGCTGTCACAGTGAATAATTTACAGCAACAACAGCAACAACAGCAACGTCAAGGCATACGAAGGTCATGGCATGTTTCGCCCAATAAGGTGAGTGAATGGTGTATTCAGTAAAGTTATCGCATACCTTTCCAATCGCTTACAAGCTGCAAATATTAATTTAAAATTCCTAATTATGATAGCAAGCAATTATCTTAAGGTGAACATGCGGGCGTGTTTGCACATATTTTGCGTCTTTGTCTGCCTGTATATAAGCAAAAAAAAAAAAAAAAAAGAATTCAAAACGAAATTTCTTCATTTCACGCTTGGTCTGCATATATGGTTGTAAGTATCGCTGGATTTATTGGCACTGTTCTCATTTCTCGTTGCGCATTTAATTAAGTTTATTTCTTCCTCTACTGAACTTTAATCCAAGTCCGCAAATTATGGTGCATTTATCAGTTGAAGAAACTTAAATGTCGACTACGGTGAGAAAGTAGGAAAAAATGCACATGTGTTTTTATTTTTAATTAAAAAACTAAAAAAAAAAAAAAAAAAAAAAAACACAAAAAATCTATAACATCAGCTCATATACAAATCCGAACGGAATCTTTTTTGCTGCTAGGTTGTGACTTGTAGTTTATTTTGTCCCCTGTCTGGTGCTCCCTCTAGCAGTCGCTGGTGTGTGGCTTATTGGCTACGCCTAGCATATTTAAATTGTGGCGCCTTCTTCTTTTATATGAATATATATATATATATATATATGAATATATATATATATATATATATATATATATATGTATATATATAAACTTGTGCGAGTTGTGTATGTTTTTATCTGTCCATGTATCATATTTATCTGTGCAAGCATAAGTGAAAGGAGTGTGTGATATGCTTTCCCCCCGTTGCGAAACGAATGATTTGTTAGTCTGTGTAAACAATGAATAACTTATTTTACATTCATATAAATATATATCTATTTATATGCGTGTGCATGTATATATATATATATATATATATATATATATATTTATATATATGATTGTTGCGACTATGAAAAGATTTGCACTTGAATTCGGATTTGTATCGTATTCCCAATGTCTGCAATTTCAATATCTTTTCTCTCTCTTTTCGCTTTATGTACAAAAATCGTGATTATGATTATACAATTTTCGGTGTTTATATGTATATGTGTGCGTATATATTCGCATAACAATATATATTTGGCTACTTAAATTTTTTTTTGTAAATTTTTAAGAGAAATCATATTTCTTTCTTTAATTTGCAATCGTACATAAGCGAATATAAATTTGTTACACCGTTAGATTAGATTGTCTCATAAATAACGACGACGGTTACATAGTTACATAGACGCGCACACACATAGGCGGCACGTATGCGAATGATGCGGACATATGTTTAGAAAAGTGGCCTCCTAAACGGGCATGACTTGAGCGATTAACAACAACTGGAATGAAAAGAAAACTTAAAAAATAAATCTTTTAACTATGGTTTGTTAAATATGTTTACACAGTTTTAGAACAAAATATTTTGAAAATTACAACAACAACAACAAAAACAAAAAAGTAATCATTCTTATGCTCTACAACATTTTCGATACGCGATTTATTTTAAAGTTTGCACGAATATGCGGATAATTGCCCGAAGAGCATAAGACTTTTACTGCATCGATCGATTCAAAATCATTTTCACAAATAACGCGCTACGATCCCCAATTATGTTATTTTTAGGGCAAAATCGAATTTTTAGCATTTTGTAATTCTCGAAAAGAGCGAAAAAATCATTTGATTATTATAACATACATACAAACATACATACATACATACATACATACATACATACATACATACATACATACATAAATACATACATTACCTTAATGCGACAAGCTGTCAAAATTGAAATTGTTTGATGCGTTTGTTTGTAACTGAAAGTACATTCGTTGCTTTATAGGGGTCTAATACGAAAAGAAAAGAACGGTTTTGATAACTAAATCAGTTTCATAAGACAAAAGATTCAAGAGTTGAACGCGATAAAAGCTAAAAAAAATCCCTTTTTCAAGAAATCTTTTAAATTTTCAAATTTATTTCATCTTTTAAATTAGGTCTAAGATGGTTATTAAGCAAGGTTAAGATCAAAAATTAAAATTGGTTCGATATATGCATTTATACCCTACACCTACACCACTTGAGGTAGAGGGTTTTTAGTTAAGTTAGTGCGATCGTATGTAACATGCACAAGAGCTTAAGATAGGCCCACCTCCCCCTTATACCGATCGATACGGAATCACAATCCGAATTGATCCAAGTCGGTCTGTCCGTCTAATATGTGTTCTGATGTAAACTTGTGTTTAAGCTACAGGCCGTAATTTTTGAGATATTTTAATGAAATTTGGTCGAATCAGGCTCGACCCCTTTCCATATAACGCCCTATTCTGAAAACTCGTTATATGGGAAAAAAAATTGCAATTTTTAAAATTTGTCGGCAAAATTGGTTGGTTAAGTAAGTATTCCGGCATTCTAAATTGGTGCGAAAACTTTCGTCCGTTTGAGGCAACTTTTTAAACCCTCTCTCTCAAATAATTGTTTCCATGAAAACTTAATTAAGAAAAACAAATCGTAATTTTTGGAATATTTTTACCAAAACGAGTGAATAACTGCACTAGACGAAGTGGTGTACGATATTGAATGGTCGGCTTTGCCCGACTATAATGTTTTTACTTGTTTTTGAATATGTTTATTTTCAATTTCCGGGATTTTCCGGAATATGAGAAATTTTCGAATATTATGAATTCGAATATTTTCGAATACTTGAATAAATCACCAAAATATTGCTGCGCGCAAACTGTCAAAGCAAGTGCCGTTTGCTGCCAATGACTCCCATAATATATAAAGTATTAAAGGTACAAAACAAAACTTCTGACGCTGAAATTCGATGCTTCTTACAACGTGCTTGACGCGTTCGACGCAGTCATACAATTCACAGAATTTAAAGGTGCGCGAAAATGGATCGATGACTATTTCCCCATATTCACAAATCTGCAAATTTCTGCCGCGAGGACAGCCATAGATGATAACGCATAGTTAGGCTATTTAGCTTTATCACAAGTATATTTTAAATACAGTTAAACTTTATCAAAAAAAAAGCGGTAAGAGTTTATTTGTAGATCTACTACAAGTAACGCAGAATACAGGATACAGGATATTCCTGCGTCCCAAAGCAACATAAACGTCATATAAAAACGAAAGATTGCGATAGAGCAGTTGATATATCGGTTGCGTAAACTTCACGAAAGACAGCCATTGCTTTTGCCACCAGAGGTTAAGGGTTTATTGCGTTATGATAACACCTTCGAAGCGAATACTGAGGCAATTGATTATTCAGAAGAGCGTGAGGGAGCAAAAATATTTCTAAATATTGCATTGAATTTAAGATGAATTAAAATTTAATAAAAATTCAATAATTGCCTAGAAGTCGTTGTTAATTATGTTTAAAACTTTCCGAAACAAGTTTCGTCTGCGCGGTTGCCGTACATTTACTCAGTTAGAACTACAATCAATGACTCTCAAATTCATCAGAATTTGCTTCAGACACTTTTTAAGGAATCAAAGGAAGTCAAAGAACAAAAATATATTAAAAATTTACATTTTACTTAAGAAATGGTGTTATTTTAAATTTTGATACGTTTTGGCCAAGAAAAGTGACGCTTGAGATCGTAGTGCAAAGTAAACGTGTCTGGCTATCTGTCCTTCAAATGTTTAACGTACAATAATGCAGAGGTTTTTGACTGTGAAATTCGTTACGCTAAAGCAGGGCCGAACCCCAATTGAAAATGGCGGACTGGTTGTATTGCATTAAATTTTCGCCAATACTCCAGGTAGAACTCTATTTTGAAAATGATTCGCAATTTACAAAA